>NW_022900915.1:12678021-12761689 GCF_012274545.1 Fukomys damarensis
ATAAGGAAATTCATCCTTTATGCATAACTCTTGATATTGAAGTTCCTTGGAAGCATAAAAAGATTCTATAACATGACTTTTCTCCAAAATGGGTTCTTTTATGTCTCCTGGAATCCACTCTGTAAAATGACTCTAGGTAGTTGTGGTGTTGAGTTGGGAATGGAGCATATTCAGAGGTAGAGACTAGGGAATTATAATTTGGGAGTAAACAGAATTTATATCATTATTTTTGAACTGTATGAAGCCCGCCGCCTTCCTTCTGACACAGCACCATAATTTCACATTCAAAGCATGGAAAATAATATGCAACCAACAAAAAATTTGGGTTTTCAATGCTTAGATGATGCCTTTTAATGTTTTTTAGCCAGGACCAAAAAGCCAACATTACAAGAGGTGAAATATACTGGCATTGTTAACATATATTACACATTCAGATAATCTGATTCCAAAATGTATTTTAAAGAAATCTTTACCATTCAAATCATGGCCTTGGACCAGTAGCATTGATATCAGCTGGTTGGATGTTAGAAATGCAGACTCCCAGGCTCCAACACCGGCCTACTGGATCACAATCTGAATTTTAACGAGATCCTCATGTGATCAGTGTACACTATACGTGAGAACTCAGTAACAAGTGCCACGCCTTACTGCTCACCTTTGGAATGGTTTGGGGCATGCAGAAGTTTGCTAAGCTTTGCAAGGGCTTTTGATTTCAGCCATTTAGCTTTTACTCCAGGCTTTAGAAATTTGTAGGAGATAAATGATATCGGGTCAAGGTTGGAGAAATGTCTCTCAAGAGTGGAAGACTACTCAACTATGTTGGGTGTAAAATGTCAGGGAAGAAACACCTTTTGCTGTCTACTGAGACTTTACTGTCTGCTCTGAATTCGAGGTTGCCTAAACCTTTACAAAACCATTGTGGTCCTTCCATTCTCTATTTATAGCACTCTCTGTATACTCTCTAAGTATTTAATAAAAGAGCAAAAAGCAACTTAGAGTATTGGTGAACATAAGTGCTGTTTTTCCTTTTTGGTTTTCTCTCAATTTCTGCTTCTTGACAAGGAAAGATCCCATGGAAGACTGGAAATACCTCTTTCATGGTTAGTTGAAACTATTTCATTTTGCTTTTTTTCATGGCAACCACTGAAGGTCTAAACTTTTTGTCTTTTATGTGCACTGTCTCATCTTTTACTTATAATTAATGACTGTGAGCCAGCACCTACTGTGGGAAAGTGGACATTTCAAAAGCAGTTTGTTTTGCAATTAAGACCGCTACACTTTCAAAGGCAAACTAGCTAAAATGTCTGCTGAAATAATCATGCCATACATTAATTACTAAGTTTGTTTTGGAGGTTAAAAGTAGGCTTCTATTGTTGCATTCAGTTACACATTTTTATTTAGTGTCTTTAGCCATTTATAAGCATATGATGCGGAAACCTCTTTACTAGGCTTCCTGGACTTGCCCTCCTAAAGAACACAGAAGAGGGTCTTTAAAGAAAGTAAGAAACAGTGATGCATCTTTGGCAACCACACTTTCACTATTTTGCTCTTCTTTCATTCTTACAAATCATCCTTTGACAATGTTTATATTAATAGCTATCATTTTAATAATGTTTATTTTTTGGCACTGTGTGCTTCAGGGCCTCTGGGTGTCTGAACGGAATTTACTCAACAAAATGACAAAATTAACCAAATAAGACAATAAGCCCAAATAAAGAGTACATAAGCCTAGAGCAGAGAATAAAGTAATACAGGAAATGATAATGCTGACTTGCCCCTAACGATGTAGAACGGAAGCAGTTGTATTTTGGGGATGCAGCTGTTCATTTGAGCATGGAGTCTTGCAGCCTGCTGGGCAGGGATGCCATTATCCAGATTTTCCTGGGGATTGTGTTGTTCTCTTCTAAGAGTAATTTATTCTTTTAATGGGGAGACTTTTTCAGTATACATCTTGTTAGCCGTCTAGACATATTGGAAGTTTAAATGGACCTAGAGGATGTCAAGTTATCCTCTGGGTTCCAATTCTAACTGTATCAACTCTCCAGCTCTGTTACCTGAGGATCAATCTCTGTTTTCATTGATGAAATGACAACTGTACCATAGGGGTTTGAGAGGAATTGATGACACTAATCTTAAAAAATATTTTTTACCAGGACTGTTATTATTTTTCTACAGTCATCTAAAGTGACAGTAGAACTGCTAGAAAAAATTAGGGTCTAATTTCAGCCACCCACTTGGGAGCCACAGCTGACCTGATAGAGTGAGCAAAGCAGTGTGGGATGGGAAGGAAAGCGAAGTCCTGTGTCAAGGTTCCAGGGGATGGATTTGTTGGTGTGGATGGGAGATGGCTGGCCCAGGTAAACATACCCATAGTGAATATTTAAATTGTAATGGAGAAAACAGACTACGCAACACTGGAAATATCTCTGATACTGGAAAGAAAGGGATGTGGGATACCTAGTAGTCTGATTTACTTTTTTCTGCAAGATGATATTTTATTTTTCATTACATCCAAAAATCTTGTGAAATGCTACTATTCGGTCAATAATATTTTGGTGTATGAAGGGTTTAAGTCTATAAGAATTATACTTAAGTGGAAGGATAGTTTAAGAAACAAATAAATGCCAGGTAAACAATAGAAACTTTAGTAGAGGTGGGAAAAGTGCAGATTTTTCAAGAACTTGTCAAGGATCCCCTTCCAACTCACTTAGAACTACGCTCCCAATCCTAAGCGTTCTCTAAAGTCTCTCACCCTTGTCCCCACAGAGTCCTTCCTGAGGGTGATTACCTGGAATAAAAGCCCGTCCTCAATTCACTGAATATCACTGGGCAGTCTTTTCTTCAAATTGATTACTAATTACTTGAAAAGAATTCTACCTCTGGGTGATGTCATGTTGCTTTTGCATATGTTTCTAGATTTACTTTCAGCCCCCTTTCAGATCTCTGCTTTCAGTTGTTGAAATTATTTGCTGTCACTCTCATTTTTAAGTATATGTTTACTGAACACCTGTAATAAGTCAACTATTCTCCTAGCCCTTGGTGGTGCAGCAGTAAACCTGACAGGCAGATCCTCATCCCAGAGGTAAGCTCGTCATAGAGGATGCTAATTACAGCAATTTTAGCGGCCATTCTTTAAACATATGCACTATCCCACAAAGGCAATGATGTTGCAGAATTAGATGTATTACTTTTTAATTTTTAATTTTAGTGTATTACAATTAGCAAAGTATCCTAGCGTTTTTCTAGTAGTGATGTATTTCTTTTCTACTGATGTGCTTTTAAACCACAGTGTAGCGGGGAAAATGCTGGTAGCTTGGACTGCTTTGTTGTAACTAATACTTTAGAGAGAGTCTTCAGGTCACCTAAGCTTGTTAACTCTGACTCATGATGACATAGATCCATCATCCCTGCCCCATGTTTCTTCCTCAAACTCCTGACCTACAGACGCGGGGGACACTTGTGGAGGCTCAGAGCTCTATGCCTAAGGTTCAGCCTCCCTTTCATGCCTGTCTTGATCATTCTGTCTCCACATAAATATCTGCCACTTCTTCCTGAGGGTGGTGCTCTCCTTTCTTCCCACTTTCTCTAAAACATAAAACGTAACTTTTTTAAATGTCCCGAGGCTTTTGACAAAAACAAGAAGATCCACTGATCTCAAGCCGCTTTTTCTTTGCTTTCCACCCTGAAAAACAGGCCTAAGGCAAGAAGGCCAGAAAAATACAAAGGACCAGGACTCTGGCTCTGCAGATGAACATAAAAATATGAATTATTCATATCTTTAAGGCAACCAATACAAATTTATATATTAACAAATTTTCTTGTCAAAGGGCAGCTAAGACATGAAAAACTCCAGTGTATGCCGTAGGATATGTTCTTAGAATTCCTTTGAGGCACAGGCACCTTGTGGAACAGTGAGTTACGAACCAGAGAAGAGTCATGTCTCCCGCAGCTCACAGGCACTGATCTCTTCAGGCTGTGGGTCAAGTTATGGTCATTCCATGGTCGATTTAGACTTTGAAGAAGCCTCTAGAGTCAGCATAAATCACTGAGGGCATGATTAAACTCTGCTAAGGCCTAATAGACTGGAATGCTTCATAATTTTCTTGTCAGAACACATGGGTAATCTTTTAACAGGTTGCAGAAAACAGAAGTAGGGAAAAGGTGTGCTACTCTGTGGGGATAGCTACCTTTTGTTAGTCTCTGGAGCCCATTTCCCTGCCTTCTTTACTATCCACCGAGTATTTGCCAAAATGAACTATAATAGTAATGGGACATTTAATTAAAAATAACTATTATTATTTTATTACTGGTACTGAGCCAGATTTGTGTCTAAAATGTAATACGTTTTTAAACTATTTCAATAGGTTAAACTATGGCTCCTTCTGAAAATTATGTCCCTCAAAAAGATAGGACCAAGTTCTCATCACTATCAGAGTACTAAGTTCTTTGTATGTGTAAAGTATGTTAAATAACATCTTTTCAAAAGTCATTCCCATATGAAACCAATTTAAAAATAAAGTCTTTGAAGATGCAATTAGTTAATAAAAATGAGCTGACATTGGATTAGCCTAGACTTTAAACGGAAGGACAAAAGCCCTTCTAAGAAGAGTAACAGTAACACAGAGAAAGGAGGTTATGTGAAGACAGAAGCTAATGAATGCTAGCAGTCAACAGAAGGCGGATGAGGGAAGGAAAGGCTCTCTTCTAGAGGTTTTGGAGGTGGCATTGCCTGATGGCAGCTTCATCTCAGACGGCTGGCTTCTAGAACTGTGAGAGAACAAATTTCTACTGTTTTGACCTAGTTAGTAGTATTTTATTGTAATAGTTTATGGAAAATCACATAAAATGTATTTTATATTCTAATGTAAATCTGTAGGCTGGTGTCCTTACAAAAGAAAAATGGGGAGGGCCTGGGATTTAACTCAGTGGTGTCACCACATGCCTCACAAGCACAAGGTCCTGAGTTTGATCTCCGGTACCAAACAAACAAACAAACAAACATGGGGAGATTTGAATTAAATTACACAACCCCAGAAGTGAAGATGATGTGAAGACAGAAACTGCAGCTATGTCCACAATACAAAGAATACAAAAAGTTTTCCAGTATCCACCAGAAACTAGAGAAGAGGCAGGAATGACTTCCCACAATGCGTTGAGAGGAAAGTGCCAACACTTTGAATAAGCACCTCTAGAACCGAGAGATGATCATTGTTTTAAGCCATCATGTTTGTTGTAGCAGCCCTAGGGCTCTATTATAACCATTTAATTATGATTATAACACTGTGATAACTAATATTGTCCCCATTTTGCTAAAATGGAAATTAAAAAGAACAGTGGTTAAGTACTTTGTTGATATCACAGAAATTTTAAGTACTATTTGCTAAAGTAATTTCCTTTTTTGTTATGCAGAAGTGCCAATAAAAATAAAAGAAAGAGTTCACTTTTTTCTTGAGACATATTTAAGGGAAGTGGAAAAAAAAACATTTACTTCCAATCTTAACATCCATTCAACTAATGTCCATCAGGGTCTCTGTTATGTTCCCGGAACTCTGAAGAATATTGGGGACACAAAGAGGGATAAGTCACAGTTCCTATCTCTAAAGCCTTCACCCATGATAACTGAGAAAAGTCAGTGATTCCCAGGATGCTACTGAGAGGCACGTGTAGCAACATTCTGGGCTTTGGCAGAGAAGTGATACTCGTCAGAGGTAGCAATGTCATAGAAAGTGAAAAGGGACTTGGACAGTCAGAGAAAACTACAAAACTGGCAGGACTTGGGGAAGACATGACAAGCAGCATTCTCAACTGAAGGAGCGGTATGTAGGTGAGAAAGATTACAAACCATTAATAGTGATGTTTCCAGGGGGCCAGACAAGAACAGAGACATGAGCCAGCTTTCGGAAGAATTCTGCATGCCACAATAAAATTTCTTTTCAACCAAGAGGAAAACCATGGAAAGAAGTAAGAACATGAATATTTTAGTGAGATATCTTTAAACTAGTGAAAACTCAGTCTTTCAGATGCATTGAGCTAAAAGAGCAAGATTATGATGAGATTTTAATATATTCTTTTGGTTTTGAATGTAACCTTCATTGATATCTGTCAAAGAAAAATTGTACTAGACAAGTTAAACAGGATTTATTCTGGACTTCTGTGATGGGGAAGACGGATTGAAACTCCAGTGAAACAAAATATAGTGTTTTTGAACCCTGATGTGAGACAGTGAAAAAGCACATTAAGGGAAGATTGGTCATTGTGATGAGGCCCTGTGTGTTTGCTTCTTGTCACAGAAGTCAGGTTTTCTTGCGAACTGACTGTTTGTGTCCCTGAAAATTCTTATATTGCAACTCTACTCCCCAATAAGGCCCTGCAGCCCCAGTGATTCACCAGGCCTCTCAGTCAAGGGAGTGGTGAGACTTCTAGACTCTGGGAGTCTAGAAGGGGAATCCTCTGAGAAAAATTAGGATTAGATCAAGTCATGAGGATGACACTCTCATGAATTAGATTAGTGCCCTTGAAGTATCCTGAGAGAACTTGCTTCTCTGCAAAATCTTTTAAGGCCACATTATATCTCTATATGAAAAGATCTATTATGCTATGTTATTATGGTATACTTGACACCACATATCTGCGAAAAGAGATGTAAGTACATCTGAGGACTGAATACACTGTGCCAGTACCTTGTCTAAAAGTTACTCAAAGTTTGTAAAATTAAAAGGATATGTGTTTTATACATGCAAGGTAAACAATAAATACTTCCTTTTATGCAGTATGTACAGAATCTGGATCTTCAACATATCAAATGATCATTGAAACATCTGATATTTCTGCCATTTGTATTCAGGATAACTCATTGGAGGAAAAAAAAACTTCCATTTTTATAGTCCTGCCATTTAAAACTTGCTCCACCTGTTTAGTTTAACTAGATAAACTTTATAAGCTGCACTTGTACATTAGAAAATATGTCTATCCATGGTCACTAGCACTGTCTACTAAAATTGTAATGGTTTACTGCTATTCTTGGATTTTTGTCTGTGATGTAAAACTACATGGTTCTGTTAAAGTCAGAACCATACAATTAAAGTCATCTTCCTGAAGCACGGATTCTGAATTTTTTGTAAAATAATAAGGGAATTCTGATGGTCCTTATATAATTCTATCAGAAACAATTCAGTATAAAATGAAAATAACTAGATTAATTTGTCAATTGTTAACTTTTTTTCAAAACTCTAACCATAGTGTCCTAAGTCTTTTCTCATCCACAGGGTTGAGTCTTTCCTGAAACACTTGCAATGATAAGAAAGGTTTTTAACAAGTATATAACTCAGATATAGCTTTTTGACAAAACTGGACTTATGGTATGAATCCTGGTTCAGAATTATTTGAGAGAATATAAACTGTATTTGTTTTACTTATGTTAATTTTGTCTAATATTTTCTTTGTAAAACTTCATAAATGTTACCATGATAACATTTGCAGAAGTGAACTTGTGCAGTAACCTGAGCAGTATTTTGAGATGATAATCATGACCTACAGGAGAGAAAGAATATGATTCTGACTCTCAATACTAATACTAATCCTGATTCTGTAGAAGGGTTAGCTGTCCTCTAGTCTCACTTTGCATTCTAAATTGGCTCTGATATCCAGAGAAAATGACAAGAGTTAGGATTAAGACACACCTCACTTCAAAATGATGGAACTTGTCTCCTGGCATTCAACATCTGAGACTGGGAGGATAAAATTAAGGGTGATAAAGGGGTAAGGGTGATAAAGGGCTAAAAGGAAAGCCGGTATTTTAGCCCTTTCCCTCCAAGGTTAGCCAGGACCTAATGGATGATTAGATGCTCTAACAAGGCCCTGTAGCCTCAGTGATTCACCAGGCCTCTCAGTCAAGGGAGTGGTGAGACTTCTACTCTCTGAGAATTAAGTAAGTTTATATTCTGCAGATGAGATTCATTGGAGAAAGAAGTATCCCATTGCTTTTGAGGGAATTCAAGTGGCCAATGAAACCTGATCTGGTGCATTACACACTGATAGAAGGGAAGAAGTAAAGAAGCTGAGAGCATCCTCATAAGGCTCTAAAAGTAACCTCTGGGGAACTTAAATGGCCTTAACAGTAAGAAAGGGGGAAAAAGGGCCAGTAGGAGACATAGACATCACCTACTTAGTTTTGAGCACTCAGCAAGGAACGTATAGACAAAAATTGGAATAACTGATGAATTAATGGTAATATAAAGCCCCCCAAAATTCTAAGGCCTTCAATGAGGAAAAGAAAATAGTGAGCTACACTGTTTGAAAGGAGCTCTAAGCACTGTGCAGCTGTTGTAGGATGCACTCAAGAAAAGGCAACAGTGGCCACAGTGCAAAGGGAGAAAAGCACAGTAAGACTTCCAGAAGCGAACAGAGCAGAAAAGGGTCTGTGAGCTTCTCAACTCCATCTTTTGTGCTTGTGTAAACATCTCAAGACAAGTAGAGGTGAACATCAGGTAAATACATGAGACATCCCCATGGCTGCAATAACAGCCAGACAGGATCTATGGAAGGCTGACATCAACGTTACTGATGCTCATCTGGCCTCTGCCATTTGTGGGCCCCCTACTTACTATTATCCTACTTTAGATTTTTGCCCCCTGCTTGTTTAATATCCTTGTAAAGTCTCTGTCTTTAAGACTTCCTCATGCCAAGTCAAGCTGATGTTCACATGCAATTATCAGCCCACCTCAGACTGACTCTATGGTGCCTATTTTGTCCCCTTTTGATCAGATAATGAGATTTTTTACAAGTTCCAAGAATATGCAGGGTCTGTGCCAATAATATGTCATCAGAAATAAGCTAAGAGATCTTCACCCTTTTCTTCATAAGAATAAGAGAGAAAAGATCTCTCCGAGCAGAAAGAGACAGGTACCATCACAAGGACAAAGGGTAGATAAACTCTCAGGCATTAATCTATAATCTACTACTAAAAGTATGGAATGTGACTTCACCTACTACTTCCCTATTCTTTCAGCAATATATTCATATCTTACAAAGAAGAAATGTTTTTAAGAAGCCTCATGACCAGTGGAAATGACCAGATCCCACCCCAACCCAATAAAAAGTTTGCCCCGTCTTTGTCAGTAGGCCAGCCTGATTTCTTTCTCTGAGCCAGTGTTATTCTCCTTTTAATTCTCCTT
This sequence comes from Fukomys damarensis, assembly GCF_012274545.1. NCBI lineage: Eukaryota > Metazoa > Chordata > Mammalia > Rodentia > Bathyergidae > Fukomys > Fukomys damarensis. The sequence continues at coordinate 12,687,195 of NW_022900915.1, forward strand.
CTTTTCATGTTGCAACCCTTTCCCCAACCTCTTTTCCTTCTCAAATAAAAGCTTTGCCTACAAATGCTTGTATTCTGTTGCCATTTTTTCATTTCTACTAACGCTGGTTCTGAATATCTCACATCTCGTATTAGATGGTGCAACTACCTGACCATAAGTAAATTACTTAATCTCATGGATCAAGTTTCATTTAGCTGTAAACTGGAATACAAAACAGTATGTTACAGGATCGGCTTGCATATTTAGAAATCATGTAAATACCGTACTTAATAGATAACAATGGCTTTTATATTTTCTCTAGCACATGAATATTTGGTTAATTTAGGGAAGTATCTGATTGACAGAGATTTTTATCTGTTGCCAATTGTATAGACTGTGGGGCATCATACTTGTCAAACAACAGTGCTGCTTACTGTTCCATCCGGTGAAATTTTGGACGTTAAATCATCTGAAAACAGTGCAAAGTGAGGCGGTGCACAGAAATGGCATGTGCTCATCATTTGGGACAACATTTTCTGTGTATCAGAATTGCTTTAGAGTTCACTTTAACTGTGCCAGAGACAAAGGGTATCTAGAAGTACAGTGAGGGTGACTGTGTTCACACATCCAAGCATCTGTTGGCAAGCTCCTCAAATGACTTAAGTGAAGAGATTTTAAAACAAGTAGAGGTCACTTTGATCTTCAGCTCCATGTCCAACTTTTTTCTTTATTGATACCCAAAAGAGAGCCGTTAAAATTGGCCAGTGGGAGTAGATCCATTTACAATAATGCATTCCAGTTGCATCATGACAAATTTCCATTTTGTTTCCCAAAGAGAATTTGCAAGGCATAAGCAAGAAGAAAAAACAATTACAGGTTCAGAAAAGTCCTCATGCTGTCCTCAGTAACACTTATATCCCTGAGGGCTGCATTTCCCTATTCAATCATGAAACTTTAGTCCATTTTACTCCTGTGGCTTCAGCTCCTCTCATCCTAATGGACTATTGCACTATGTCTTGAAGCACACGTCTAGAAGATACAAATGTCTGCTCTGCTTGGAATATTTTCATTACATTTTATTACAAGCTTGGTTCAAGAGTAGTTTTGTACTTAATTTGGAGGACCTGCCCTGTCAATTTCATTTTCCTCCAGGATGTTATTTGGGCTAATTTGATTCAGCTATGAATTCTTTGTAAATCAAAAGTTTTCTGTTATTCTTTTTACTTAAAGCTTTTTTTCTTTCCAAAGCATGTTGCTTTCTTATTCCTGCAGAGTCAAATTTACCTTAAATTATATAATGTCTAGTTAACCTACTCAATAAATATTTATTGAGCATCTTTAATGTGCCAGCAATATGAAGATAACTAAGAAAGCATCCCTGACATCAAGAAGATCATAGCTTAATGGTGGAGGCTACTTTGAAAACAAGTAAATGTAGTGCTTTGCCCATATGACCTCTCTTTTGGGCTGGCTCTGCTTGCTGCCTGTGATTTTCTTTAGTAGACATTTCGGCATTTCACACTCCTTGAATTTTCTGGAGTTTCCATTGCACCTTTGATTTCACACTCCCAGTTTTAAATGAGTGTGAAGTCATAGGGATTCTAACAGGGACTGTGACCTTGTCACACGTTTTTGTCTCTCAAGCCTTCTGAAATCTGGGAAGAGTGCTTTTGTGAGCCCTTGACTCTTGCATTCTGCATGAGTGAAAAACCAGCACCATGTGGGTGATTCTAAAATCTGCTTCTGGTTTGAGAAGTAGCCTGGCACCTTTAAACTATGACTGCAGTGCCCTCTAAGGGCCAGAGTGGCTGAACTCTTGGAAACACATCCCTAGGTGGCCCTGAGTGAGGAGCTGCTCTGGGAATCTCTTCTTAAACCAAAGTCTTTCAAATAAGTTTACTCTTACACTTTTGCCCTACGAAGAGTGAGATCTCTGGAGTTCCTGAGAGACTTCAAACTATCTTTCCAAATGATACAAAATACTTAACTTCTTTGTAATGCTAATCTTTTCAGCAATCTTTCTCTTGCTTTTCCCTAGCTTTTCAGGCTCTACCTTTTAGGTGAAACTGGAAATGTTTTACATATTTTTGGCTCCTGGTTTTCACTACAGATTGGGCTAGAAACAGCCAGCAGTTCCCATGCCACAGCCTTAATTTTTCTCCATTGTATTAATTGGTCTTCTACTTTAAATTCAGTTTCACACAAATGTACATAAATTCTTGGCCAAAATGAAACACACCCTCTAGTCGAGTTTCTAATAGAGCTCTTTTTCCCCATTTGAAAGCTTATGAGCCTGGCCTTTACTGTCTGTATCCCTATCAGCATTCTTGTCTTATGAGTTCTGACTAGACTTCCCCATCAAGCTCTGTTTACAGTAGTCTAGGGCTTCTCTAGCCCCTTTTCCAAACTCTTGTCACAAATTAGGTTGAAGTGTCTCTGATATAAAGTCAATACAGGACCAGCAATGATAGCACTTGCCTGGTACCAATTTTTTGTATTACTCACTTTGATGCTCCTGAAATAAAATACCCAATACCCACAATTTAAGGGAGGAAAAGTTTACTTTAGCTAGTGGAGTTTAGAAGATTCAATGGTTGGTTGGCTTAAGGCAACAATGGTGTGACAGATCTGCCTGGTGGAGGAACAGTGCTCACCCCATGGGGATGGGGGAGGGGATTAATGAATGAATACTGGGACAAGAATACGCCCTTCCAGGTCAGGTCCCCTGTGGACATCCACTTCTGATCAGGCCACACAGCCTGACAGCATACTTAGTTACTGAACTTATCAACAGATGAAACTACTAATGAGTATAGTTCTTCCACGATCAAATCATTTTCTAAACACATAAGGCTTTTGGGGGACATTCACCTTCTCTAAAATGTGTACCTTTAAAGTGTTTAAAGGAAAAAAGAGTTTTGTAATCAAGTGAATTTGAGAAATAAAGCATACTGTATTGTTAGGATGTGAATATATATTGTACATTATTATCATATTAAAAGTTTTTAATATTTCTCATGTATTTAACATTGGTAACAACATTTTTTAACTTGACCATTGAAATTTCTCTCTCCTTCATAGCTATTACTTAGTGCTCAAGGCATACATTTTGAAATACATTCTTCTATATTAAGTACTTGACTTGAATGTCTGGAAGATATCAGAGCAGTTCATGCAAACAAATAAAAGTTATTGTAGAGATTCAGACAAGACTAGAAAATAAAGTAAAAATCATGTGAAAACTGCTCATCTATGCTATTTATTGTTTAGTTTAATGCAATAACATAAAATTATATAAAGTTAGAGGGTAACACTTGATGATTTCATATATGTATACATTGTGTAACTTTTAAGTCATTTCAAATATATATATATATATATTCAAGTTGTAACTAATACTTTTTGAATCTTTTATTAAAATACTGTTTATATACAATGAATTAATTATAGACAGCTAAATTAGGTAGAGATGTCAGATAGGGCTAGGCCCTCAAGGGAGTCAGTTCAGAAGATAAGAACTCATTACAACTGTGAGTACAGGGGCATTCAGTGAAGGCCAGGCCTCAAGATAAAGATGAAATGACTAGGCCTATATAGCTTCCCAAGGAATGAGCAATATACTATAATTGGTATTATCTGTGCCAATAAAAGTATGTGTGTGTGTGTGTGTGTGTGTGTGTGTCTAAGTCACCCAGGTGGGTGACTAGGACTTCCTGACTCATTTCTTCCATAAAAGGTCCTTGTTCTTCCCATGTATACTTGCTACCTGACCTGCTTCCCCATTGGATCAATGTTATACTTGTAATCTTATTGGTTGATCATAATTTTGTCTCTAGATGTACCCACTTTGTGATTCTGTACCCACCTCATGACTTGCTCTATAAAACTTTCTTTGAGAAGTGGGTTTATTGCCAAGCCACTCCTGTCTCTCAGGAGCTGTGTCTCTCTCCCTTACGTGCCATTTTCCTACACATTGTTCCTCAGAATTTATTCTTCAATTTTGGGAACACAAACTTGGCATATCTTGTAGGTGTGGAATTATATTATTTCCTCTATACCATTTGGACATCCTATATCAGAATGACTGAAAATTTTAGAATGTTAATTTGAAACAAAATTTACAAAGCATTAAGGGATATTCACTTTCATAAAAGTGCATTAATGTATGCTAAAGAGAACTAACCAGTGATAGAAGATGAAGTGATTCTAAGTATCTCACATTTGTCTGTGGAAGAAAGGGCATCAGAGAGGTTTCACAGTTTTTTAAAAAATTCAATATTTTAAAAAAAGTGCAACCTCTGTGGTCATTGGAAAAATAGAAATGAAAATGTCACTGAGATCCCATTTTGCTTCAGAAAGCATGGCCATCATCAAGAAAGCAAATAATAACAGATGCTGGCAAGGCTGCAGGGAAAAAGAAATACTTCTACATTGTGGGTGGGAATGTAAACTAGTACAATCACTTTGAAAACCAGTATGAAGATTTCTTATGATAACTAAAAGTAGAAATTCCACTTGACCAGCTATTCCCCTTCTAAGTATCTTCCTGAAAGAGTTAACCCCACCATATCACAGGCATAAATGCATACCCATGTTTATAGCAGCACACTGCGTCATAGTTAAATCTTGGAGTCATCCTACATGCCCATGCACAGATGTGTGGATAAAGAAATTATGGTATTTATACACAATGGAGTATTACTCTGCCATAAAGAAAGATAAATGTGAGTCATTTGTAGGAAAATGGATGCACCTTGAGATCATAATTTTAAGTGCAATGAAGCAGATAAACATGGACAAGTACTGCATTTCTTTTATATGAGAAACCCAAACTGTAAGTGAAGAACAAAATAAAAGATGATAAATAACAGGAAGTAGAAAAATAGATTTTTGTCCAGCATGAGGGGGACCAAAAGATGGACGGGGGCAGGAAGGAAGGAAAGGTGATGGGAAAAGAACTGAGATATGTTATACACACGTGCCATTTCCCCGTGAGGAATATGATCTTTATGTACTACAAATGTGTACTACTAAAGACGAAAAGTGAGCAAAAAACTCTCAAAAGGAAACATCTTCTGACCGCAAATACACTCCCTAAAGAATTCTCTAAGACTCTATAGCCACTGGATTGTGAAACCTTGGACAGTTTTCTCTCTCTCCAGGATCCAGGGTGCTCCTCTCCGCAGTCCCTGTGTGGGCTTGACTGGTAAATCATACCCATCTGCATGTGGCTATCCTTTAGCCCGGCAACTTCACCGTAGATTGCTCTCCTGGAATTATCATTACTGTACCAAGAACTTTCCTGGGCAGCACCTCCACTTGCTACTGTATGTAGAGTTCTCTCCCCAGTCACATTTCAAACTGCTACCTGGTCTGGTCTTGTTTTTCAGTTTTCTCAGCGGGTTGGTTGGCAGGCACCACTTATAGGACCATTGTCAGCTGCGGCTTAAGGCTGCTTCTATCCTTAGCTTTCCAGCTCAGTGCCTTCCCTACCTCCTCAGCTCCCCAGTGTCTTTCCTTCATTTCCAAATTTCTCTGTTTATATAAACAAAGCCAAAGTTAACTGAGTTCACACTAATCCTTTGCTGTTCTGTAGGGATTACAACGAAGCATATAGATGTTTGGGAAAAACAAAAACAAACAAACAAACAAAAAATACCAGAAAGAAATGAAGCCAGAGGGACTACAGCTTAGCAGAGTGGTTCTAATGACCAAGCATTCAGGCCATTTTCATTCGGATTTTAACTTTTAGGGGAGCATAAGAGTGTCACACGGAGAACATGTCAAATGAGAAGACAGCTAGATAATGTGGCAGAGTTACTGGGGCATTAAAATAGAAAGACCATAGGGAAGGCTGGGTGACCTAAGGGACCAGCAGTAAGTAAACAATTTCTACATGTTGCACCTTCAGTTGCCTTGATGAGGGAGAGATGCCGCATCCCTTCCTTCTTTTGAGTAAAATATCTGAGCTTTTGTTAGAGACCTGATATATACTCAGGGTTTTATAAGACCAGGAAGTTGCCTCTTTCTTTACATGTTACTTATACTTTTACAGCAATTTTACAAGGTTACTGTTATTTCCATTTTTGTACAAGAGGCTGAGAAAAAATAATTCTCGGGATAATTAATAAATACTAGTTGGCAGCTTTGGTACCTGAGAGACATAAATTCAAAGGGAAACTTTATGACTCTGAGCTCCATATCCTTAGCACTCGAACAGGTTGTTTAGAACCTTATGAAAGTTTTAAATCTTGGGCATAGAAAGATGTATGTACAATAATGTTTTGGGAAGAGTTTTATTCTGTGGTTAATGATCCTTTTAATTAGCATTTGTTCTTTCTGCCAAGAGAAAGTAAGATTTAATGCCAAAATGTATAAACTTCAAATAAATGCATATGCTTCTTGCCTAACGAAAGTAACTCCCGATCAGGAATGAGATAGGAGGAGCGATGGAGATTGTGCATAGTCCGTCAGCACCCCTGAGAGATACATCCCAAATCTTCTAGGGCTAAGTGCTGCCAGGGCCTTGGTTACTGATCGTACCGTGTCTTTTTCTTCTGGTAGTGAAGAGCAAAACCAAAAATGTTGCAAATTGCCTCCATGGTGATAAAATATCTGTCTATTACCATCGTTCACCTTATGGAGCACCACATGGGTGCGATTTTCTACTACCTACCTCAGAAAGTGAATGAAAAATAGGCTTTATAAAATAATTTTTATCCTTGAGATTTCAACATCTATTATTTTTTTCTACTTAAAAGTCCAGGAAGTGCATTTATTACCAGGCTTATCATTTTCTGTATGGAAAATGAAAAGACGTTTTCTCTCTTGTATGATTTATGTTCCAGCCCTGTTCTCTTGGAGTCACTGGTGGAGGACTTGTTACAATAAGGAGAACCAGCAGGTAATACAAGCACTCAGTTATCTACTGAAGGGTATTCGTCACCCAGGTGCACTGGAGATGCTCATGATTTGGGGAGAAGTTGCTTGTGTTACTGTAAACTTTGTTCCACAGGAAGTCAAGAGAAACCCTCCCCACCTGGAGCATTAGTTATTCATGAGCTTAGGGATGAAAGGCATAGGCTGGGCTTCAGAAATATCAAATGTGTAATGTCTCTATGTCAAGGAGAAACACTTTCATCTTCATGAAAGGGAGAGCAAAGAGAGAATGCTTTTTTCTAAAACACAAAAGAACAAACACCCCTGAACAACTTTTGTGTTTTCCATGACACACATAGTATAAAATCAGTTTTCTTCCTTCTCTCTCCTGCCTCTAGCCTCCAAACACCTTGGGATCCTAAATAATGCGCAGTTCTTCACAAGAGGGAATTAAATGGGAGACAAAAATGTTTAAAGCAAATCGTGTGATACTGATATTTATGAATCCACTCCAAAGAAGTGTTTGCTTTTCATTTTATTTGATTTTCTTTGTCACAAGTATCATACACCGTAGAACTGTCTGTATTCTGGTATGCAAAGCTTTCAAATGTGGGTAGTTACTAATATTTACTCTGTGCCAGGTATTGCGATATGAGTGCATTTAATTTGATGCTTGGAACAATACTAGGAAGTAGAAACCAACTCTTGTTTCCCTTTTCAGAGATGGAAAAACTGAGCCTGCAGAGAAGGAATAGAAAATGTTGGATTCATTTAAGCACCCAAATTCAGTGAGATGCCACGGCTTGTTAGACAAATTGTTTACATTGTGCATCTTACACTTGCTAAAGGGAAAAATCAGATTTTTTTATTGAGTTTGTTGGCACATTCTAGGTACACAGTACAGTTAACTGTTGGGATCTTGTACCTCTACATGACAGGTCTTTGTTCTCATTTTTCCCCTTGTCCCTGGCCTCCCTTCACCCCCTCCTCCCCTCCCCCTTTACAAACACTTTATTTCCATTTTTTTCATTTTCTCATTTTTTTCCTTTTCCCTTAGTACCTTTCCCCTACCCTTCCCATTTCCCCTGCACCTTTATCCCTTTTCTTCCTATTTCACATGGTTAATTAGCCATTAGGATCTTGAGTACTATTATAGTTTTTCACACCAGAGAAACTATTTGGTATTTACACGTGTGACTTTTTATTTCACTTAGGAGTATATCCTCAAAATGTGTCTGTTTTCCTATGAATGACTCTAATTTCTCATTCTTTATGGCTGAGTAGTACTCCATTTTATAGAAAAGCCACATCTTTTTTTAAAAAATCAGAACTAATTGCAGACTTAGTTGACTTCAGAGCCAGTGCTCAAAACCCTTCTTACTCCAAGTGTGGTCTGGGAAGTAACAATATCAAGATTTCCTGTAAACTTGGTGGAAATGCAGAATCTCAGACTTTATCTTCAGTTTTGTGCTGGTAAACACTTTTTTAAACAGCTTTTCTTAAATGTGTGTGTGTGTGTGTGTGTGTGTGTGTGTGTGTGTGTGTGTGTGAGGTACTTCATGGTCTTTCCTGATTTTCACTGTTTAAATACCATTACCACAGTGGATTCCACAGGGCAGGTCACTGACCACGATTCGGGGAGAGAGTTGACTTTGTGGAGACAGCGCACACCATGGTCTCAGAACTACTGAGTCCACATCTTCATTTCAGTGAGTTCTTCAGACATTTCATGTGTCTGAGAAGCACTGGTTCAAGACACTGGTTTTAATTGGCTCTTTTTGTAGATTCCAATGAGAATTTTGGTCCAGGAGTGGTGTCTTTCTGTCCCTGGGTCTCTTACCCTAGTGTAGGAAGCTGACAGATAAGCACTCCAGGTGACAATGCTGGAAAGAGTAGCTCGTGCAGTCTGGTCTCTGATCTCTGGGACTCATGTGGTGCAGTGCTGTGTAAAGAAATGAGCTTCCAGGGAGATGGTTTGCTGTAACTCTGAGAGAGACTTTGGAGAGCTGGAAAAAAATCAGCTCTTCACACCATTATCCAAGGCTTTTCTTAACAGAGAAGAGATTGTGTATTGCAAAACATTTGAAGATCAGAAAATTAGAATTATTTGTTTTCTTCTAGTGTTGGATAAATCATTTTGTCACACTTGGGTGCATTTTCCCCACATATGCAATGGAGAGAAAACATGGTGATAGGAAGGCTTGTATTTTATAGCACTCTGCTGTATATGCCTCGTATCTCGAACCCAACCGAAAGCAAGTCTATTTTTCTTGTTTTACCTACAGAAACACTTTACTTAAGGAAATGTTTTGTAGAATAGGAGTTGAGAATAAGATAACACTTTGCCGAATCTCTTCCATTCCCTCTACTTTCACCCAAATAGAACAGCCAGTGAATATTAATTTTAAAAAAACATGAAGGAAGGGAAAAACTTGATAAATATATAAAAATCTTTTATGAGAGATGGGAAAGCAAGGGGCTGGTAAGTTAGAAAAATATCATCATGGCACACTCTCCTGGAGCTTAGACGTGATGGGGCCTGTAACGATGTCAGTTACTTCTTGGACTCTCTAGTAGCTTATTCAACTTGCTCTTCTGATGCCTTCCAGGCTGCTATCTACTGTAATTTCTTACCATCTCATCCATTGCGGTAGCATCTAGGACTGTTTGCAAACTTATGAATTCCAAATAAACCCTCCAGCATGAATCTTACTGGCCTATCAGACTTCATTTGTATGCTTTATTAATACCTCCAGTTCAACTTATCTGCCTAGTTTTTCTTTTTTCTAAAGGTGGCTTCTCTTTCTGTTTTTTCTTAGTACTCTTATTTCCCCATCAAAGTACTTATAGTAACAATAATAGTTGGATTGTTTAACATGTAAGACATAGATTTTAAACCCATGGTAGCAATGGCTCTGTTTGGTTTATGGCTTTATCCCTAGAACTTAACACAGTAATTTACAAGTAGTTGAATGGGCACAATAGAATAACACTAGTGAGTTATCCCAAGTTCCCCACAAGGCAGGAGACTGCTTTGATACTACTTTGCTAGGGAATATAGTTTCATGGGCCAGGAGTGAGAATCAAAGATAAAGAGAGGAAGAGAAACTCCAATGAAAGGAAATGGTATCAAGCTGGCCATCCCAGAAGTTACTCAAACTAAATGTGAGGACTATCTATCCAAGAAAAGGAGAATCATCTATCCATTGGTTTCCCTTTCACGGTGGTTGTAGATTTGCCTCCTGGAATGTTTCATAGTTTTTCTCTCCCTGTTTTTCACTCACAGATGAGTGTCGAGCAGGGTTTTTTGAGTCAATAGGGAACCTCTGTGCAGAAGGCAAACGTTGTGTAGAATAATGTGTGAGGTAATGCGCAAGTTAGGGTCAAGGGCTGAGCCCTCCTTCTTTGTTAGCCTCCACCTCTAAAACTGTGCTATGTTATCTTTTTCCTGCTGATTTTTAAATAAGCTAACGTCTCTCTTTTTCTCACTTGTGTTTATATCTTAACTTGTTCTCTTTTGTTTCAGTTTTGCCCATCCATTTCTCACATGGAATTCTACAGTGCTTCTCAATTGCTTTCAAGATAAGTTTCAATCTCATTTAGATGGCTTATGAGGCTTTTCATAATCTGGTCCACTGCATTTGACTGGCTGCACCTGCCAGTGTTTTCTAACTTTGGCCACACTGAATCACTTACAATTCCCCGTTAGGTGTAGCTGCCTCGTGCTTCTGGCCTGGCAACAGTGGTCCCTTTGCTGCAAACAGCGTTTTTGCAGAAAATTCACTCTAGAAATCCTACCCTGGTGTTTCTGCTCTAGACAAGTGTTTTCTGAGCTTTAGAGTAACGGAATCATCTAGAGGCTTGGTGGAAACACCCATGGTGGGATCCACCTTGGATTTGCTGTTTTGATTGTTCTGAAATGGAGCTAAGAATTGCATTTTCAAGAAGTCCCCAGGTAAGACTAATGCTACTGGTTCAGGGCAGCATTTTGAAAAACCCAGCTTTGGAGGAAACATCTGCACTTTCCTCTAGTATAGCATTTTACACAGCTCACGTGGAAGTCATTGATGCTTTCTCTCCCTTAATCCATGTATATTCATCAGAGGACGGGCCAGTGTCTCATCCATCCTGACAACATGGCCCTTGGCTCTGTACCTGGCACACAGTAGGTGCTGTATGAATGAAAGGAAGGGAAAATGGGGGAAAACCCACTTTGAACAAAGACTGGGTGATAGAGAAAACTAGGTATAGAGGCTTTCAGAATACTTTCCTAGACCAAATTTCTACAGTTTTTCTCTAAACCACTATTATCTCACAGGATTAGTGCATTATGCTGAATACAGTGGAGCCAGTGCAGTGTAGTGGCTACAGGTGTGAGCTCTAGCATCCTATAGTTTGGTTTTAGGTCTCATTTTTACTATGCAGTGTTAGGCATATTATTTCATTTGTCTCTAAAATTGCTTTTACATTTACAAAATGAGACTAATAAAAGTGCTACATAATAGAGTTTCTTCATGCTTAACTGAGGCGATACAAAGGAGTTGATTTTCATAGTCCCTAGGGTATCATGCAACACTCAATAGACATTGACCAGTATTTCATTATCTGCTCCTTTAAATATCTTATTTACAAAATATGAGATTTTAGTAACTTAATAGGCATTACATATGTATTTATATATATATGTATAAGATAAGTTGCTTATAGTCATAGGCATTTTTGTTCTATGTAGTATTATATTTATTTTAAACTGTTAATATTTTTAATGCAGATGATTGTTAAGGTGAAACAGTGGATTTAGAAAGAAACTGATTTTAATTTTTTAAGATTAGTTGTACATTTTTGACTCAAAATTCATTTTTAGCATTTCCATCACAAGGAAAAAAATCTTCAAAACTGCCACTTCTCTAAAATATTTCTATTAAAATAACTTATGATGAGAAAGATAATTTTATCCGAACATATCAAAAGACTTTACAGTAATTAAGTAAGTGTCCCTCTATAATACTGTTAACATATGCTGCTGCCAATTTTGTGGTTAGAAAATAATCACCAAATGAAAAAGTTCAGAAGTAAGGGTCCACAGGTGGGGCCAGAAGACAAATACAGCAGAGAGAAGACCAACCTGGTGAGTTAGAATTTTCAGTCAACTACACGAAGACAGCAGTAGACCTTACATGAGGTTGTGTGCCAAAGACTAAATGCGTACAAGAAATAATTTCTAATCATTTGAAAAATATTCTTCCATCTCTTTCTGTTCATTTTTTCATTCAATTTGTCATTCATTTGTTCAATGTATATTTTATATTCAAGGCTTTCAAAATCATTTCTCTTGTATTGTTTCATTTATTTTTTATACCAATTTTTGAAGAAGATATGTTAACTATCTCTGCAACAAAATGTAGGCTTGTGGAGGTTAAGAAATTTGTCAGAATCATATAGTAACCTGAAAATGGAATGCTTCTAACTGCAGATTCTGACAAGAGAGAGGGATGAGGTTTCAAAGTACAATGTGACCATGTCCCACAATGTCACCTTCACACAGCTGAGGATGCTAGGAAAGACGAAGAAGGGTTTGAGAATGGCCGCCTGATGTGAGCATATAAACCATCACTGGTGGAAGTCTTCCTGTACTGTATAGTTTACTAATTTAATTGCAGATATAGTTGAAATAGTAGAATACATTATGTTGGAATATAACATTATTCTTTCATTTTTCACAGAAGCCATTGAGCTCCAGATATGCATTGTATTTGTCTTCATGAAAACCATGTTTTGAGTTTCCTAATAATTTTAAGAAGAAATAGTTTTCCTTTCTGTGTGAGGTGTTAGGTGTTCATATTATAGCACTTTCGGCATTTGTGTCTGAACGTTATTGTGGGAATATTCTAGCAAGCCACGTGTTTTTATTATTTATTTTCAAAATATATGTATCTTAAAAATGATGTATACATTGAAAGTTATAAATTCTCAAAACATTATTGCAAAAGTCCTTCTTAACAATTATTTCCCAGCCCTGGGATTATCATATTACACCCTGCAACAACAATTACTGAATTCACATTTAAATATTTTTTTTTTTTTTTTTTTACCAATTTGTCAAGTAACCTTTGTATTCACTGAAAGCTAACAACGGCTGCTTATCAGGCCAATATATGGTCCTTAAATAGCAATTTTTTTCAAAGTATTTAAAGAGAACATTTTATAATATGAATGACTTGTTAATGTGTTAACAAATCAATATTCTCTTCTCTGAGGTAGACTGTTTTGAGTAGTGTATGCCTTATATTAAGCATATTCAGTAACCATGGTGTTCAAAAGATGATTTGCACAGGAGTTTGAAAAATGACTCAAAAGGGTGAGCCAATTTCCATTCTTTTCATCTCTCTGTCTTTTATGCTATTGATTTGATCAGAAGACTGGTTGCCTATCAACAGAAGATGGCTCCACAGGTGCTGAATAAGAAGAATGGGGAGGAGAGGAGGAAGGGGAGGTGGACGGAAGGAAAGGGGGAGGGTGAGAGAGAGAGCACTTAACATCCAACAAAAACATATTTCATTTATTTTTCCTGATCAAATCATTCATATTAGAAACATGTTAATCTAATTTGGAATCAGTTATTGTGACCCAATGACTTAGGCCAATTAGAACCCATTTCTGGGGCTACAGTTGAATAAATCCTACCCAAACCGAATAGCTCTTACACGGTTAAGGAAGAATGAAATGTATATTGACTTCCATGTGGGCAATATTTAATAAATCCCAAGACACCATCATCTCCACTCCCTCACCTGATTCTTAGAACAATTCCCGAGTTATGTTGTTCTAAGAAAGGTCATCGCATTTGGTGACTGAGAGCCTTGAGACTCAGAGTGGTTAAGTTACCCTGAAGTTAAATCTTTCATTAAATCCAGGTTCGAATTTTCTAGTCACTCCTTCATTTTGTCAAAGAAAGTTGAGAAAAAGTGAATTAAGCTACTGCTATTATGTTGATGAAAGAGAATTTCTATATTGAATTTTTAGTTTTTCTCTGTTGCAGTTCTTCCAAACAGGTAGTGATTGTGGACAGTGCTGATTAGGATGACAGAGGGAGTGGCAGAAGTCAAACTTACTTTGGTTGCAGCCTTGCCCTTTAGAAATGCAGTTACTGACAGTCTCTTTACAAAAGAGGTTTACAAGTTAATAATCCCCCTTTTATCTTCATCTTTGAAAACTTTGCCCTCTCTTTTCTACCATTGTAATTGATGATTGTATTGTAATTTTTTGATACATCAGCATGAAAGAAAGCTTAGAAGTTAATATGCCAAAAAACCAGATCCATCTAGAAACATCTTAGAGCTCCCTGTAAATTCTCCATGTGACCAAAGGCCAAAGATTCTAAGAATAATTTTTTTTAACTTAAAAAGAAAAATCTGCAGACAGCGAGCCCTTACTGTCAGGCTGCTTTTTCTGCTATTGTGTCCTCTTTAATGTGTTCATGCTTATGGTAGTGAATGTCTGGAATAAGCCAGAATTGTGAAAATACATAATACATTTGTATTTATTAAAAATGAACTGATAATGCTGATCTTAATATATTTCATTATTTGCTCTCACGATGCCATTGAATACTATGGTGTCAAAATGTTTCCTAAAATTATTGTGGCTATCAGTGTTCTTTTTTCTCTACATTATCTCAATACTCCAAAGAGGCTATACATTTACTTGGCAAGGTTGTTGGAAGGCGGGAGGGCACTTGTGTAGTAATATACAAACTCCAGTAGGATGTACATACAATATATTCCATAAACAGCCACAGACAGGTATTCCAATACTGAAACATAGAGAAATCCTATGCAGGGCTGGGGATTTAGCTCAGTGGTCTCGTCGCCTGCCTCATAAGTGCAAGGTCCCAAGTTCGATCCCAGGTACGGGGGAGAGAGAGAGAGAGAGAGAGAGAGAGAGAGAGAGAGAGAGAGAGAGAGAGAGAGAGAGAGAGAGAGGAAACCCATGCAATGGAAGACTGAGTACTTTGACCACTTGTATAATTTTGATAAATTCTAGGAATAGAAGAATGTCCAAGACATACTTATTTCTCTTTAAAAAATCAAATTTAGCAAGGGGACAGATATAAAGACACATAAAAAAGTACTGTGGAATATATGTAATGGCAAGAGTTTGTATATTGTACAAATAAGAGTTTATATTATCCACTATATAAGAAGAAAGATCTCTTTGAACAAACAATAACAGCAGAACAACTAACAAGTAACTGGGTAAAGATGAATATCACCTTAAGAGTACTGTTAATAAATGATAGGGAAAAAACCCTAAGAGGAAAGAGGCTCTCAAAAGGTATCCTCAGAGGACTTAGGATTAGTGTAGGGTACTTGTGACAAGAAAGCCCCAGAAAGGCAGTAAATGGGTCAGGAGTTAGGGCACTCAAAGTAGGATGAACAAGATTTATTTTAGCAGTAGTGTGCTGAAGTCCAAAAGTAGTTTAAAAAGAAGGCTATTTAAAGCCAAATTGTAATGTGCCTTGAGAAGAGACAGAGTCTTGGTCCCTTGTGACACCAGCTGTTTGGTGTTCATTAGTATTTCCTCACTTCTTAGAGGCCAGGGGTGTGAGAACTCATGCCCACATTCACTATTTGAGAGGCCGTCAGCACCTCACACTTCCCTGTCCCTCCACCCAACCACACATACTGTTCCTTACATTATATCTCCTGTCTTTTTCTTGGTAAAGATTTGTCTTTTCGGCTATACAGTCAGTGTAGAATTGCTGTACTTGGGTTGCTTGGTGTGAGATATAGCAATTCTCTAAGCTGGTTAAATCTATGCTCCCGCCAATTGGATTTTTTTTCCTCTCATTGAGTTCATTGGTACATTTTAGGTATACAGTACAGTTACATTCGTCATTGCCAAAATTGGATTTTTAAAATTTATTTTCTTGCCAGCCTACTCTTTTCCATGTTGTGATGCTGAGACCATAGAACTTTAAACAGTGGTGTACTTGAATAGACAGTTTCTATGCAAAACACAAAGGAGGACAGTGTCATACTATTTCAAATTTGCTGTTCACAGTGAGTGTTTGATAAAGGACTGAAACTGAAATGAAGTCAGCTCATGCTTGATCTTCTCTCATAGTGATTATCATGGAAGTTAAAGGAAACAACGTAAAGCAACAGAACGTTCATTTTTTGAGGAAAGAGAAGTAAATATTAACAATCATTTCTAAGAGCCACACAACTTGGAAGGGATGGTGCTGATATATTAGGACATATCTAAATATAAATCAATGTTTTTGTCAAAATCAAATCTCACAATAGTAAAATAGTGCCTTTGTTATTTAAAAATTTTTATGTTTAATTTTAAAAAAATATTGGTGCATATTGGATATACATAATGATAACATTCATCATAGGGGATTTTTACCCGTACATAATATATCTTGCTTCTGCTTTTTTTTCCCCATTTCCTTTCCCTCCCTTCAACCCGTCTTCACCTCCTTATTTACAAAGTTTCGTTTCCATTTTTTCCTTCTATCCTTTTTCTTTTTTTGTCTTTTCTTTCCTTTCCCTTCCCCTCTTCCTTGTTCCCCTTCTCATTTGAACATTTTATTCCCATTTCCCAATATCTATTAAACATTTTTGTCCTTATTTACACATTCAGTTTCTCATAGTAAAGAAACAATGTGGTATTTAAACGAGTGTGTCCGATTTATCTCACTTAAGAGTGTGATCTCAAGGTGCATTTATCTAGCTAGAAATGTCTCAAGCTTATCCTTTTTTATGGCATAATAAAAATGCAAACATATCCCTAGCTCTTGGGTAGGAAGAACCAATATAGTGAAAATGGCTGAACTTTCACAATTGTCATACAGTTTTAATACAATCCCAATCAAAATACCAATAACATACCTCACAGAATTAGAGAAAACAATCCTAAAATTCACATGGACCCAGAAGAGACCTAGAAGAGCAAAAGTAATTCTGGATGACAAAGGCAAGGCAGGGTGCATCACAAGACCTTACTTGAAATTATACTACAAAGCTACCATGATAAAAACAATATGGTACTGGAAAAAACAAAAACAAAAAACCACCACAACAAAAACAAACAGACTCAATAATCAATAAAACAGATTAGAAGATGTAGGAGCAACTCTAAATATACTCAGCCATCTTATTTTTGACAAAGCAGCCAAACACCTTCCCTAGAAGTAAGTTAGCTTTCTTTTAAAAATGATGCTGGAAAAATCAGCTTTCCCTATGCCGAAGATTAAAACTAGGCCTATGTCTTTCACCATGCACTGAATTAAAAATAAAAATGGATCAAAGATCTAAATATTAAAACAGAAACAGTAAACCTGTAAGAGAAGATAGGTAGAACTCTTGACTATATTGGTATAGGCAAAGACTCTGAACAAAGTTCCAATTGCACAGGAACTATCATAGAGAATCAACAGTTGGGATCTTATCTTATTAAAAAGCTTTTGCACAGCAAAAAACAACAACAACTAAAAACACCAATAGTGTGAAAAGAACCCACAGTGTGGAAAAAAGTGAAGTGATTGCTAGATGTTCCTTGGACAAAGGACTAATATCTAAAATATATAAAGAACTAAAAAACAAAACAAAATAAAAAACCCTCTTGATTTAAAGACCCAATCTAAAAATGGGCATCAGAAACAAATTGACACTTCTCAGATGAAGAAGTAGAAATTGTAAATAAATATATGAAAAATATTCACCATAAACATTCAAGAGATATAAATTAAAACAATGCTGTGATGCTACCTCACTCCAGAAAGAATGGCTATCATCAATAAATTGACCAATCGTAAATGCTGGTGGGGCTGTAGGGAGAAAGGAACCCTTCTCCATTGTTGGTGGGAGTGCAGACTCCATTGTGGAAATCAGTGTAGAGATTTCTCAAAAAATAAAAGTAGAGATTCTGTTCGACCCAGCTATTCCCCTTCTTGATGTCTTCCCAAAATAATTAAAATCATCATACCACAGTAACATAGTCACACCCATTTTGTTTTGGTTTTTGTTTTTTGGGTAACAGGGACCAAACTCAGGATCTTGTACTTGCTAGGCAGGTACAGCGCCACTGAGCTACATCCCCAGCCCATGCTCACCCATGTTTATAGCAGCACAGTTTGTAAGAGCTAAACCTTGGAAACAGCCCAAATGTCCTTCCATGGATGAATGGATCAAAGATGTGTTTTTTCTAAGGTTGATTTGTAATTGGCAAATAATACATTTCTGTACGTATGATGTACAGTGTGATCTGCCTGTACATGTCACATTGTGAAAAGTCGTTATCAGGTGAATGAACCTATCACTTGACTAAAAGTCCTTAAGATTTAAAATTAAGACTTTTATTTTACTTTTATAAAATAAAGACAAGGATGGAGGCAAGGTAAAAATTAGGTGATCATTTACTTCAGAAGAATACAGTCTGCTCCTTTTCTATGCAGTGCAATTTTTTTTCCCAAGAAGATGCCAGACCTACACAGACCTGTTTAACCTTCCCCATCCACATCAACCTCCTTCAGGAAGCACCAGGTGAGGCTAAGGCCCCTCTCTCCCTGTCACACTCACTTCTAAAAGCCAAAACCATTCTACAATCCTTCATTTTCCAGAATAACTTCTTTTTTTTTTTCATTGAGTTTATTGGTACATTTAAGGTATACATTATGGTTACATTCATTATTGGGATCTTATATCTTTACTTGCCAGGTCTTGGTTCTCCTTTTTTCCCCTTGTCCCTACCATCCCTTTCCCCACTTCCCTCCCCATTTACAAACACTTTAGCTCCATTTCTTCATTTTCTCATATTTTTTCTTTTCCCTTATCACCTTTCCCCTACCCTTCCCACTTTTCCTACACCTTTAGCCCCTTTCTTATTTCACATTGTCCATTGTATCATTAGGATCTTATGTATTATTACAGTTTATTCACACCAGAGAAACCATTTGGTATTTACACATGTGTGACTTATTTACTTCACTTAGGAGTATATCCTCAATATGTATCCATTTTCCTATGAATGAATCTAATTTCTCATTCTTTATGGCTGAGTAGTATTCCATTTTATAGAAAAATCACATCTTCTTTATCCAGTCTCCAACTGATGGGCAAATGGGCTGTTTTCAAGTTTTAGCTATTACAAACTGTGCTGCTATAAACATAAGTGCGCATATATCACTGCGATATGATTCTTTTAATTCTTTTGGAAAGATACCCAGCAGAGGGATGGCTGGGTCAACAGAATTCAAGGAGGTAGCTACTGCCTGAATTCTATTAAAGGAAAAGCTGGAAATTTTTAATTGTCAGTAGTAATTGATGACAAGTTTTTTAAAATTGAGTTTATTGGTACATTTTAGGGATATAGTACAGTTACATTCATTGTGGGGATCTTGTACCTCTACATGACAGGTCTTGGTTCTCATGACAATTTTTAAATACTTCAAAATTTGTTTATAACAGAGGTAATATACTATTACTAAAATTTGATAATCAAAAATACATGGAATAAAAATACAAAATCACTTGAGATTCCCCTACATCTATGTCAACATTTTATTAGTGATCCTTACAGTTTTATTTGTTTTTATAGGATTAGAGCCATATATAACATTTATATAGTCATTGGTTTATTCATTATTCTATAATTATTTTGGAAAGAAGGAAAAAAGGAAGGAATGAGGGACGTAGGGAGGGAGGGGAATAAACTTTTATTTATGCAGATTTGAAGGCACTATGGATTTAGTGGTTAGATTAGGTTTAATCCATATCATTGCATCTCATTTTGTATTTTTGATAGTTGATTTAAAAAAAATACCACAACAATTTTTTTTCCTCATTGAGTTTATTGGTACAGTTTAGGTAGACAGTACAGTTACATTCATTACTGGGATCTTGTACCTTTACATGACAGGTCTTGGTTCTCATTTTTTCCCCTGATCTCTGCCACTACAACAATTTTTGAATTAAGGACTTTTAAGAATTACATGCCATTCCTTTCTATGGCTCTCACGTTTTTGTATATATTTTTTATATTTAAAAGACTATTTTGTTTCCAAATTTTGACTCTTATACATAGCAATAAAAA
Organism: Fukomys damarensis; assembly: GCF_012274545.1. NCBI lineage: Eukaryota > Metazoa > Chordata > Mammalia > Rodentia > Bathyergidae > Fukomys > Fukomys damarensis. Next base: position 12,707,154 of record NW_022900915.1, read on the forward strand.
ACTATCTCTGCTAACACATGGTCTGATTATTTTCCTGGAGAAAATTCTAGAACAGGATTATTGGGATAAACCTTTCAAAAATTCTTCTTGGTAGCCATTGCCAACATATTTAGGACAAAAGTAGTCAAAACCAGTATTTCCAGAAAGCTGTCATTCAGACCCCCATCTGTTCATGCTCTGAAGCAGGAAATGAAGGGCAGTTGTCCTGCCTGTTTATAACGATACTAGACATAAAAGTTGTTGCCTGTTTTTCTAATGATATTGTTGTTTATTACTGAAACCCAGTCTCTGCTTGTTGGTGGAGATGCTTGCAGAAACAGTCTTCCTTGGCTTTCCCTCTGCTTCATTTACATCACCAATAAAACTACTTAGTTTTAATATTTGAAGTTGTCTTTGAGAATTTACAACCAAGTCATACTGGTTAGGGCCAACAGATGCTTACTTAACTGGGTAGGGCCTTCTCAGATGATTGCCGCCTGGGTGCCAAGGAGTCAGTGATTAGAATTTTGGAAAGTGATTCTGTAATTTGTTTCCTCAATTGGGAACATGTGAATGTCTGTTGCTCAGGACCTGTGTGAGTGGAAAAATATAAGGGTCTTTCTTTTCAAATCTTTAACATATTCTTTTGACACCTTGAATTAGCAAAGTTACGATGGGTTATCACTGTTCTTTCTTTTCTCAATTTGTGGTTTTACTGAAACCGGTTCTAATAGTATACAACTTTTGATTAAATTAGCTGAATTTAAAAATTTTTTTTTCTTTTTATTGAGTTTATTGGTACATCTTAGATATACAGTACAGTTACATTCATTGTTGGGATCTTGTACCTTTACATGACAGGTCTTGATTTTCATTTTTTCCCCTTGTCCCTGCCCTCCCTTCGCCCCCTCTCCCCTCCCCATTTACAAACACTTTAATTCCATTTTCTCATATTTTTTCTTTTCCCTTATTCCCTTTCCCCAACCCTTCCCACTTTCCCTACACCTTAAGCCCTTAATTAGCTGAATTTTAGTGTATACATTGATTTAAGCCTTGCTTCTTTACTTATGCAGATCAAAGCTATGCTATGCATATATAACTTTCTCAAGGGCCTTTCTGCTGGAGTTACTTTCTTCTCTTTTATTCCCTATGTAACTTTTACAAATACAAAAGGCCTCTCTTCAACCACACATTCACTTATTCACTTAACGTATTTTAACAAATACCTCCCCTTGGTCTAGGTGTTGGATTAGGCCCAGGGAATACAATTTTTATTAAGACTAATTGTCTCTGCCTTCATAAGCTCAATATTCAGTAGGGGACAAGAAAAACTTCAAAAGAATCCAACAAGGCAAAAAATTACAATGTGTGGTCAATTGTATGACACAAACCACCAAGGTGACTAGGACTGAATAAAGGGATTTTTATATTTATGTGTGGTGGTTAGAAAATATTCTTTTATATACTTTTATAAAGTATTTATAGAAATCTAAAGCATGAGAAGGAATTAGACATTGAAACATGGGAGAAAAAAACACGCAGGCTGAGGTCAAAGCAAAGATGTTACCTGAACAAAAACATTATGCTTTTATAGCACCAAAAAAGTACCAAATAGGCCATGATATCTTCATTATCTGTTTTGCAAAACCTGCTGATCTTAAAGGCCAGGCTTGTACTTTGGGTACGCTGTCTAGTCTTTCAGCAGCCAAGGAATATGTTAGAAAACAGAAGAGCCTCTATTACTTTCATTGAATAATTAAAGAATGGAAGGAATTACCATATAGGTCTTTATAGATATTACATATATGGAGGTATTGCTAGAAACACTAATTAATTGCTTTTCTCTTAGCACTAACGTTTATACGTGATTCCAGTGGACCATGTGGAATGATCATGTGTTCAGTTTAGGAAGATGATTTCCCTTACCACCCAGAGAGTCTCCTTGGTGTGTTCTTGCTGGTAGGACATGCCGACAAAGTTTTCCTTCCAGAAATTGCCAAGCATTTAGACTTCTATGTTTCCAAAATTTTGGCCTTGCATATCGAAATTTCACAATTTTGTTATATCTGAAGTATTGCTATTTATCAGATACGTGTGTGGCATGTGTATGTCTAATGACTCACTTAAGAACACATAAATACCTCCCAGAGTCATATACTAAACAGTAGTATCTACAAGATCATAGCATATTCAATATATTTTCCACTGTACACTAAAATACATTATTTTTTCATACTGAGCATCTCTGTTTCAAGCTAAAATTATGTCTTCTACTACCAAAGTTTGCCTTCAAAAGCAATATCCTCCTTAATCTATTTTTTAAAAACTTCAAGGCTTCTTTCGTTTTTCAGCTCAGGTGGCACCTTGTTATAGGAAGCTTACCTTCCACACTTAAGAACTAGTGTCTGTGATTTTCAGTGTTGTTGCTTGAGTTCTTATCACTTGTATTAGGCTGTACCACAGAGAATAATGCTTAAAAGAGAGACAGGGACATTTAATGCACAAACATCTGTCATAGGCCAAGTGTGACTTCATTGTATTGGCTTCCATGCTCAAAGTGATTAAATGAGAGCTTAGAACTTGGTGATGTATGAGTCTTTTTAACCAATTACAATCCCTGATCTCTTTTGAAAAGTTCTTCAAATTTTTCTCCCCCACACCAAAGTATGTACAGAAAGCCCAAAGACTAGTACACACTCTCAGCAGATTTAAGCCGTAAGCCTTTTCATTGGAACTCTTTTAGGTATCATAGATCTCATGTTTTAAAAAATAAAAAAAATAATAAATGTAAATACTCTGAAAATTGACATGTATTGATAACTTACAGCATTCTAGGTATTTTGGCCAATGACTCACATGCATTATTTCTCTTAAGTCTTCTCACAATATCATTTGGCATATGCTGTTATTATTTTATTTATTAAAAAGCCAAAAGAAGAAAGGGAAAGGGTCCAGTAATTTGGTGAAAGTCAAATTAAGCTATAGAGAGCTGGTTCTGGATTCTCAAAGAGGGATCTACTCTCCTCACCTTACTATTATCTTTCCTCATCATTCTACTCATCTTTAATCGTGATGAGGGTGAGCAGCGAATCCACTTGGAGAGGAATATGCTCCTGGAAATGTGAGTGATTGACAGCAGCACAAGATGTTAATGCTGTGGATTCTTCCCCCAAGAATGGAAACCATCCATTAAAAGAAACACAGGGAATAAAAATAGATGTGAAAAGTCCAGGTGGTAATTAACACTCCCATGTTTTTGCTGAGAGACTCACTCAGTTAGGTTTTCTTAGACAAAGTTAAAAAAAAAATAGAACAAAATTTGCCTACATTCTGGTTGTAACATATTCTAATTTCAAGGGATCACAGGTTAATTAAATTGATTTAAAAACAACTTTTGGGTACTAGTTTAATTAACCTTCCACATTTCCTTCTAATTCCGCTACCATTCAGCTCTGTCAGCCTGCCAGGGTAAGGGTTAGAACTCCTCACCTTCGCAGGTAGGAGGAGAGGGCAAGAAATCTCATTTCGCTTCTAGGGTTGATTAGTGGAGCTCATTAGCTGTCAGATGTAAGGCAGGAGCAGTCTATCAGGAGGGAGCAGCAACACCAGAGACATTTATTACATAGACTTCATTCAGAGGCTGCTTAGAAACCAATTTCCATTCTTATGGGTAGGAGGGGTCTCAAAATGGGAGTTCTACAGGATTCATACGCAAGCCTGATCAAAATTCCAAGGAAAGAAAAGAAAAAGAAGAGGAAAAAGGGCCTGAAGACAGATAAAGCACCAAGCCAGTCCTGAAAATACAAAGCAGAAATATTAGTCACATTATCAGCTGCTTTCCTTCCTGCTAGCTGAGCCTGGGTGCTGTTTACATAGCTGCAAGTCCCTCTTGAGTTTTCCTGTGATTTCACAAAGTAAATGGGAATCAGAGCTGTTGGCTGACTGTGTGGCCTCATGGAAACCAATACCAGTTTTCTAAATTGATCGCCACATGCTTATCTATCTGTTTACTGTGTCCATCCTAAAATGCTTCTGGACAAGTGACTTGAATGAGGATTTAGCCTGATCACTCAGCAGGCAGACATTTCACTTGCAGAAAGGCCGAGAACAAAGCGCCAGGCAATTCTCTGAAAGTATTTCAGTCTTTTAGTGGTGTGGTGGGACATTTTACTTTTCAAAATTTACAAATACATAAGAGCAAATGATCTTTCTGCTAACCGATCTATGGTTTGCACAAAGAAATTGATGCTGAGTTAAATAATTTTTTGATATAATGAATTACTTCAACATGTTTCAATCCATTAGGCTCCAACATCTGAGTTTTTATCAGTTTTCTAGGTGACTAGTGCAAATAGATCATGTTAAAGAACAACCATCTTGGAGACTCTGCAGGGTGTGGTGACAGCAGCATACGCAGTTGTTCCAAGAAAAGTTTTCTTGCAATCTTTGAGGTGTTCCCAAAGATTCTTACATTTTTTTTTCTTGGACCGGATATTGAATTCAGGACCTTGTGCTCGCGAGGCAGGCACGACACCACCACTGAGCTAAATCCCCAGTCCTTCTTCTGACATTTGAAAAGTCCAGATTCAAAGTTGATGTATCTGTCTTTCTCCTTGACATCTCGCCCTAGCTAACGGTAAGTCATTACGTATTTGGTGCAATATGGAACACTTGCCTTTTCCCCCGAACATCATCTTTCTTTATATTTTCCACATTCCAAAAAATAGTATTACTAATCACTTCAGTTAAGAAAGAAAAAATTGAGAAGTTATCCATGTCTGCTTTTCTTCTGTGTATAGCATCTCATTCCTATTTCCCATTCCTATGAATTTTACGTCATTGGGATGTTAAACCCCTGTTCCATCTCCAGAACATATCTTTGATTTGTTTAGCTTTCTCTATTCCCACTATCGTTGTCTTACTTTAGGGCAACAGCATGTCTCACCTGAATTTCGGAGGCAAGCTTCGGCTTGATCTTTTTGTTTGTGATTTGGCTGCTCCAAAGGACAGTCCACATAGCAGACAGTGATTATTCAAATGTACCAATCAGACCACAACACTTGCCCCACTTGAAACACACTGATGGCTTTGCATTGTAAATGAATAAATTTTACACTCCTTGTTACCTACCACTTGGCTTCCTCCAGATACGTCAGGTTTTGAGTATTTCTGGCGGAGGTTTACTCAGCTAGGGGTATTTGTGCTCAGACTATCTTCTGCCTATAAGCTTTTCCCTCAGAATTTTGCCTTCTGTTTTTTAGATCTCAGTTGAATTGTCACCATACCCCAGAGGGGTTCTGGCTTCTTTAGACACCTCCTCCCTTATTAATCTTTCCTGCGGAACTATGTATATTTCCTCATAGCATTTATCACTATCTAAAATTATTTGTTTACTTGTTGCTTATCTCACCCCGTAGAATGTGAGCTCCAAGGAGTCAGCAACATTTGTCTGTTCTATGTATCCCAGTGCCTTGCACTACACCCAGGACTTACTAAAGACCTTATCAGTATTGGTGCATTTAAATCAGATATTAAGTTGTTTGAATATTTCTTTTCTTTCTTTTCTTCTTTTTTTTTGCAAAATATGTGAAGTAGATTATATAGATGACCGTATAATTCATCTGGAAAAGGAAACAGATAGGTGTAGGTGGGTATATCTCATTTGTCCCTTAAAGCCTGATACAGCACAATCTTTTAAATTATAATTGAGCCCATCCACACTGATCCCACCCAGGCTGATTAACTCTGAGCAGAGGGAATTTTCTAACTTGTGGCTTTCTTTTCTGCACACAAGAGGCGGCTGTTTTCCCGATTCTTGACCCAGCCCACTGTGCTCCTGGCAGCCCTCCTTGCACAGCTACAGAGGGTCCCCTGAGCGGGTCGACTGAGTATAATGGTAGGTTTTCCACTCCAAACAACTGCAGAAACAAATCGTGATGACCTACTTCTGCCCTCCTCTGCGGTGCAACTCCTCATCCGCTGTTAGCTCAGAAAGCATCCTGTGGCGGAAATGTGATTGCACTGTGAATGATCTGACAAAGGAAACACCGGTGCATTCCTCCAAAGGCTGAATGAGGGTAATTCTCTTTGCTCAAGTGTTAGACACAAATTAAATTCAAGTTCTTTCAAACAATAAAATGCTACTTTTTTTCCACTGAGAGCTCAGAATTAAGAATTTCTGGAAATACAAATCTCTTTGAAGTCTGCCACTTTGCATTTTGAGAAAATTAACTATGCTTCATCTCTAAGACAAAAAGATCAAGTAAAGAATTATTAAAAATCTTTATATTTGGAATTTCTTTTAGTTCTCTTCTTGTGTTCAACGCATTTTTCCTCCATCTGGTAGAAAATCTTGATTTTTCTTTGGCAAAGAGTTGTTCTCCACCTTTTATCTAAGTGATTTATCTGGGATGAGTTCATTCTGGATATAAGAATGGAACAATTCACAAACTGTCTCTATCAGAATGTCTTTCTCTGAAATTTTCATTTTGAGTAGAGTAACTTCAAGACTGAAAATGTAGTACATGACTGAAAGATAATTCATAATGGGTGGGTGCAGAAGAGATTCCCCATTGGCTTCTATCACAAAGTTCCCAGAACTTCTGGTTCCTTGTGGTTTCAGAGACCTACACCTTAAATTTCTGTTTCCATTGTATGAGCAATTCATTTATTAAAATTGTTATGATCATCTAGTAATGTATAATATCTTACCCCAGAGTTGGGTGGCAATGATCTTATATTAAATTCATGATTCTGTAGAGCAGTAATTAAGATAGGGATATCTTAATTCTTAGTCAGGGAGTGACCTACACTCCACTGTGACTGGAGTCCCAGTCTGTAGGGTTCCATTGGCTAAGGATGGCCGGACAGTTGGGAGTTTTATATGTCAGTTTTGGCTGTGGGTTTGATTTTTCATTTTTTTCCCCATACTATATTCCCTAGGCATGGAATATACGAGTGACTCACATATCTGGTACCTCGCCAAGGCTGACTTGAATATCTGGGGATAGTTGGCTGTCTCTTTCTCTCCATGTGGCTCTTCACATTAAGAGTTGGTCCTACTCCTTATGCAATTTACAGAATAGTCTGAATTCTTTCAAGGTGTCTGGGTTTCATCACAGTAGGTATACAGGAGTCTGAGGTGGAAACTAAAAAAAACTGTTTCTACCTGTGCTTAGATAGCATTTGTTTGGTTGAATTCTATTAGATAGAAATGAGTCACAGAATGAACCAGGTTAAGGAGAGGCAATGAGGTAAGCACATAAGTTTGAGGCATGTGGCTCCTTTGAGTGTCTTTGGATTCTGGCTAAGACACCAGTGAATTCTTTTGGAGTTTTTCCTGTATTGCTAAATAATCAAATTTTTCTAATTTATATCTTTTACTGGGAGCCTGTGATATTTCTCAGATTTTAAATTTCGCATAACAAGAACTAAAGTTTTGGATGCCTACATTGGGTTATCGCTTTTTAATTTTGTGAGTAAAAATGTTTTTAAGATATAATAAATTTCATCAACACTTAATGAATAAAAGGAGACTGGATATTAAAATGTAGTGAAAAACCTAAACTGATAATCAAGACTAATTTATTCATTTCTCTTAAGCATAATTCATTTCTTCTAAGTCAAAATGCTTTCTGAAAACCTTTTTCTTTCTCTTGCCCCAGAGCCATTAAAACTTTCTCACATGTTCACAGTATATTAGTCACAGTCTACTGAAGGGCTTTTGAGAAGCCTTCTGGTAGTCAAATGCCTAAATGTGAGAGCCACAGAGGTTGCTGCAGAGATTTGGAGTAGGATGCAGAAGAAAATGGTCTGAGACAATCATCACAGAACAATTTGGAAGGCAAAGAAGAGGTAGAACTTCTTTAAAGAATAAAGAAACAAAGAAGATCACAGAAAGCAAAAGAACAGGCATTTGTTGAAGTTTAATAAGGCCAGTGATTTTAGATGTGGTGTATAATATAATCTTCATCATAGTACTGTTTGGTGAGAATGTATGCTCCATGTAAAGATGAGGAAGTCATCTCAGTAAGTTTGAGAAATTTACTCAAAGTCCTCAAGCTAATACACGGAGGGATCAGGACTCAGGTAACATTTCCTCTGAGTCCAAGAATTACTTCACTGCATTGAAAGGCCCTAGCAGTGATTAAGCACCCAGGCCTACAGTGAATATCCAGATATATTAAGTGAGTATCTCCTATTTTCTAAAGAGATGATACAATACACAGAGACACAGGTATGCTTCCCTGCAGGGAATTTATTGTTTATCTCTCAAGATGGACAATGAAGTGACAAGGCATTATGTGGAGTAACACTGGGGCAAAAGGAGTCTGAATACAGGATGTTTCTCGAGCTGATGAGTAGCCCTTCATCCGATTCCAGAAAGTCAGCAGAGGTTTTTCAGGGGGAAAGGTATGTTAGATTGTAGTGCAGGGTCATAGGGAAGATGGGAAACAGTGGAGGTAAGAAGCATCTAGGGCTACCTTCGTGGATGGACCCGCGTGAAATTCAGTAATAGCGAGAATTACTGGTGTTTGGAAATGGCGACACAGGCAGGGACCCCTTGTTATAAGCCAGGGAGACATCAGCAGTTTCCCATCCTACTAGTGTAAAAAGTGGGAGGTGTGCTGTCGTGTGTGCTTTTACAGCGAGAACTCCTTTCGACAGCCATAAAGTAATACTTCTTTGCGTTCCCTCCCTTGCTATGTATTTTCAATGCGTGCTTAAGGGAAAATGAGAATTATCAGTCATTAATAAAGTTAAAATGTGAGTGCACTTGAAAAAGTTGGTCATTCTTATTTCTTCATCTCAGGCAAAATTTGGGAGAAATATTTTCATGTTCACATGATCTTCAATCAAATATACTGCACATTTTTAGATCCCCAACTTATTGCTGTCTTGTATATAACAGTGGGCAGGAGTAGGTTGGGACAGGACTCAATGGTAACATTAAGAAATACATGAATGTCATCTTTTTATTTTTGTCTCTGTACAATTTTTATTTCTGCTAGTGGTGGTTCCTTTTTTTGTTCAGTTATGCCTATGGAAATTAAATAGGATTTTATTAGCAATAAAATTTTTTCAAGTTATCTTCCTTCTGGGTCTAATGTATTTCCTAGAGCCCTTCTTAGGCTTTAATAGGATCAGGTTTCTTGAAATCTCTATTTATTAATCATCATTAGCTCATTAACATCATTTCTCTTCACGTCTGCTTTTTTCTCTTCCTCTGATGACTGGTAAGTTTAATCTAAAAGCCAAGATATGTTTTCATCTAAGGTACGAAGTAAAGAAAACAACATTCTTTATTAAGGGTCAGTCATACTCAACTTTAGTATATGTGCTGCCAAAGCAAGCACCATATACAATTTTAAAGTGTGAGAATTCCATCCCTTTATTATCCAGGACATGTTTTGGATTCAACTCAATCTGATTTGAAACAAATAAAAGCTTAAACACAAAAAACTAAAGCCAAAGACTTACTGATTTCTGTAATAAGAGAGTCCAGGGATGCAGTAGCTCCAGAAACTCTACAATACTGGAGATTCTCCTCTTGTCTCTTGGGTGTGCTTTGCTCTGCTAACTTCTATTTCAGTGGGATTTTCTCATGTGGTGGCTGTATTGCTGCCAAAGGGTGATCTTCTGACTTCCCAGGAGTAGGGCATGGGAAGGTAGGTTTCTGTCCTCAGACCTCTTGGAAACCATATAGACTAAGAATGGGGTAATAGTGATATCATGGGAAATTCAGATTTTGTTAGCTGACTACAGAGGGATGGATAACATCAAGGTAAAAATAATAAGTTTCATTTTACAATTACATTTTAAAACAGGTTTAGGATTTACAATACCTAAAATACAGTAGAACCACTATTTCATTTCACAGACATGACAAAGCCTCATAATATATCCTTTGCATTTTTGAGATCCCCCAATTTTTGTGATGTACAAACTTTGAAATTTGTGTGAGGAGTTCTGCAGTATTCTCAGGGTAATTATCTGTAAATATAGAGAGGTTATTAAATAATAAAATAATTACTTTGTCCCACTTTTCTCAGCCATATTGTTAATGTTTTCATGAGGATGATACAATTATGATTTGGGAGAGATAGGAGCAGGCTGATAAATCCCAGCCTTTTAGCTCCAATCTTGTTTTCTTAGTAGCTTTTGTCTGCCTAAAAGTAAGCCATTATCCTTTACTTCATTAGATGTGTCTACATATAACACAAGAGTGTTTTCTAGTGGGTTCATCTAAAGCTCTGCAGGACATCCATCCAGACCCAGGGCTGTGTGTGTAGAGGGATCCATCATCCCTCATTTTAGCCCTCCTGGAACTCTGGAAACATTATTGACTCTAAATTACTGAGTCTAAAATTTTGACTTCTCTAAGATTCTGAGTCTTAAAACTTAAAATTGGTTGAAGGTCATACAGCTGGTGAGTGGTAGACCCAACTTTGAATCCAAATTTATTTGATGTCCATCATTTCTGCCAATTTTAAGATTTTAATGGCAGGTGAAACTATAAAAGGTCAAAGAAAATGCTTGGTATTTACAGATTTTTGATCGACATCTTCTCCAATAGCAATAATGCTAGCTTTCTGGGGAGCCATCAGATCAGTAAACAAATAATAATAAACAACAAAACCTAATATTTGCAGTTTACCTCCTCAAATAATATGTTATCATTTGATCCTGCCACTGACCCTCTCAGGAGCAAAGGAGTTTCACTAAGTGATTCAGAGTGAACTGCTGGTTTTGGATTTATTCTATTCTATTTTGTGCAAATAGAAACTGAGAGTCAGATGTCAACAGTATGGTGGTAATAGTAGTAACAACAGTAAAGAAATAATAATAAGTCAACTGATATTAAGAATTTTGAGCCAAGCCAGGATCTCAGCCTTGCACTTGTTTTATTATAGTAAGTCAATTTTGCTGAGGAATCACTCACTTGCAATTAATTGGACCAATCCCTGTTACACCAGGGAATGAGTGTGAAAGCATAACTTTCATGAAAAGAGAATTTCCAACATCCTCAAAAGGATCATCGTATCTCTTTGTTCATCCTCCACTCCTGTTTTCAGGCAAGCATCAATCTGCTTTTGATCACTGTAGATTAGTTTGCATCTTTAATAATTTTATCTAAATGAAGTAATGTACTATTGTTCTTTGTATCTGCTTTCTATCATGCATAGTGATGGTTTTGGAGTTCATCTATTTTATTATGTTCATCAAATTGTTTCTTTTCACAGATCAGTATTCTTCCATTTTACGGATATATCATATTTTGTCTATCCATTATACTCCTGTTAAGGGATATTTGAGTTGTTTTGTTTATAGTTATTCTGATAAAGTTTTCATGAGCATTTAGTTACATATCTTTGCATGTGTTTTTTTTTATTATATACCTAGGAGTGCAATGGTTGTACCCTATAGTAGACTTATATGTAACTTCTCAAGAAACTGCCAAAATTTTTTCAAAGTGGTTGCATAATTTTGTAGTACCATAATCTGTGTATGAGAGTTGTTCCATATCCTTATTAATATTTTAAATTTTCTTTTTGATTATCAACATAATGGGTTCAGAGTTATATTAAATTGAGATTTTTAACATGAAATTCCTTGATGTTAAGAAATACTGAACATTTTTTTCAGGTGACTCTTAGAAATTCATGTATTTTTCATGAAAATTTCTTGCAAGTTTCTACATGTGTTTTTTAATTCTTTGTTTTTTTTGGTACCGGGGATCAAACTCAGGTCCTTGCACTTGTGAGGCAGGTGGTGGAACCACTGAGCAAAATCTCTGGCTCTTTACTATGTGTTTTTTATTATTAAGTCATAAGATATAAGTAACTTTAGATATTCAGAATATAGTTATGTTTTAACCTAATGTATTTCAAATATATATATATATATATTTTTTTTTTTTAGTTCTTTTCCTTGTCTTATTTTCCTAATGTCTTTCCAAGGGTAAAATGTCCGATTTTGATAAAATCCAATTTATCACATTTTTATAGTTTGTGTCACTTCATTTACTTTAGCTCATTTAACTTTTTCACCAATCTTATATAGGACTTTAATTGTCTGTATTTTTTGGATGATTAGGACTAAATCTTCCAGAGATTATGTGAGTTGTCCAAACCATTCATCTAAGAATATAAAGTTCAAACCATTAAATGGATGAAATGAAGTAAAAGAAATGCAGTCAGGACAGCAGAACCAAGAATCATAAGAGTCAGGGCAGGCAAATGTGAAAGGCAAAATGTAGGACAATTTGTTGGATTCTGTCTCTGAGAAGATGATTTACTTCCTGCGAGGAGTTTGTGATGAGGATTAATTCATTAATTCTTGTCTGTAAAAGTGTTTCCAGGCAGAAAGACCTGTGTTCTGCAGCGCCCGATGCCCAGCTTTTAATCATAAGGATAGAAATATGTACCAGGTGTCCTTACCAATAGTCCAGTCATCTGTCTACTTCAGACTTTGTTTCCTTTTTTTCTTTTTCTCATATTAATTCCATTCCCCTCTTTCTTTTCCCTTTCCCCTCTCACATCCCCATTCCACTTGCACCTTTTCTTCCTATTTCGTATTATCTGTTATACCTGTTAGTCCTTATCTACACTTTCAGTTTCTGACACTAGGGAACTACTCAGTATTTACACATATGTGTCCTATTTATTTCACTTAACAGTATCACCTTGATGTGCATCCATTTAGCTATAAATGTCTCTAGTTTCTCATTCTTTATGGCTGTATAGTACTCCATCTAATAAAATAACCACATTTTCTTTATCCAGTCTCCTGTTGATGGGCATTTGGGCTGCTTCCAAGTTTCAGCTATCACAAATTGTGCTGCTATGAACATGCACATATATCACTGTGGTATGATTCTTTTAATTCTTTGGGGAAGATACCCAGCAAGGTGATGGCTGGATCAAGAGGAGGGTCCCTCTTTCCCCACAACCAGCATTTGTTATTGGTTGATTTCTTGATAGTAGCCATTCTTTCTGGGGTGAGGTGGAATCTCATTATGTTGCATCTCTCCTATGACCAGTGATGAACATTTTTTCATATGTTTATTTGCTCTTCTTTGACTGAGACACGTCTGTTCATTTCAGATTCCCATTTTCAAATTGGGTCTCTATATTCTGATTTTTTTTAGTTCTTTATGTATTCTAGATAGATCGTTGTCTGAGGAACAGCTGGTAGAAAGTTCTTCCCACATTATGTGTTGCCTCTTCACACTATTGATCATTTCTCTTGCTGTGCAGAAGCTTTTCAATAAGAAGACATCCCACTTGTTGATTGTTTGTGCTAGTTCACAGGCAACTGAGGTTTTGTTCATAAATTCTTTTCCTACATCAATGTCTTCAAGAGTTCTACCTAACCACTCTTCCAGCTGGTGCTATTTTAATATTTAGATCTTTAATCCATTTCTATTTTAGTTCAGTGCATGATGAGAGATATAGGTCTAGTTTTAATCTTTGGTAAGTTGAAACCCACTTTTTCCAGCACTGTTTATTAAAGAGGTTATCTTTCCCCCACTGAGGGTGTTTGCTCCCTTTTTGAAGATGAGTTGACTATCTTTATTTCTTTTATTTCTTTCTGTTATATAATTTCTGTGGCTAATGTTTCCAAAAGTATGTTGAACAAGAGTCATGATAGTGGACATCCTTGTCTTTTTCTGGATGTTACTGTGAAGGATTTGAGTTTTTGACCATTTAGTATGACATTGGGTGTTGATTTTTCTTAGATGGCTTTTATCAGATTGAGGTAGAGACCCATTATTCCAATTTTTAGGAGGGGTTTTATCATGAATGTGTTTTGGGTTTTGTTGAATGCTTCTGCATCTATTGAGATCATCATATGGATTTGTCCTTTGCTCTACTAATAGAGTGTATTACATTTTTAAAAATTTGTGTATGTTGAACCATCCCTGCATCCCTGGGATGAAACCCACTTGGACAGGGTGTATGATCTTCTTGATGATCTTCTGCATTCTATTTTCCAGTATCTTATTAAGGATTTTTACATCTATGTTCATTAGTGAGATTGGCTGATAGTTCTCTTTTTCAGTTGGGTCTTTCTCTGCTTTGGGGATCAAGGTAATGCTTAATTCCAGGCATTAATTTGAGAGCACAGTTTCTCTTTCAATTTCATTTAAGAGTTTAAGCAGTTGTGGCAATAATTCCCCTCTAAATGTTGCATAGAATAAAGCAGTGAAGCCATTAGGACACGGATTTTTCTTAGTTGGTAAGTTTTTAATTGCATTTTCAATTTCATTGATTGATTTTGGGTCATTTAGAATTTTTAGATCATCTTTGCTCAACTTTGGTAATTCACAAATATCTAGGTATCTGTCCATTTCTTCTATATTTTCCATCTTATTGGTGTATAGGTTCTTGAAGTAGGTACTGATGATCCTTTGGATTTCTGCTGGGTCCACTGTAATTTCACCCTTTTCATTTCTAATTGCATGGATTTTTTTTATCAGGTTAGTTGAGGGTTTGCCAATTTTATTTATTCTTTCAAAGAACCAACTCTTGGCTTCATCGATTTTTTTTGTATTGTTCTTTTAGTCTCAATTGCATTAATTTCTCCCCTGATCTTTATAATTTCTTCCCTTGTATGAGCTTTGGGTTTGTCCTGCTCTTCTATTTCTAGAAGCTTGAGGTTCACCATCAGATTGTGTAATTTGAGCTTGCTCTGTTTACCTAATATGAGTATTTAGTCCTGTGGATTTCCCTCAAGAATGTTTGATTGTATCCCATACATTCTGATATGTTGTATTGTCATTGTAATTTAGTTGTAGGAACTGTCTGATTTCTTCTTTAACTTCCTGTGTAACCCATTGTTTTTTCAGAAGTGGGTTGTTCAGTTTCCATGTCTTTATGATATTCTTGTATTTGTTTTTGAAATTGATCTCCAATTTCATCGCACTGTGGTCTGATAATATACAGGGGATCACTTCAATTCCTTTGTACTTACTTAAACATGTTCTATGAGTGAGTATTTGGTCTATTTTGGAGAACTTTCCATGTGGAGCTGAAAAGCATGTGTATTCTGATTTTGTGGGGTGGAACACTCTGTAAACATCTGTTAAGTTCATTTGTTCAAGACTTTGATTACGTTCTTGTATTTCATTGTTTATTTTTTTGTCTGGTTGATCTGTCTGTTTGTGACAGTGGGGTATTGAGGTCCTCACTACTATTGTATCAGTGTTTATATGATTTCTCCTGTCCGTTAGTATTTGTTTTATATAGTGCACTAGTGTTTGGTGCATATATATTAATGACTGTCATCTCTTCCTTTGAACTGTTCCCTTTACAAGGATGTAGTGTCCTTCTTTGTCTCTCTTAATCAGTGTTGGTTTGAAATCCCCTTGATCCTTCAGGGCTTGAAATATGTCACTTTGTGGTTTTCTTGCCTTGTGGGTTTGTGTTGAAAAGCCTGCTGTGATTCCAATGGGCTTCCTTTTGGGTTTGGTTTATTCTTTCTTTAACTGAATGTAGAATTTTATTCTTCTTGTGGGTTTCTGGAATCTTAACTATTATCTGCCTATTTGTAGATTTTTTTTTATTCTATCATGGCTAGTTGGAGTCCTATAAGCCTCACTTATCTGTATGTAAAGTTCTTTCCCCCTATTTGGGAAGTTTTCTGCCATTAGTTCTGTGAACAATTTTTTTTTTAATGTCACCTGCATGCTCTCTTGTTTCTTCATTGACTCTGATCAGTCTTTTGTTATTCTTCTTTGAATCATCTAGCAGGTGGTGGATTGATTTCTCATGGTCTCTTACTATTTTCAAGAAATGTTTCTTTTCCTGGTCACTATTTGCAAACTTATCTTCTATATCTGAAATTCTGTCCTTGCATTGGCTCATTCTGCTGCATAAACTTTTAGTGGAGTTTTTATCTTCTGGAATTCTGTTTGCATATCTGTTTTATGGATTCCACTTGTTTCCTATGTTTGGATTCCATCACATTTCTTAGATCCTTCCTATATTTTTTTAAAAAAATCTGTGTCTGCTCTAGATTTATCAATCATGCCTTGTGCAATGGGCAAAATCTCTGCTATTATCTGAGAAATTATTTCTGATTTCATTTTTTCCAGGCCCTCTTTCATTGCCAGTTCAGAGAGTCCACGTGGTTGAGTATCACATTGTTCCATCCCGTTTCCCCTTAGGATTGCCTTAGGTGAGCTGGAAATCTGGTTTTGAGACTTATTTCCACGTCTTCCCATTTTAACAGATGCAGTCTGCTGTGCCTTTGTTGAAGCAACTTTTTGCTCACCCAGTGGTCTTCAGTTCTTTGCAAGCCATTGAGCAGGTTTTACTCAGCTGCTCACCAATACACCAATTCCTGAGTTTAGAATGGTGGCCTTCTAGATCCTTGGGCTTACCTGCTTTCTGCGTGGGCTCCTTGCTGGAGCCTGTGCACACTTGGAATGGTATCTAGATGTGCCTCTGGCTTGGGCCCCTGTGTAGCTGTTGTCCGAGAGGGCCTTTGGCTGGGGCCTCTGTACCCTGCTTCCTGTTGTCTGTGTAGGCTTCTGGCTAGGCTCCCACTGTTTCTCCTGCCATGATACTCATCCCAGCCTGCTGCTCAGAACTATTTTGACAGATGTAAGTTTTATAGTTCTTTTGCCCCTGGCTACTTTTGCATTACCACAGCTCTGCAGCACTGCAGGTCCATCACCTGAATGGTGAAAAAAAATATTGTAGAACTACCACTGGTATCAACTTTAAGTGGAAATTAGATTCCTTTCCTCCCTATTTTTATATTCCACTCTAATCTGGGCAAACCACAGTTACAGCCATCATGCATACTATGCCCATCTATCTTTTAGAAAGTGCAGCAGTGGTCTTGCTTGCTTAAATTGTTTTCATTTATCTTCTCTCTCCCTCTCTTCACCCTCTCTCCCTCCCTCTCCCTCTTCCTCTCTTTCTCCCTCTTCCCTCTGCTATAAGGAGAGCATAATGTGTTTCATGAATCTAACTGCCCTTTCAAACAATAGGAGACAGGAGAGTCACTTATCAGACTGGTGGAATGTGTTGCAGTGGTTGAGGGGCCTTTAACTCCTGAATTCTATTTCCAAAGTAATATACATCTTCAGGAGAAATGCCCTGGAGCCCAAATGAAAGGCTGAATTACAAATCTTACAGTATCTGCGAAAATGTGACGGAGTGACAGCATCTGTAGGAACACCCCAAATAACCACTAAATACCCAGGAAGATCCTTGAAATGAAGTGGTAAAATACATACATACCTACTTGAACAAGCCAAGTGCTCAGGTCCATCAAAATGACAGGCCCAACCCAGGGTGAACACCTCAAGCTACCATTATTTGACAAAATATTCTGTTGATTTAATGGGGCAAATGAATCAATCAATCGGTTAAATAGATAAATATAATTGTTGTGGAACTTGCAGACCAAAAGAAAGGTCAGAGGTTGCCATAGTTTGGGTGAGTATATCATGTGTTAAAGATTTATCCCCAGTCCCTGATACAATTGCCAAGTGGTGGAACCCTTGAGAGGTGCAGTGTAACAAAAGGTTTTCCAGTCATTGGAAGCATGACCATGAAAGGGACATCAGCACTTCCACTCTTTTGCACCTGCTCACTGTGTGATGAGCAGTTTGCTCTACCACGCACTTGTACTTCCTTACTACAGGTCCAAAGTCATATGGCCAACTCATCCTGGGCTGAATCTTCCAAATATGAAGACAAAAATAAACTGTTTCTCTTCGCAAATTGATTTATCTGAAGTATCTGTTATAGTAATGGAAAGCCAATGCAGTGGCTTTGTGCACCTTAGGGCTTAGGCTCTTTTGACCTCCAGTCTTGTTGAGTTGGACCAATGGAAGATACCGATAAAAGACTAAGGAGAGAGAGGCGAGAGGAGGTGTGATATTTATTCCTCCCTCATAAGCCATCCAGTCTCATAAGTCTCTAGCTCCTCTGGGCCATTAACACTGTATTCCTTACCTCATTTAACCCAAGGCTGGGAATGGATTCTCACTGGTGCCCCTCCCTGACTGCCTGCATCTTTGTTTTCCTCAACTGATTTATACTCCCATCAATAATCTGTCCATGAAACTATTTTTAATAAAAAATTATTTTTGCATTTATTTGTTTCCAGAAATTATTCCACTTGACAATTTTTTATTTTTTATTTTTTATTTTTTTGCACTGGGGATTGAACTCAGGTCCTTGCACTTGAGAGGCAGGAGTGGAACCACTGAGCTAAATCCCTGGCCCAACCTGACAAAATTTTGTTGCTAGAGACTTTCTCTTTCTTGACAAGTTGGTTTTTATCTCAGTGTGATTTCTTAGTAAGCTACAAGTGCTTACTCTTACCGGTATCTTAAGTATATTTTGAGTAAATTAAAGTGCACATAAAGTATATAATCAGCATAAGTTGAATAATCGCAAGTGATTTCCATTTATAGTCAACCTTTAATCTTTCCGGCCTTTTGAAGTGTTTCAATTTATAACCTGATATACTGCATTTTTGGCTTCAGAATTCCATGCAAAGATTCAGGTGATGCAGTTAACAAAATGCTTGAAGCAGATTTCATTTCCCTTTAGGAACCCTGGTGCTCCCTGGAGTTGGTAGTTAAAGAACATCCTTCGTTGGTGCCCGGCAGGCATAATGCAACTTTCTTCTCCCTGATCATCTCCCAGAAAATAAGACCTGCACAGTTAGAACACTACAGAGAATGGATGTAAAGCTCAGGTATGCCTTAAGAGTTCATCTATATATTAAATATAACATCCTCTCAGATTAGCAAAATTTTAGCCCATTAGAAAGGGAAAGGACGTTAAACTTTTTAGAAAACTCACTCAATTTTCTGTTTTAAATAAAAGGATGCTAACCAGCCTTTGTCTTCCATTTTCAAATTCCACTGTACCCAAATTTTTCCCATAGAGAAAATGATTGCTTGCAGCAAATTTTATACTTGGAAACTATGTCAATTCCCTTAGGATGATCATTGTTACCTTTGCTAATTTTCCTGGTTTTTTCCCCCTTAGTTTCAAAGAAGTTCTTGATTCTATTGAATTCATTTTCTGAGTAATTTTGTGCACCTCGATGGACACATTCCCAAAACATAAAATACTCTAACCTGAAATAAGGCTTACGGAATGTTAACACTGTGTTTGTACATAGTATATTCATGTAGGTTTTCTGAGGCTGGTTTAAAGACTAAGCCTGCTAGATTGCGGTTAAACTCTTACCACAATAATAATAGTAATTATAACAAAAAAATGTTTGCTGAGAGCTGAGCATTTTCTATGTGCCAATAAATATGTGAAACAACATACACACTGCATTTTATTTAATATTTCCAAGAACTCATTGTAGTTAAAGTAATTATCCCAGTGGCCACACAGTTGGAAGCAACAAGGTCAGGCAGGATCCAAGGCCCGGTTTTCCTGAATCTTTCATCTTAAATTGTAGTAGCCACACCTTAGTACTTCCATGTCAAAGGCATAATAACTATACGTTGAATTATGCAGCTAACTTGTTACAAGATTCTTTGTCTTTGGTACGTGACCTAAATGAAGTAGTTTATTCCCTAACATTTCTGATAGGTAATTCTAGGACACTAACTTACAGAAGGAAATATTTTAGAGGCAGTTGCTTCTTACTTTGTCAAGATTTAGAGATTTGAGGGTAAAGTGAAGGACCTGATAGACTGCAAAGGAATTAGATAGATGGCAGGTGAAGGACAATTCTGTTTTAAGATTTTCCAAATTGATTAATAATTTTAGGGGTTGGCAATTGAGAGATTACAAATAGTAATTTAGAAAAACATTCTTTGGGCAACCGCAATGATGTTCCCAAAGACCTAAAGGTGGATTTCTGGAGAGAACTCAAGTAGATTTTCAATAAGATGGCTTAGACCTGATGTCAGACTGAGGTATGGGATCCCGGCACCACCTCTCAGAACCCATATGTAGAAGATCTCTCAGATTTCCTTGAGATTAAGGCATTATAAAAGGGCTCAGAGGCCAAGAAGAGCTTGCTATTGTGGCTTTTCTCATGATAGCCTGTCCTGTGTCCTTCAGGGTGCACTTTTATGTTGCTTTTTCTTCTTAAATTTACTCAGTCCAAGCTTGCTTGGCAGAGCCAGTTTGTCCCTCACTATTTTTTTCAAATAAACCTTATCATCTCTTTATTGCACCTTTTCTTCAATTCTTTGAGAAGAGAGAAATCTGGAATCCAACTTCCTTTAAGTTGTTGATGTCAGGCATTTAGTCACAACAGTTAAGGAAGCGATGAAGACACTTCCTTTTGTGTGTGTGTGTGTGTGTGTGTGTGTGTGTGTGTGTGTGTGTGGTTGTGTGTAATGATGAGCTCAAATCCAGGGCCTTTCATATACGAGGCAAGTGCTCTACCACTGAGCTGTATCTGCAGCCCCTATCACTACTGTTAAACTGTGTTCTGCCTAGCATCGTTTACAGTATTTTGGAAATACTAGATGCTTCATAAACATATTAATTAATTAATTGTTGCATCTGTTAAGCACCTAGTATGTTCATTGGGTCAAGAAATAATCAAATTATTTGTTAATCTGTTTTTCATTATAATATTTAATAAAACTTAGATCAAACATTGGTTTCTTCCTTCTCAAATGCATTCCATCTCCATGCCATCCGTAAACTGTAAGAGGTGCTACACACAATGAATTTTCAATTCTCAAGCCAGGCTGCAACTGGACATTATATAATTCACAATATTTCACTCTTACTATATTAAAAATAACCAAAAAGAAGTACTTTTGTATATCAATGCCCTTCCTCAAATGAAATTCATGGTATTTGTATCGATAGATAAATGAAAGGCTTTTCTAAGATAAAGCAATGGAGTGACCTAGTCAAAGCAATTCATAGCTCAATTTGAAATCTGCCTCATGTCTGATGAAATCTGCTGTATTTCACCAAGTAATGCTTAGAGCCACACTGTCACTTTGGTTGGGCTTTTCCTCCATCTTGTTTTGTGGCACTACTATTCACAGATACAGAGAATTTAGGAGTATGGTTTCAGGGAAAGTTAAACTATTTCATACAATTGTAAGGAAAGTGTTCTTTGATTCACAATGGCTTTGGAGAACCATGAAATCAGTTTGCTTTTACAGTAATACCTTGGTTGTGGAAGGGCTCCAAGCTCAAACTTTCCAGTCCTTGAGCAGCAAAGTTTAAAAAAGTCTGCCCAGTGGTCACAACTTTGCTCAGTAGTTGAAGCAAAAATCTGACTTGGTAAAAAACCTTTACAGGCTGGGAGTGAGTAACAAGTTGCATGTGGCCTCAGAAACAAAGGGGTGACCCTTCAGTCTAAGCCTTGCCCTCACCCATACAACATCTAGTGCTTATGTTAGCGCAGAAAACATTTGTTATTGTGCTTTTTTGGGGGGTATAAAATATGGTAATCATGGCTTCAAAGAAAATTAGTGATACCAGCAAAAAGCTAAGAGGAACACTGTGAGAACCATGGTATAGTTAAAAGGAATCATTGTAGGATTTGCTAAAGTCTTGAAAAAATGAGTTTATAAGTGTAATTTTTGGGCCACAGAATCATTACTTGGTTTTCCATTATTTCTTATGGGAAAAATATGTACTGTTCTCATACTTTCTGGTGTTTGAATACAAATTTGGAACAAATCTAGTTCAACAACTGAGGTATCACTGTATTTATTCCTTTGAAAAATTTCTGCAACACCTGCCCCCCAAAATGACCTTATGAACTCTGTTCCTAATTGTCTTTCCATTCCTCTTGACCTTGGTCAGAATCACTCCCATCTAACTGACACTGTCCCTTGTTTTTTCTGCCTTTTCACCCAACTTCACTTCATCTGGCCAGCAGCTTCTGTGGGTCCACAAGTAATGGCACTTTAATACTTTCACTGTTTCCCCATACTTCTGTCATCTCAGGACTTTCTTCTCCACCTTCCACTCACTTCTCTCACATCCAAAATAAAGCAGAAGATAAATTTATTTTTGCTGTTTCTATTTCTTAAATTTTTAGACCTTGCAAACAAAAAGCTTTCTATTTTTTTAATATATTTTTTTTCTGGGTAGGAAATTAAAACAAAACTTTGTCTTCTTAGATATTGCTCTCTATTTTCTTAAATTTTTAGACCTTGCAAACAAATAGCTTTCTATTATTTAAATTTTTTTTTCTGGGTAGGAAATTAAAACAAAACTTTGTCTTCTTAGATATTGCTCCCTATTTTCTTCCTTGGATCCATAATTATCTTGCAATAGTTTTTTTCAGATTTGAGTTAATCTTCTAATCCAGTTCTTTCATAGTATTATTTTCACATTAGTTTTATTAAGCTACAATGTACATGCCATAAAATTCACCTCCTTTCACAGTAATTTTGAGGACAAATGGAATGGAGGAGTAAGAAAAAATCTTTTAGTTTACTTAATTTGTATTCACACTTTTTATTTGCTCCTTAGTAAAAACAAACAAACAAACAAAACCTATCTTGACACTTGCATGGCTTATTTTTTGTTTAAGTTTTTTACATTCTTTCATGTGAACTTATTTTTTAACATTAAATCAGTAAATTCTGTGGTTGATGATAAATCTAGGATAAACAACTTTTTTTATTTAGTTTTTTACTGTACTCCAGAAGCATAGGTTTTAGGAGCACCCAGGTAATTTATAAATTCTAAGGCTTTGCCACTGAGATATTTTATATACTGTTATCAATATCTTGAACACTGACAGAATATCTAAGATATACAGTACAGTACAGTTGTGGGCACAGAACAGGATTAAATGAAAGCACAGTACCCAATAGGGTCTTATTAAAATATATATTAGAATTTGTTTTGATAGGAAAAGGATGTTTCTAGAAAAATACTCATTTTATATGATAGTAAATTAAAAACAATCCTAGGCTTGGTGAATTTTTGGTTTCATGTGAATGTCAACCAAATCACAGGAGAAAAATGGAATATACATACTGTGACCATTATTCCATAAATGAGGAAGCTATGAATGGAGTTCTAACTAGAGCTGCTTGTGTTTAGATGTCCCCCCAAAGCGTCATGTGGAAGAGGTGGGACTTTCTTTTTCAGAGGTGGCTGAATCTGGAATGTGTGCTGCTGAGATTCAGGGGGTGCGATTACTAAATCACTTGGTTGGGCACCACTCTAATGCCACAATCTGAAGGGGGTGAAAGGGCAGAAAGATGCTGTTACCGTCCGTTGTTGCATCACTCCCTTCTGATACCATGAACTGTTTTTCCTCCGTGACGCCCCTCTGCCTTGTGACACCCTGCATTGGAGCCAGCTGATTATGAACTGAAATCTCAACAAGCAGTCATGTAAATAAACCCTTTCTCCTTTAACTTTGGAAGTCGGGTATTTCGTCTCAACAATGAGAGAAAAGTAACTGACACGCTGCTACTTTGATTCTAAATACCGGAATTATAATTAAGGAAGACTTGCGAGTTCTACCTTCTAGACTTATGCTGCAGAATATTGTGATGCTATGATATACCTTCTACTGTTTGGTCATAGCCTCACAGTTCCTGACACGCCTTGCCTCATAATGGACCGTGAGACCTTTCTCATTCCATAGGGGATCCCGTTCCGTGGAGACGTCAGGAAGAGTCTGAACTAACAGACTCAACTGAGTTTCCGCCTTCAGTCTACCAGCCTTAGAGCAGACCCTTTGTCCAATCACATGTTCACATGGTAGTTCGTGACTCAATCATACTTGTGCAATGATGTCTCCGCGAGGGCGCCAGCATATGGGATCTTGTGGTTTCTGAATAGTCAAACACACAGAGAGAGCTTCTTGGATGGTGGCTGGGGCGCCCTGAGAAGCCCTGGAAGCTCTCTCTCCCTCCACACTTTATCCGGTGCACCTCACCATCGATAGTGTTCACAGTATTCTTTATAACAAACAGGCAAATGCAAGCAAGTATTTCTGTGAGTTCTGCGAACCATATTTATCGTCGGCCAGTCGGAAGTAAGGTGTCAACAACCTAGGCCTCTTAACTGGCATCCTAACTTTTGCTTTGGAAGAGCAAGTGTTTTGAAGACTGAGCTCTCTGTCTGTAGGATCTGACAAGATCTCCAGGTAGACACTGCCAGAGCTGAATTCAATTAGGGGTTCCCCAGCTGCTATCTGCCACCGCAGAATTACTTGCTCGGTGTATTGGGAAAAATCCATCTAATGTCAGTAGCGATCTGTGCTGCAAATGTGTTGCAGGAGAAACAGACTGAGTCTGATTGGTTTTTCCTTTTCTGTCTTCATATGCCATCACCATTTGCACATGTAGCTATTAAACCTAAATTAATCGCAATTAAGTGAAGTTAGCCGTTGAGTTCCTCAGCTTCTTTAGCCACATGTCTAGGGCTCAGCAGCCAAATGTGGACAATGGCTGTCTCACTGGACAGAGAACACACACAGCATTTCCAACACAAAGAGAGCTCTACTAAAAGAAACATCTTTTTTATTTAAAGATTTTAAATTTAAAGATTTTGAAGATAAGCCATTTTAAACATAGAAAAGCAACAAAACTTGTAGACATCTATGTAGCTACGAAGATAAAATATATATTGCTATTTGCTATTTTTGCCTCAGCTACTCTTTAAAAAGGAGTGGTTACTAAAAGAAACATCTTTTTTATTTAAAGATTTTAAATTTAAAGATTTTGAAGATAAGCCATTTTAAACATAGAAAAGCAACAAAACTTGTAGACATCTATGTAGCTACGAAGATAAAATATATATTGCTATTTGCTATTTTTGCCTCAGCTACTCTTTAAAAAAGAGTGGATGGTGGCGCACGCCTGTAATCCCAGCACTCGGGAGGCTGAGGCAGAAGGATCGCTGTGAGTTCGAGACCAGCCTGGGCTACATAGTGAGTTCCAACTATGTAGTGAGACCCTGTCTCAAAGAAGAGAAAAAAAGAAGTGGAGAGGCTAAGGGCATCAGGAGGTTAGGGAGAGGGAAAGATAAAGTAAAAAAGATGAAGATGCAATATGTACTGTACATGTATTGATCCCCATCATGAATATTTGTTATATGTCACAGACATATATTAGCAAAAATAAAATAAAATGTTATAAGTAATAAAAAAGAAAAGTTCATATATGCTCCTTTTTTTCTTCTCTCCCTTAAAGGTAACCATTATCCTAAAGATATCATGAATCACTTGCAAGAATAATTTTGAACACTGTAAACTATTAGTTTGGGCTTTATAATTGTTACAGGAATGGTAACAATTGTTTTGGTTCCCTTTTAACATTTTGAGATTTAACTATGACTACACATGTGTGTATGTATATATGTGTAGTTTTATCTGGTCTTCAGTATTTTCTAAACCGAAAGATCTACTGTGTATTTATGTATAATAAAATGAGGATCTGTTAGATGCTTTCCCATGGACAACTACATTCTAAATATTTTACAGGCTCTGTCGGACGATACCAGCCTCTGTCCCAGGTTTGCTAAGAGCTCAGCAGCCCATAGATTTTAAACTTTTCAGGAAAGTGCACTGCAGAGGCAGCCGCCCTTGGGTGTGTTATTTGATGCACCAACTTGCCCTTCCTTCAGTGCGGGATTCTCTGCGAAGCCTTCAACTTGCACTCTCATGAGAGCATGGGGGAAGTAACCAGGGACCCTGCGGTCCCCAAGGGTATGGAGAGAGTGACACTCTTCTCTCTTTTCCTGTTTGTTCTTTCCTAAGTAAATGAACTCTATGTGAATCAGGTCCTAAGAAAAACCTTGTAAACGTTGCGTGTAAATTTCTTCAGGGGGAAAAACAAGTCTCCAAATTCGTGTCAAAATTTCTCCTCTACCTGAATATATTTGCTACTATCTTTTGATGTTTTGATCTTATAAATTTAAAAGCAACACTTGGATCCTAACTAGGGAGGCAGGCAGCAGGCATTAGCTTTATTTCTCCTTCCCTTTGCCGCCTCCTCTCAAAAGATTCTGTCCTTTATGGAATGTGAAATCGGCCTGGAGATTTTTGAGAATTTCAGTGTAACACTGACTCCTCCATCCTCGATGTTTAAAGTGTGCCTTTCCTTAAACCTGTTTTCACAAACAAGACGAAACTTGTTTTGTGCAATTTGAAAACATTGATATATTTCAATGCTACCTTTCAGTCATTTCCACACTTCAAGATATTTGGTTTGAAGCAAATTGGACATTTCACAAATTGAGCATTCAGAGGGGCTCCCTAACTAATTATCAAAATAGGTCTGGAAATCATTTTTTCACATGGTGAAAAAACATTTTAAGAAAGAAGTCGTTCAGCTTTAGTACAATAAGGCAGTGAGTGCAGACCATCTTGGGTGCTTCTGAGGGTCAAGGTAATTCTTCCTCTGAATACAACACTTTCATTTTCCAAGTAAAGTGTGATATCAAAGCAAACCGCAGATGGTGGAACTATGGATGCCCCTTCTTCAGCGACTCCTTTTCTCCACAGATAAACAGAAAGTGAGAATCCAAGGAATGCTGCATTAGCAAGTGTTGGGAATATAAATGAAACACCTAGAGAAATTTATTGCTGGCCCTCTGATGAATTGACAACTCTGAAGAACTTTGCAAGTGAAGATAGCTAAAAGAATTGGGTTAAAATATTCATCATGGACATGGCAAGAATACAAAGTACAGCAATCTCGGAGACAAACAGCGTGGGGGCGTGGACAGAGCGACCCGTCCAAGCAAACATAGCATGTACAGTGGATTCTACCTTCAAAGTGGGTGACGAAACTTGTTGACTTTAGGATTCTTTCTAAATAGCTATGCAGGGCTTAAGAAAATTAAAGTAAGAACTGGAGTCAGCATAAAATGGGCACATACCAGGACACCCTGAAGTCAGTCTGGAACTTCAAATGCTACAAAGTAAGTTATCCTTCAAAGTATACGTGAATGATAAATGAACTCACTGCCTCTAAGAAAATATCACGGAAAACTTCTAAGGCACTGGTTGGAGGAAAACGGAAACTTCTTTGAAAATTAATCAACAACCAACTGCCCTTTCTTAGATAAAGAGCTCCAGTTCCTGTTACTATGTATAAATTATTTTAATCAAATAATTCCAAGTAGGTAAACAACATGAAACAACTAGCAAAATCAAATGTGATCTACTCTAGAGAAATCCAATTTTGGTTTTTACTTCAAAGAATTCCTGTTTTGTTTTTTTTTTTTTACAAAATTTAAGGTTACAGAAGAGTTAAAGTAATCAAAATAAAAAGAGAAAGATATAAGAAGCAATAACAACCAGAGTTAGACTGGTGTGTTTGTAGAAATATCAGGAAAAATAACTGGAAGGCTGAATATATCATTAAAGATAAAGATAAAACAATGAGAGACATGAATTATGCTAAAATATTCAATTCATTAGGAAGATAAAAATTATAAATGCATAGAACTCATATACCTTCACAAGTAGGATGAAAATATTGACAGAATATTAAGTAGAATTAACAAGCCTAGCTTCAAAAGGGTGATATTGTTACTTCAAGTAACTTATATCGTGCTTTAGAAAAACTGGTATCATTCAGACCATAACAAGCATAGATTAATATAGTTAGAAGATAGTAACGAAAACAATATATTTAGAAAAAGTCTAAACTGTACCTAGGGAAAAGAGAAAATTAAGATGGCTATTAAAAACCTGGAGTCTTATCAATGTTTTGCAAACCTGTACATACACATTATATAAATGCTTCTGTACGTATGTGAAATAAAGAGGAAGGAAGGGGGAGGGGCTGGAGAGAGATTGGTCAATAGATGTGGAGGGAGGGCGAGAGTACAGCTAAAAAGGACTTGAGATTCAAACTCTAGCTGCAACTTATTGTGAGCACTTCTACAACCTTCTGAGTTTGCTGCCTTACACATAAATTAAAATAACATCTGTTTCACAGCATTGTCAGAAGACGAAATGTGATGTTTTGGAGCCGCTCAAGAAGTGATAACAATGCTTCCTACAGGATCTAGTTTTTTATCTCTCTGTTCATGAACATAGATGAAGCACCCATTATTGGACAGATTATGTACTGAACTCTACTCACAATTAAAACAGACTCATGTCCTGGTAGAGTTTACATCTTAGCAGCAGAGAAAGACATTAAGCCATCATGGAGAAAGACAGGAAGAAATACATTCTAATGAATAATAAAATAAAGTAAAATAAAATAAAATAAGTAGACAGAAATATTTGAGCATAATGGGTTTATTTCAATTAAGAGTTTCAAGGACAGTATTTTTGGAGAGAACCTTGAAAGATGCTTTTTTTTGAGACAGGATCTCACAATGTAGTTCAGACTGACCTTGCACTCACTCTGTAACCCAAGCTGGCCTCAAACTCACAGTGATCCTCCTGCCTCAGCCACCCGAGGGCTGGGATTGTAAGAGTGTGCAACCATACCCAAAAGATGCTTTTATACGTCTCTATGTTAAGGTGTCTTATCTAGGTTTTAAATATCAGCCTTTAAATCTTAATTTAAAGGACTTTGTAGTTTGTCATTCAATATAATAACAATATAAAATTTTGTTTAGTGTTGCCACATAATAACCTCCTAGACTTAGATAATTTCAGGTATCTATGTCTTATTGCAGCATTTTACACATAGTACGTGGTCAGTAAAATCTTCCTTGTGTGTAATAGCAACACTTAGAAAAGAGAGTTCCTTTTATTATCCTAAAAGTTTATAGGTTTTCTTGAAATAGAAACATGACAGGAAGAAAGAAAGGCAGGAAGGAAAGAAGACAGGGAGGGAAGGAGAGATGGAGGGAAAGAAGAGCCAAGCATCAGCGTTTGAAAAGCACATCTGAAAATAGCAATTGAGATTCATACGTATAAAATGAAAGCAGCAAAGAAGGCCTTCGTCCATAAATTGCCAATTATGATCCTTTGGCTCTTGGTTATATGATCCTGCCTTAAATTGCTTTTGCTTTTGCAGCTAAATCCCCAGAGTCTTGTGTTCTTGGCTGGCACAGACCAAGAAAAGTTATTGTACATAAACCTCCTAAATTCTGAATACAGCTTTTCCTCATTTACTACCCTCACAAGTCTGTAAGGTAATGGGAAAGAAAGACAAAGCAGGCAATTTTAACACTTGGTTCATTAAAAAGCGAAAAGGAAAGTCAATGTTACAACTTGAACTTAATCAGATACAATAGCATTTCCTTGAATTATATAAATAAAATTTCTCTAGATTTAAGCACCAGCCTAAATGCAGATGAAAAAAATGAAGCATTTATTTAGAAAGTTTGTTCACCTTACCAGAATAACTCACTACAGTGATAAAAAAATTCTAAAGCAAGAGGAAGTGATCTAATATGTACTTTATATAATCTCATACTTTAAACATTACATTCCACATCAAAACCCTCTTACTTCTCAATGGATTTGTACTGTCCTGAGACAGTAGCCTCACATTGCTGCCCTCCTTTTCCATGCAGCACAATAAAATGCTTCATTATGGGACAGATGGGAGAAAAAAGATAAGAGAATATAAAATTATGATACTAGCATTTGGAAAAAGATTTAAAAATTATATAAAAGCACCAACATTCTGGCCTTTCAAAATGCCTACTCTGCTATCCCCAAAACAAAAACAAATAAATAAAATACTCACAAGTAAGTAAAAATGATATGTGTTTGGGCTCAGTCTTCTCATGTTTAGAGATTTGTCTATTCACTCAGATATATCCTAAACATGTACAGCACAGAGGTAAAGCAGCTCTTCTTATGCAGACGTTTATCTTCAGTTAGGTCTGTTTCTTATATATGTGCTGGGTCTGCAGTATATACTAAGAGTGCATTCCGTGTACATTCACAGTTCTAGGACTCAGCAGATCCGACCATGTTCCTTCCCTTCCCTATCATCCTTGGCCCCTTAGGAATTACAATTCTGAAATCGTTGCCTTCAAAGGAAAAGATGCTTCTCCCTGTCAAGGTCACTGAATAGGCTTCAAGCTCATACTGAGAGAGAAGTTAAGGAGTGTGTGTGTGTGTGTGTGTGTGTGTGTGTGTGTGTTTACACGTTTATGTGTCTACAGTCAGATACTGACATTTCTGTTTAGAAAGTAAATTTGTAAAAAAAGTAGGCAGGATTTTTGCACATGCACACACATATACACATTCAATTTTCAGTTTTTGTCATTGTGGGCGAAGAGTAAAAGAACAATGATCTAATGATGGTGACAACGACTCAATTAGCATCACTATTGTAACTTCAGTCTTTTTTCAAAAAGAAAAATATCATCATCACCATCATCACCATCACCACCCCCACCATTCATAATCAGAATAGAAAACAGCCGGCATATTTTAAATTTCATTCCACAAATCCGGAGGCGTTTTAATTAGGATTTATAATTGACATATGTGAAATAATCTACAATGGTTCCATGCAAGAAAAATAAAGCCAGTCCTACTGGCCTTTCATGACAACTGCTAACCACAAGACCGGTAAACCCAGTGGTAGAAACATAAGCTTGTTGTGTTCCGTCATCACTAATGCCGTTCATCGCGGCACCTCTTTTCTTCCCTGTCCTCTCTCCTCAACCTTGGAACTAATCTAGACCTGGCAGGTTTTTCTGTACCTGATGCTTCTCTACTCACCTGTGGGTCAGAGCCTGCAAAGTTCCCAGTCCCTCAGTGACAATGGGCCTTAGAAAACCATCAGATCCTGCCTGGTCTCGGTAGTCCCTGAGATGATTAAGCAGTAAGCACCCAAGGGTTCATTTCTTAATCCGTGTATCTTTGAAAGCTACAAATGGAAAGGAGCCCAGAAGTTTCTTTATTCATTTATTTAAAAACTATTTGTCGTGTACGTATTGTGATTAGGACACTGTACTAGTTCCTGCCATTTCTCTTCATTAGCATTCAGCCAGTCAGTTATTTGACATTAAAATCACTCCACTCATGTTTGTTTCCTTCTGTCTTTGTCTCTGCATTGAATTTCATGAACTTTGACAGAGATGTGCTCCTTCCTCTCTTTTCTTGTCTAACAAAATACAAGCCATTTTTCCACCTTTATTGAAGTATGGCTGGCAAAATGGCATACATTTAAGGAACATGATGTAATATTTTAACATACACATACATTGTGAAATATGTTACCATGATCAATTCAAGCTAAGCAACATGTTGCTCACCTCACACAGTATTTTTATGCGTGTGTTTTTGTATAGGGAGGGCACTTAAGATCACCTTTCTCAGCAAATTCCAATTATACAATAAAGTATTGTTAAGCACAACCACCATCCTCTGTATAAGATCTCAAGAATTTTCTCATCCTGTATGACAGAACCTTTGTACTTTTTAACCATCATCTTACAATTTCTTGCAATGCCTCAGCCTTGGGCAACCACCAACCATTCTCTATACTTAAGAATTCAAACACAGATACAAGTGTCGGAAAAAAAAAACATGTTGAAAAGGAAATACATGTACACTGTTGTTGGGATATAAATTGCTGTAATCCTTTATAGAAACTATGGAAATTACTCAAAAAATTAAAAATGGAGTTACTATACGATCCAGAAATCTAACGTCTGGGTATATATTCAAAGGGATTGAAACCAGTGCTCCCGAGAGATAACCGATTTCCCTGTGTGCATCGCAGCATTATTCACATAGCTGGGATATGGAAACAACCTAAATACTCTCCAAGAGATGAATGGGTAAAGAAAATGTGGTGTATATATTCTGGAATTATTCAGTTCACAAGAAGAAATTCTGCCATTTGCGCCCCATGGATGAACCGAGAGGACATTGTAGTTAGTAACATAGGCCTGACATAGAAAGCCAAAAACTACGTGATCTCAGTTATATCTCAGATTCAGACTCATAAATGGGGGCCATTCTTCAAGTTCCAAAAGTCAGCTCCATGAGGTCTTCTTATATCACCGCAAAGATAAATGATCCTCAGCCTGGCATCCTAATGCCTTTACAGATAGCACTCGTGCTGAACACTATTTCATCCCCTTTCCTTATGTATAGCAGAGACCTAGTGACTTACATTTAATGAATAGAATTTAGCAAAAGTTAAGGAACATCACCATTGAGATTAAGTTTGGAAAGAGTGTGTCTTTATCCTCCCCCCCAGCCAATTCCCTTTCTTTCCCTGACAAAAGAAAGCCGCCATATTTTGAGCGGGCTCGTGGCCACACACATCCATGTACGTGGTCAGTTACTGCAGGAGCCTCAGACCACACCAGAGAGGAGTCCAGCCAGATCCCTCGGGAGTGAGTGTGGAAGTGGTAAACGTCACTGGAGCCTTGAGATAATTAACTAACATTTTAATCAGAGTCATACGAAACCCCTGATGAGATGACCTAGCTCAGCCATGCTTGAATTTTTGACCCACAGATATTGTGACATAAATGTTGTTATTTTATTTTATTTATTTTTTTCCTCGCTGAGTTTATTGGTACATTTTAGGTATGCAGTACAGTTACATTCATCATTGGGATCTTGTACCTTTACATGACAGGTCTTGGTTCTCATTTTTTCCCCTTGTCCCTGCCCTCCTTTCACCCCCTCCTCCCTTCGCCCCCTCCTCCCTTCCCTATTTACAAATACTTTATTTACATTTTTTCATTTTCTCATATGTTTTTTCTTTTCCCTTATTTCTTTTCCCCTACCTGTCCCATTTCCCCTACACCTTTAGCCCTTTTCTTCCCATTTCACATTGTCAATTATACCATTAGGATCTTATGTACAATTATAGTTTTTCACACCAGAGAAACTATTCCAAATGTTGTTATTTTAAATCATTAAAGTTTAAGGTACTTCGATAATTTATGCAAATCTATAATTGTACCTCTTTGTGTCATAGAGTAATTTATTAATTCACCAAATATTAAGAGAGGCCACCCACTCTTTTTTCTTCTAATACTATGTTACACAGATGAACCGGAGAGAAAAAGTGGGAGGTGAAGCAGTGTAATATTACTATTAAGAAGCAAGTCTAGGAATGATCATGGTTTGAATTTTCATTTCGGTATTTATTAGCATAGTGTCCTCTCATAAAATAAATTCCTTAAACATATTTTCTCATTTATAAAATGGGGATAATCATAGAAATTAGGAATTTTTTAAATGATTTTATGATATCAATTGTATGAGTCACTAAATACTGTGGCTGGCAGGTAATTATCCTGAAATTGATATAGTAACTATTATTATTTAACTTATTTTTAACTACGGTATTTTGCAAGAAGTACTTCTGTTGGGAAACTGTACTTCACACAGCCTATTTTTTGCTTTTCCAGTGATATACTTCTGTTCAATTCTCATCATGGGAAGAAATCAAAAGGACATAAGTTCAAATTTGTAGTTGTGACCAGGACCAAGACTTTGCTCTAAAATCTAAGAAGAAATTTTCTAGGATCTGTTCCCTCATGCAACTAGGTCTTCTCTCAGTTAATGGTAATCAAAGAGTGCTAAGGTTAATTTCCAAGGAGTAATTCATAGAAATTTCTGTTTAGTTCAGTGGGAAATGCGCAAGCTTGGGGGAGAAGATGATCACATGGCAGCCCTTGTTAAATTGTTAACATTTCAACAAACATTAAATTATTTCAATTTCCCCATGACACTGTTCATATTAAGTCATAGTCTTTCTACTCATCTTGTCTTGGTTTTCAGATTATAAGAATTAACTACTCATTGTAAAAAGTGTAGCAAAATATAGAGAAGCATAAAAAATAAATGTAACCACCAAAAATTAATCTACCAAATACATCAATGATTGAGATTTCATTGTATTTAATTTATTTTTCCAATAATTAATTTATTGTGTTTCTATCATATACCAAACACGGTGATTTCCATTTAATTGTGCATGCTATTATATTTATTGACATACTCATATATTATATTAAAAATGAAATGGAAATGTTTGTATGTAGTTTTGTATTTCCTTTAAATTGAGCCCAAGCCTTATAAAATAGACCTTTGGAAGCAATTTTTTATGAGTACAGAAGGCTGTATCAATTAAGTGACTAAGCAATAATTAAATAATACTTTAAACTTATTGTGTTTCTTCTGGTGGCTCTAAGGTTGCTTTTTATGCTCCATTTCAGTCTTTGTACATTTCCAAAGGATAGCTCTCCAAGAGTAATCTGTTTGGACAGATGGACTTGGGCACTTTTAAACTTTTCATAACTTTTCATACAGGATATACTAGTTTCTGTTTCTAATATAATGTATGAGAGCAATTTTCTCTCAACTCTCATTTTAAACATGTACACATAGATTCTTGAGTCAAAGTTAGAAATGACCTTGCTCAGTCATCTAAAGCATTAAATTCAGGGCTTTTTACCCCTGAAGTGAATTTTGAAACACATAGGCTGTAACAGATAGCTGAGCTTATAGGTCAAGAAACATTTTTCTTTAGGTGTCCCGAGATACTCTTATTTAACAGACATCGAGTTTGAAGCTCTTCCTCAAAGCAGACACTATAAATGCTGATGTATGACTGATTGCATAGAGCTGATGGCGAAAAGCAAACACCAGGAAAAAATGAGAAGTACACATACACACATACAGAGGGAGGGAGGGAGAGAGGGAGGAAGGGAGAGAAGAGACAGAGAGAGAGAGAGAGAGAGAGAGAGAGGGAGAGAGAGAGAGAGAGAAGGAGGAAGGGAGGGCGAGAGGAGGCGGGGAGAGAGGAATTCCTTCTATTTTACTAAAGTCTTCTCTGTGGTTGAATATATTTGCTGTATTTCCATTGAAAATGAGACATTTTTGTCAGACGTAAAAATCTATGTCAAAAACAATCCCCCAATAGAATAAAACATGTATCTTGCGATAATGGATGTTATTACTGGAAAGAAGCTTTCTATTTCTTTTTTAGACTTTTTTTAATTTTCCTGACTCTTGCTCAACTACAGTAAATTTTAATGTGTGTCACGTTTCCAGCAATTTATATAAAATGAAACTCTTTGGGGAAGATAACACCTGAATGTCCATATGATTTCATGCTGTTCTCTCAACTTAGATCTAAAGCTAATGTCAGTTTCTCGTACCTTCTCCTGGGGAGGTGACAACAGAATATGCCGGTTCGAAATGAATGTGTCCCCGTGACTGGTATTTTTGATGGGCCTGGCTGTGCATCTGCTCTTAAAAATCACCCCCTTCTGTGATCACAGGAAAAATAGGTCCATCTTTTAAGACAGAAATAAGTTTTGATTCACTGAGCACTGCTTCTTAAAATTGTTTTTTGTTTCAAATTCTATTGGTTAATCTTTGTACCATACTTCCTTATGCAAAGAGGTAAAAAGAAAATACTCGTTCCTAAAATAAGCCTTGAAATCTAATAGAATACAGTTGGTTCCCGAAGATTAGAGAACTAGAACAATTCCTTTATTTTTTTAATCTTCTGGATTCACACGCATTGTCACTCATTTACCCTTTTTACCATTTGAAGGTTGAGACTTGCAACACTGATACCCAAGGAGGGCACATCTAAGGGTGCAACTTCCGGGGCACTCACCAATCTGTTCCCCCTGAGCTCTCCCACAGGCTTTCCTAAGTTGTTTGCACAGCCTGCCTGGACTAAGCCCACAGCTTCGTAGCCTGGCTTCCCTCTTGTCTTTCACTCTCCTTCAGTTCATATTTATCCCTTGATTATAACTCTCCCATAGCTTCATATCATTTTAGAAAAAGTTTTAGAGCCTTCAGTAGCCCAGGGTCCCCGAATAATTTTATTCTTTCTCCCCTTTCTCATCTTAGCTCTGGACCCATTAGTCTTTGCTTAGATAGGTACTTTGAGGGAAATTAAACTCACTGTTCAGGTGATTTCATACCACAGTCTGCAGCACACTGGTTATGGAAACTTCAGGTATATTTCCCTTTGGTTGGCCCTGCTATCCTCGCTTGAAATAAGTCATTGGCTTTCCTGCTTGAAATGAACAATCTATACTTACCTGTGAAGCTTCATGTGCACGACTCCCTTCCTCTCCAATCTGTTGCTTAACTATTTCTTCTAAAGACGCATCTATCTTTTTGAAGATTTTCTTGCAGCTATCTATATGATGCCTATTTTCTACTGGCCCTTCGCACTCTATGGAGGAAGATACAGTTCTTTTACCCACTACTCTTGCAATATCTAGTCATTCACTGGGCTCAGTCAGTGGTTACATGGGGTGAGGTGCTTACTTAACAAACAGATGTGTGTTGAGTGAGGAGATGAATAATCAAATAAAAAGTCTACTTTTGCCTATTTGTAACAACTCTAACACTGCAGGTTTTCACAGGATAAATGAGTATCTTTGAAAGGGTAGTATTCCTCCTCTACCTGAAGTATTCTTATAGACACCTCTTGTGAGAACCTTGAAGTGATGTATAAAATGCAACTGGATAAATTAAGCAATACTCTTTAGATAAGCAATCCTCAATTTTTTGATTCCCTGAACATATTTTGTGGAAGACAATGTTTCCCCCATAGATGGTTTTAGGAAGGTTTAAATGCATTAAATTTATTGTACTTTATTTCTATTGCTAGTATATGGTGGTATATAAGGAAGTAATTCTGTTGCTCACCATAATGCTGAATCGGAGGGAGCCCAGAGCCTGTTTCCCTGCAACTGGATAGCTCAGTACAGGGGTTACTGGAGACAATGACACCTGAAGTGTGTCTTGCTTACGTGAAATCTACTTTGTAGTTTCCTTTTGGTTGTTGTTACTGCAAAACACCCTGCATCACCAATATAGGATGTTGGAAATGGAGACAGACTTTCCCATGCTTTTGTGACACTCTGGGGATATTGCACCTTGACTTTAATCCAGAATATATGGAGATTTGAAGTTGTCTTAAACATTCTTCTAAGGCCAGTGTCATTTTTGATTTCAAACAGTTGATCCTCTTCTAGCACAGACAATGTCAATTTGTCTGTCTTATTTGCCAAGGGGTCATGGATCTATTCCTTCCGAGTAAGGGATCTTTCATGTTTAGGGAGTAGAGCTCAGACTCTTTTGAAAGTGGAGTTAGTTGATAGTGAACAATTTGGGAGAAAAAAAATTCATGGTTCTGTCTCTTTAAAAATCTCAGTGTTCACTCATTGTTCCCATAACTCCAGTTTGGCTTTGTTAGCAGCCACATTACTTGCCAACCAGAGCCCAATTATTTTTCCTCTTCTGAGATGATAGATTGATTTCTTCAAGCAGGTTGAATATGTCATACTAGTAAGCAAGTTTTCAGATCCATTCTGTGTAACTGCAATATGCTGCCAATAGTGACCTTGTTTTCTAAAAATGTCTGGATTGGTTGTCAACTCAAAAATTCTGGCCATTGCTCTACCTTTAGAAAGCCCTCTGTGTGTAAGAGAAGAGCCCCACATCACGTGCTCTGTGTCTGTCTCCTCAGAGTTGTGTGCATGGATATGAATTAATGTAGTTGAAGATTTTAATCATATTGTGCAAAACACCCTTAAATTCAGGTGACATTCTTTCGGCCAGCTGGCATTTCTGTATGGATGAGGCAATGTGTAGACTCACTTTCAGAGGTTACCTCTTTGACCTGAGTAGCAGAAACCAGAAAACTACCTGGGCATGGCAGCCACTGTGTCCCTGCACACACAGAACGAGGAATTCAGCTCACGTGTAATCACTCTGAAAAATATATTTCACAAAAATAAGCATTGGTACCTTATTGTCAACAACATTGCATTTTGGATTTCGTACTACAGGGACTTATGAATGATCTTTGAATTTTAACTTCTAGTATTACCACTTCCATCACCTTTGGTTTTTTTCCTTCACCTTTCCTTGTTTTTTGACTCTGTTGTTTTGCTTTCAAACACTTTGTAACTACTTTTTTTAAATTTCCAAGATAGTGCTAATACAAGGCTGAAATCAAATTGTTATAGGATAGTAAATTTTACTTGAAACAATGATACTATAAATTCCTGACAATTCAGATATGGACAATTTGACTAAAAACTGTGGGTTATTTTTCCTTGAACTGATTTCTCTCTCCTCTGTCACAGAAAACTCTATCTTACCTCTTGCTCACAGTAGGTCCAGATTGTGGTCCTTCTGAGGAGGCCTTGTCTCTTCTCTCTCATTTTGGTTCTTCTACCAGCATTAGAACCTCAACTTTTTTTGTTTCTTATTCTGCCCCAAGAGAATATGCAATGTTTTTGCTGTCTGTGATATGGATTGTTTTGTGGCCACCCCAGAGTCATACACTGAATTCCTAACCTTTATTAGTTTAGAATGTGAATGCATTCAGGGACAATATCCTTAAAATTGTAATTAAGTTAAAAGGAGGTAATTAAGATGGGCTGTAACCACACATCATGGGTGTCCCTACAAGAGGAGGAAATCTAGACTCAGATGCACATGCAAAGAGAATGAATAGAGTCATTTGCAAGCCAAGGAGAGACATCAGGAGAAACCAGATCTACAGAGATCTACAGCTAAATTCTGGACTTCCAGCCTCCAGAACTGGGGAGAAAAATTTCTGTTGTCTGAGCCACACGTCATGTGGTACTTTGTTATGGCAGCTCTAGAAAACTAACTTTCAACCTCTTTCCATACCTCTGTCAATTTTTTTTTCAGTTTTACTGTTTATCCGTAAGGCCTAAACCACTTACAATAGCCTGTGGACTTTTATTCCATTACTTCTACCCCTAGTGATGCTAATTAATATCAAATAGATATTTGAATTGCATTATTATGATCAAGAAATCTCCAAGTGATCACCTGTAGGAAGTAATCTATACTAGAGATTTGTCCATATCTTTTTCTTTCTCTCCCTTTTATTTTTTTGCTTTCTTATAGCAGCCAGATTACCTCCTATTTCTAGTCATTACTGTCTTACAAGTACTGACCTCATTTTGGCCTCAGAGCACTCCATGTTTTTCTTTATAAACCAAGGCTTCAACTCTTCCTAAGCTCTAAAAACATCCATTTACAATTATTGATGTCCTTAGTGTGACAATCAGCCCAGAGCTTTTCACACGTTTTGTCAGTGTCCTCCGAAACTGCCAAGGTTAACCCAAGAAAACTTGTGGCCAAGCAGCTTGCCAAGGCCAGGCACAGAGACTCACAGGCTACTTTCTGCCTAGGCAGAATGTGGAGACAGCCATTAGGAAGCCACTTCTAAAGTTCTGTTCATCCAGAGAGTCAGTGTAAATTCTATATCTTATCAAAATCCTACACACACACAAATAACATGATTTTAAAATAATGGGGCTGAGGATTTAGCTCAGTGGTTCTGCCTCCTCGCAAGCACAAGGACCCGAGTTCAATCGCTGCTACCAAAAAAAATACATGATTAAAAACCTTACAAAAATAGTTCTGTGCTATGCCTTATGCCGGGAACTTAAGCTACCTTTTCCCCACTTTATCCCCCTAAATGTGGCAGTTACTCATCTTATGAATGCCATAACCAGTCCTAACATTTAATTGTAGCCTCTTTGGATTGCTTACGATGTATTTAAGGTGTGTTTGTCTGACGTCTTTAATCATATTCTAACTCGTACTCCGGGCTACACTGTTCACTCCTGACCAGAACTTCCTACTTACTTGGAATGTGATGTTGCTCCTTTCACAGGAACTAATCACAAATGTCAAACAAAGGGTCATTTGGTGGAAATTTTTTGAGAAGTAATGTAGAGGTAAGAACTGTGGCTTCACATACATAATATCATAGTTTAAGTTTCAGCTCTTAACTCTTGCAGGTTCTTTGACTCCTGTTGAATTATTTCAGCTCCCTGAGCCCATTTCCTCATGTATAAAGTACAAATAAGCCATACATCAATTATTTTCTATGAGAACTGGAGATGAGTCTAGGCATGAAGATGCTTAATAACTTATAAAGTGCTATTCACCTACAAGAGATCATATTCTTCAGCATTATGGATTTAAATTTGTTTTTCTTAGTATATGTTTGTAGTACATAATGTTTACATTCTTTGTGGGGGGTTGGTGCATGTACATAATATATCTTCCTTCCTTTTTTTCACCCCCTTTCCCTATAGTCCTCCTCCAATTCTCTCTTGATTTTCTTCTCTCTCTTGTTTTGTAGCTGTTTGCAACACATAATATTCACATACCTTGCGTGGAGTTAGTACATGTACATAACACATCTTAACTCCCCCCCCCACCTTTTCCACACATGGGAAAGGCAGCATTAGAAATTTTATCATCATCAATATTGACCTATAATGAATGGCATCTCTGCGATGTCATTTTCTTAGAAAAAAAAAGATGAGATGGTCCATGGACTACAAAATTTCTTCTTCTTTTAACATTTTATCTTCATTTCTCCTTATGGTGATAGTGAGAATGTGTGGGATTGGCTGGGGTGGCTGTGTAGGCCAGACCTTCTAAGTGAGAATCGAAGCCTTATATTCAAAGGGCCTCTCACTCACATCCTACTTGCCAGTGAGCAGGATCACATCTCCTGTGGGGGCTGTGTGTATCTTTAGGGAAAGGGTGGTGTGATGATATGAAGCGAATTTCTGGCAGTGCAGATGGAGAAATGCCACTCTCCGTGAGTTTATGGTTCTAATGAGTTTCTCTTCAGTCTGGCATATATCAAATCACAGCTATATCCTTATGCCTTTAAACTCTTATTCCCGAAATGATAAGAAATAAAATCTGAGGATAAATATTTTCTCACTTCCTTTCTAAGTGCATGTTTTTCAATATACCTTCCCCATACCTCAAAAATGGAAACAAAGTCTTTGTAAATAGGGAAGGGTGAAGGGGGTAAAGGCAGGGCAGGAGTATGGGGAAAAAAATAAGAACCAAGACACATCATGTAAAGGTACAAGATTCAAAGGTGAATGTAACTGTATTGTTTGCTTTAAATGGACCAATAAACTTAATGGGAAAAAACTGAGTTCCTTGGCATTTCTCTCTTTTCTTGAAGGAGGAGGTAGGAATAAAGATATGATTCATAGAGGTAGAAATGGAACCAACCTATATTTACAAAATAATTGCTAAAATGAAGTATTATTTAACATTAAACAGGATCTCTGAGAGTGCTAAAACGATCTAAAGATTTCTCTCAATAGCATGAGTCGTAAATGTGAAGGTGTTTGTAGCTCTGTACTTTCTGAGCTTAAGTCCATATTTTAATTAAAAGGAGGCAGAGTAAGCTATGTGATCGCAGAGGTTTGGATTCTTCCCTAGGAAAAGTGGCAGTTCTAAAACAATGCTTTAAAAATCATTTTTTACTACTGAAGTGCTCAAGTGAGAAATTTAAAAATGCCTAACTTCTCTCCATATTTCCAGAAGCATAAAAGCTAAATGGAGAGGTCAAAAGAGTTTGATTGTCTTTGGAGAACGTGTTACCATGAGTACAAATTGTTCTTCTCTGAGTTTTGAAACAGATTATTTTATAGACTATAGAAATTCTTGCCCCCAAATTGTAAAAGCTCAGAATTATTGTAGAAATAGTATACATTCCTGGTCGATATTCTGAGGTCACCCATGATTTTCTCCAGCCACTCACCTTTTCTAATGATACTTTGCTCTAATGTGGTAGCATCTTGCATTGTGGTCATGTATGTCAATTATCATCTTGTCCAAACGTAAGCAATTTCATACCCTCTGGACTTTTATCCCTAGCAGTTCCTCAACTTGAAACAGTTTTCTAGTTATGGCTACCTACTTGATTTCTTAAGTCCCCATTGAAATGCCACTTCCTCCACAGTAGACTTCTTTAACTCTCAAGTGGAATATTTACCTCCGATTTTATATTTTTGGTACTTTTGTTACATATAATAGTACTCACCGTGTAATTTGACTGGCTTACAAGTTGTGAAGCACCTCTTTTCTTCTTTGATAGTAAGCAACTTACTGACAAGTTATATTACTTCAAATTTTTTGGCTTCTTGTAAGTGGTGGGTATTTTATAAACATGTAATGAGTGGATAAATAGATTGATGGATGGGTGGACAAGTTAGGCAACACCTGCAGCAGATGGAATTAACTGTGAATTCAATATCTTATCTTTAGTCTTGTCTTTACCTTGACTTAAGATGATTGCTTTGTACATTGTATTGAGTACATATGCACATGCTGAATCTCCATTATTTATCGTTATTATTTTTGTGTGCAACACTGCTGTTTATTTGAGAAAACATGCCTTATTCTCTCAGTAATTATCTGCTCAATCCATGAAAAGCAGGTGGTGCTGACTCAATCTCAAACTGTGGCCCCTGATCCAGGCCAAATACAGCATATCATTTCCTGAAGTACAGTATCGATTTAGGGGTTAAAACAAGATCCAAAGTGGTACAAGAAGACTTTTTTTCTTTGTTTGGAGGGTGAGACTCTGCTGTGAGAGTTACTAGTGTAAACTTGATGTGAGCTAGAGCCACGGTAACATTTGTTCCCCCACCTCCCCAAACAGGTGAAAAGGTAGAACTGAGAGATGGAAAGAGAAAAAATTGGGATGGGCGGTGTTTACATCATTACGTCTGAGTCTGTGAGTAAAAATCACTTTATTTTTTTACATTAATTCAATTCAATTATTATGTCTTGGGAACAAGAGACTTCTATTTCGTATAGAGGATAAAAATAAATTGACCCACATCATCACATTAAAGAGAAAACAATTGCATCTATGAAGACAATCAGTACAGTTGACTGTAAATCCAGTTGGTGATAGGAAAAAAGAAAAAAATGATTAAAAAACAAAGTATATAAAAATGTATACCTCCATGCTTTCCCCTCACCTCCTTTAAGTCTTTTTTCAAATTTAACTTTATTTTTTCTTTCCCAAACTCATCACCTTTCTGTCTCTTCACTGCTACTCTTATGATTCAAGTCATCATTCTCTCACTTCCACCACAACTGTCTCTACACATTTAATTCTCCGCTGAAGGCCAAGATAGTCTTGCTGAAACAATCTGTATCATGTCAGTTATTTGTTTGAAACACTTGCTTTTTCTCCCATTACTTTCAGAATAAATTTCAAATTTCCTAGTTAAATTTATAACACGCTATTTTGTATCTATTTTAATCTCTTTCAACTTTCTCCTAGCCTTCCTTCTTTTAGCTGTACTGATTTTTTTTGTTTTTTGAGACAGGGTCTCACTATGTAGTTCAGACTGCTCTGGAACTCACTGTGAGTCCAGGCTGGTCTCGAACTCGCAGTGATCCTTCTGCCTCAGCCTCCCAAGTGCTGGGATTACAGGCGTGCACCACCACACCTGGCTAGCTGTACTGATTTAAAAAAAAAATTAATTGAACATGTCATTCTTTTTCTTTATTCCAGTACTTTGTATATTTTGGTCTCATCTGTCCATTAAAATGTTTTTTCCCATAGTTAGTGAATTGAATAATGTCTCCACAAAAGTCATATCCACTTGGAACCTCAGAATGACTTTATTTGGAAAAAGAGTCTTTGCAGAACAGTAAGGACAAAGATGAGATTATATTGAAATAGAAGGAAGACTAGATTCCACAGAAGTGTCCTTATATAAGACAGAAAAGGATATATAAGGATGTGTCAAAAAAGACCATATGAAGATGAAAGGGGAAACTAGAATGATTCACCAATAAGCCAAGATATACCAAGAATTTTCCATACCACTGTAAGAGAGGAAAGAGGTACCCAGTGGATGGTCTTCTCATAGGCCTTGTGGACACCTTGAATTAAATTTCTGTTCTCTTGAACTATGATAATGATAATCAGTTTCTATTTTCTTAAAGCACTCAGTTTATTACAGCAACCCTTGGAAACTAAAACAACTTTCTTTAGGTATTGCTGCATACAGTGCTGCACTTTAAACCACTACTTTCACTCAAGTGTTCACTTGATGTTCTATCATAAGGTCCACTACACTATGTTTAAATGTTCTTTTACTTGTCTTCTCATGGGCTATACCAGATGGGGCTCTCTCACTCTCTGTTGGGTCTCTGGGACCTGTCGTATGCCCAGTAAGTAGCAGCTTTCCATAAATGTGCTACTTTAATTGATTTTCCATATCTTATACTCTTCTGTCTTTTGGGAACCTGGTAAAGTAGTTGATGCACAGCAAATTCTCAGTAAATGTTGTTTCCTCAGTAATGGACTCTGTCAGTTTACTTGTGTTGTTAGTAGTGGTACTGCTTATCAGTGATGCTTGTCCCGACTGAAGTGTAGATTGTAGAGTTTAGGATGGGTCTCTTTGTGGAGTTCTTTATCATCCCACAATAATTCCTTATGAATAGCCCTATTAAGTAACCCTGTAAGGC
Organism: Fukomys damarensis; assembly: GCF_012274545.1. NCBI lineage: Eukaryota > Metazoa > Chordata > Mammalia > Rodentia > Bathyergidae > Fukomys > Fukomys damarensis. The sequence goes on from NW_022900915.1 coordinate 12,751,317, forward strand.
ACTTTTAGCAGTTGTTGTTATTTTTCCTAATTTATAGGGGAAGCCAAATTATAATTAGAAAGTGACTGGGGAACCGAGAAGCTTAAATTCTCTATTCATTATCCCCACCACTAAATCTTGACATGCGGAATTACATTGAGACAAAACCGTTTCAATTTCTAATTATCCATTCGAGTAAAATTGTTTTAATGATCAGTTATTGGTACAGGAAAAGTTGTTGGGAGAATTTAAGCAAGATAATGGTGATATAAAGCAGTGGGGTTCTAAAAGCATAGGATCCAGAAGAACCTCAGAAGATAATAGATACCTATGGTTGCTGTAAGCTGAATGGTAGCAGACATTTATGGTTGTCATAGATCTGAGATCTTTCCAAATGTTACCTACTTTATTAGAGATATGTAGGGACAGAAAACTAGATGATGTGAAAATTAAATGGAAAACAGGTGGAGAAAAAAGCAGAGTATACATTCTTATTCTTAAAAAAAGAAACAAGAGGAAACACAATTGTGCCCTATGATGAATCAAAAGTCTACCAAAGTCATTGACAGCAAGGGAAATCGAGAGTGAAAATCCAAGAACTCTGGGATGGAGAAACAGTCAAATAAAGTGAAATTTTTACAGTGTCAAAATTTCTGCTTGGCAGGTACTTGGAGGCCAGTCTGACTCGATATTTTCAGATTTCTCCTAAGATAAACAAATGATGTTTGCTCTCTGAATAAGCAGACATAAACTCACAGAAATATATATATATATATATATATGTATATATATATATGTATTGTATGTATATTTGTTGAAAGAAGAAAATCCTTTTTTTCTTAGTAAGAAGGAAACATAGAGTATGCTAATCATGCACTTTGGATGGAAGAATACAAGACTGTTATGTTTAGCAGGCCAGAGTTGGAGGAGTTAAGGATCCCCACCACCTCCACTCCAGGTGGGACACTATGTGAAGGCACGCGCAGACTGTGTTGGTGCAAATCTTGGATCTACTGCCAGTTCACCTGTGTAATTAGGCATGTCTCTCCATCTGTTTTTAATGTCTCAGAATCATCACCTGTAAGATGGGGGTAAAATAGTTCGCAAAATCCATAGGGCTGCACTAAGAGTAAAAGGAGTTACTGTGTTATGGTGTAGAATATCGCATTGCACACAGGGATAACCATATTTTTAATATCTATTTATATGGATTCAGGCATAAAATTAGAAAGGTGAGAGACCAGTATATGTCCAGTACTCAGACTATAAGAACTGGTGGACTCTGCTTCTTATTGGCTGCGTGCTATGTATGGGAAATGGTTGAACTTCTCTAAACCTTTTTTTCCTCTTTGCTCAGAATAGATGAAATACTCATAGGACCTCAGTTATGAGATTGCTGTGTCATATAAAGCAATTAATTATTTTCCTGGCGCATGGTATAAATTCTACATATGGTAGCTATTGCCATGACAGATTGAGAATTCTGAATGTATTGGCTATGGAAACCAGTAGGCCTGCAAAAATAACAGGTAAAGTAGTGGAAATTTTTATTCCATGAGCCCTAAAAGCAAAAGCCAACTTATTTCAGGCCTTCAAAGAGTATTTTTAAAAAATCCAAACCACACCAACTAAACAAACAAAGACAAACAAAAAATTAAGAAAACAGCTACTAAAATAAGATGCTGAGTTTTAAACTTTGAGGTGAATATTCTTTTGGTGTGTGTGTGTGTGTGTGTGTGTGTGTGTGTGTGTGTGTGTGTGTTTATAGGTACCAAAGTAATACTAGATATTCCTTTATCAGATCCTATTTGGGCATGGAAACAAAGCTGAGTTTAGTGATACACTTCTGATATCCAGAATTAATTTTTTGGATGAAGTCAAATGCTAGTATAGTTATTGGAAGCCTGTAAATATTTTAAAATAGTACACGGAGAGTAAGTGGATAAAAAGGTGATTAAAATGTTTCAAAAAAATTCAGCTTTTGTTTAGATCTTACTACTCTAATTTGCATCATCTGAGGGCTGAGATACAACCCTAAGGCAAGAAATTGTTGATAAAAATACCCTCTTGAGGTAGCTTTGAAAAGCTAAGCTAAATGTAATGGGTGAGTGGTGGATTAACTAATGATCAACCTGGAACACCCATCGGAACTGAATCTGTTTGGTTGGGCTTGGAAGACCCATCTGAGGATTATTGCCAATGGCATAAGAAGAGAACTGGACGGAAACATGGTGGGCTGTTGATTTCCTAGGAGGAGCTTGCTGTTTGCAGTTGCTTTTCCTGATGCGAGCTTATCTGTCTGGAGGAGGAGCTCAGGTCTTCATTGTCACTGGGAATGGACACTGTTCTCATCAGGTGAGCTCCGGTCGTCCCCATCAGTGTCACTTCCGGCCTCCAGTGTAGACGCCTCAGCCCGGCGGCCCAGATCCTTCTCTCCACCTGCACAGGTCTTCTGGCTTTCACCCCTGCTCTTTGGGCCTTCCAGGTGCAGATCGTCAATACAGACATGCATGAGTTATTACCACGGGCTCTAGGCCACTGGCTGGACTCCTGGGGGACATTGCCTTGGGCTCTAGGCCTTCACATGGACTTATGCGGACACTGCTGTGGGATCCAGGCCCTTCACTGGCTCCTGTGGGTCTCTAGTGTGCAGTTAGATCTCTTGCAGTCCTCTGCATTTGACTTTCTAGGTGACTATTATAAAATAATCCTATAAACTATGTGTCCTGTATTAAATCTATTTCCCTTGCAAACCCTAACCACAACGAGTAATGATTAATACTGTTGAAATAAATAAGCGCCTGTGTATAAGAGGGAGGGCACTGCACCAAATATATTCTTCCATTTAATCCTTATAATAAGGGCATAAAGAATGTAACTAACATATTTGTGATTTGAGATTATATATTTGTATTCAGATAGGATGTGGTTCCAATTCTACATTTATTTTCTTCTACCTGTGTGAATCTAGGCACAATAAATTCCTGTTTTCACATGTAAATTGGAGCCAATAAATCTGGCTCCCTAGTTTCTTCTGAGGATTGTGTACAAATTGAATGGGAATATCCTAGCACAAGTCATGGCACAGAGTGATTGATCAATATGAAGTTATTACTCTTGGGGTTTTTTATACACACGAGGAAATTATGTCCTAGGAGAAGGTAAAAACTGTCTAAAACCCAAAATGCTAATTAGTGGAGAATTTGGCAGGGTGGAATGAAATCCATGTTATTTATATGCACTGCTAAGTTCCTCAACTCTTCACCCACAAGTTATGCTTATGGGGAATTTCCTCACGAGCTCCATGGTGCATGCCTTCCTGACATCACACTTCACATTCTCTTTACCATAATAATATAGGAATAACTGCCACATGTGTGATAATTTCTGTGTAGCAAGCCTTGTGCAAAAAAAAAAAAAAATAATAATAATGATTACCACTGATAGAACAGAATAAATATGGGTTTCTCTCCCTGAAACAGGTTAGAGGGTTGGAAAAGGTTGATGCTGGAGACATTGTACTTTATGCAACCACCTAGTGCCCTATGGTACTGTACTCAGTGGCACATGACTGGAGAAAAATAAATCGTAGACTGCAGGAGATTGTTATGGGGCAGGACTGAAAAGGATACTTACCTCCACCTACTTCTACCAAGCAGTTTCAGGCCTACAATGAAGCTTATTGTGAGGAGAGATGGAAACTATGGTATATCAAGCTGGGTGCTCAAGTAAAAGGAGAGAAACAAACTGTTTGTGTCTGACCAGCAGTGACCTCCCCTCCAGGCACTGTCCACGCACACATGGAAATGCGCACTGCCCTCCATAAGGAGACACTGCAACTTACTCATAATGTTAATAAAAAGAAAACAAACAAACCAGCCTAATATTTATTTTTCAGCTGAGCATGAGCTGCTAAACATTTTAAGCAAGGGATGAAAAATATATATCAATTTCCAAGATAAGCAGCTTTTTATCCATTGATTCTATTTCTAGGTACTTTATCTGAAGTACATAAGTAGAAAATGTAAAGGACTTATGTAAAAGCATACTCATTACAACATTGTTGGAATAGAAAAATTGTAGATTAAAATGTACATCGATATAGAATTGAGGGCTGGGGATTTAGCTCAGTGGATCCGCCGCCTGCCTCTCAGACGCAAGGCCCTGAGTATGATCCCTGTTACCAAAAAAAAAAAAAAAAAAAAAAAAAAAAAGAATTGAATAGATAAATAATGGCGCATTTATGAAATGTAGCACTCTAGCTTTTAAATGTAATACAGTAAAAGTATTTCCACATACAATGGCAGTTATATGATAAGTTGAAAAAGGACAAATATAATATGTTCTATACATTCGTCAGAGTTGCTACGTGCACAAGCACAATGTGAAGGCTGAACAACACTGTTCTGTAAGACTGACCAACACTGTGGCTCTGGAATATCTGTATCTATATGTGTATAACTGTGTTGATATGAAACTCTTCCTGTTCTTATCCAGTAGATAGTGTTTTACAAACCCAAGGAAGAACTATAGTCACATCTCTTTTTTTAACCCAATTCATTGTTTAAGCGTCTATATATTAAATTGCAGAAGACTCAGGCTCTCCTTCATGATGCTTTCTTTGTCTGATTCATCAGTGAAGACCAGAAGTGATGTGTGATGCAGATGTGGAGATGTATGGATCCGGAAGAGACGGATCAGTTTGACTTCCACTCTCTGGGAGAAGTAAACCACAGTTCACTGCCTCCTGCTAGCATCACCGAAAACAAGTGCTGACAGTTTGAAAGATGGCGTTGGTCTTCAATGAATCTGGCATTCTGCATGGACACCACCACGGAGCTCTGCAATGATACCCCCTTGCCTCACAAGGATTCCCCATAGCGACAACTTTTCTCCAAATTTTCAAAACAAAGAGCATTGGATTGTACTAACTGTCTTTCATGCCAGATATCATTAATCCTTCTGAGGGATTGGTCTCTGTATACCTCCAAGCATTTTGTCCTTTAAAGGAATGCTTTGTAATGAATTTCCAGGCATGCTCACTAGAGTCCTTCCTAGATGATAAGGAAGAAATTCTAGCAATGCTCATGGATTCCTGGGACCTTGCAGGTGCACGGTCTAAGACACATTAAATGCAGGTACAGGTTTGGGTTAGAAATTTCTAGGAGCAAAAATATTATCCTTCCACTAGCCCACACAGAAGCTAAAAGTGCACGCACATAGTGGGTTCTCAATGTCTATTTGTCAAATTGATCTGAAATACTTTATTAATTATAAATTACTTATTCTAGGACCTACAGTATCTCAGTAATTTTCAAATATTTCAAACATAGAAAATTAAGGTCAACTCTAAGAATATCTGGCACTCTTTAATGTGCTTAGAGCCATATAAATAGAAAGGTTTCAAGTTAGCTTTAGATTAGTAATAAAAAAAGAAAGAAATCCTTTCTTAGCAAGCAGGCCACTGAAGGCTGTGAAAGAATGAGAATGTGATTTGAGGAAAGGCTCCAGTGAGACGGAAAGATGCTCAGGTGGCTGTGTAAATAGATTCTCCTTGACAACCTTCCCACATGGGGGGGCGGCCTTCAGAGCGCGTTATTGTGTTATTAAAGCCAGAAGCGGTGTGACTGAGGAAACACAGATTTTAAGGCCCTCTGGTTGGAACATGCTGAAGAATCCCTGGGTAAGCTGGCTTCTCGTGTAAGGTTTAGGGAATCCTAAGGCTTCCTCTGCGCCCTGGATGAGGGAGGCAGAGCTGGTCGTCAGAGTTCTCTGGACTCGCTCCCAACTCGGTGTGCACTGTGACAGTTGTTCACCCCTCCTACCGTTTGGAGGCTGAGTTGATGTTGACTTGAATGCCCTACTGATTTAAGTGCTTTAAAACATTAAATTTGAGCTCTTTTTCCCGTGCAAATGTATACTTGCATTGTCAGAATAGAAAAGTAGCATTATTGAAAAGATGAAACATTTCCCAAACCTCATAGGTACACACACATATATTTGCTTTTGTGGGCATACTGCATGGTCGAAAATTATGTATAAATATAGGATTCATATGTATGCCTATAATATCTACATATACATTTCAGTCTTCACTGTATCCTATTTTTTAACATTTAGTTTTCTTTTAAGTAATCAGGGGATTCATGACAAAAAAACCAAGGAGGACTGTGAATTGAGAGAAGATGAGGGCGACCAGATAAGCACTCGGGTGTGGGGAGAAGGCGTTACCTCAGAAGCTCTAGATATCACTCATGCCTGAAGCATGAGTTACTACTTTTCATCTCCCACCAATCAGCTCAAGATTCAATAAGCTTCTGAAGGATATTCTCAATTTCTTAGAACTATATTTTGAATGATTTAAAATATTTCTATGTCTGTGTCTCCAGCATTTAAAAATAATTGGACACATAGAAGCGTATAATATTTGGGATGCTGAGTCAAATTCAGACTGCTGTTTCAGGTGAATTTATCCTCCAATAAGGGGAAAACAAAATCCACTTGTAAAACTTATGCATCTTTAAGTAGCTTCCCTTATGGAAAAATTTTTGTTTCTATTATTTTAATATTTCAAAAAACCACAAAATTTCCATCTTTGGTTCTTCAAAAATTTTAGGCAAACTACTACCATAGTTTTGGAAGTCTAAAAATTTGGTTAATACTCTCACAGAAATGAGAAAAATTAGTTAGCTTGAAAGTATTTTAGGGCTCCAAGTAGGTAGAGGCACACTCAACCAGGATTTTGATCAGGTTTTATCCATTTTTGTCTCTCTGTGTATTGTATTACCCAAAGCACATCCTTTGCCCTTTTATATTTCTGAATTAGGGTGCGAGTGTTGCTTACCAGGTGAATTTATCAGCTGTGCTACCTGCATTCTTATGCGTACAATTTGAATTCAATGAAACAGGTTGTCTGAATGAGAACATGAGAACACGTCTTGCATTCTCTCTAGAGAAGCATCTATCTTTGCAATTTTTAAAAGAATTGACGGCACAGATATCTCAGTGGTCATCATGCCCAGTTCCTCTCTGTTTAAGATGATACTGAGTAAATGTTGACATGGGAGGTTCATTCCGATATATGAGATGGTTCAGCATATCAGGAATGTGGCTTGCTATAGTAGAAAAATTCTCGTTTTCCAGAGACCTGGAATTCCAGTGTTAGGCCTGTGAATTTAGTTGTGGGATTCTCGGGTAGAGCTTTAACCTCTCTCACACTGAATTTCCTGACCTGTAAAGTAGGGAGCACAATATTTTTGTGAAAGTGAGGGTATAAGGATAAGGACATAATGAAAGATTATATTAAGTGTAACAAAATTTGGTATTTGTATACCCCAAACTGGTATTTCTATTAGAAAAAAGATAAAAATTAATTATCTAGGCATGTGTCTTAAGGATATAAACAATGATGAGAAAATTAAGCACAAATGATTTGAGGAAAGGAAAACAAAGTAATGAGAGCTAAAACCATTGAAACAGAAAATTGATAAAACACAGACAGGTGAATCTGAAGTTGATCCTTAGAGAAGATGAATATAATTAACTCTGTTTCTGGAGTCTGTATTACATTCTACTGAACTATGTATCTATCTTTATGCCAGTATCATGTTTTCTTGATTATTGATGCTTTGGAATAGATTTTCAAATTGAGAGGTATAAACCCTCCTACTTTTCTCATTTTAAGTTTATTTTGGGGATGGAGATGCAGCTCTGCAGTGGAGCACTGTGTGCCTTTTATGTTTGATTGCCTCTTGTCTTGGCTAGAAGTGCCTTTTCAGTACTGCAGAGGAGTGCTAAGAGCAGACAGCCTTGTCTTCTTCCTGATGTACAGAAGGATAAACACTCAATAGTTTGGCATTTAGTATAATGTTACATTTTGCTTTGACAGTGTTTATCAGGTTAAGGAAGTCCCCTTCTATTCCTAATTTGATAAATATTTTTGTCATGAAATGTTATTGAGCTCACAGATGATTTTTTTGCCCGAGTCATTTGAGATGATCCTGTAGTTTTTATACCATGTTTAATACGGTATGTTACAATTGTTAGTTTTTTATATGTTGAACTAACTTTGTATTTCAAAGGGTAACTACAATGATATCATGTTGTGTAACACCTTTAATATGTTGCAGAGTTCAGTTTTCTATCATTTTGTTTAGGATTCTTTTTGTGCATGTGGGGGGTGGTATGGTGGTTTAGACCTAAAATGTCTCCCCAAATTTTTATGGTTAGAGATGGGGGATTGGTAGGGAGGTAGGTGCCTTGAAAGGGTGTATTCTTACACCTGGCTCCTTGCCTCTCTCTGTTTCCTGGCTACAGTGTAGGGAAGAGTTTTCCTCTGCCAGGCTCTTTCACTATTCTGTGTCTGCCTTGGAGCGAACCAATCATGAACTGAACTGTGGGCCAAAATGAACCTCTCCTCATTTCAATTTGGGGTGTCAGGTATTTCACCCCAGTGATGGGAAGTAACTAAGACAGGTATTGGTACCAGAGAAGCGGTGTCATTGCTGTGTCTCTAATGATCATGGGGTTCAGAAGTGTTTGGAACTGATTTGCTGGAAGTGTTTGGAAAGTGTTTGCTGGAAGCTGGTGATGCCAGCTACGCCAGCCCTAGAACAGCGTGGTAAATTTATGGTGGTGTCAGCTTTTCTTTTAAGAGAGACGATGATAATGTATGATCTGTTTTTTTCTACACTAAAACCTCAATATTCAGTTTTAATCGCGGTGTTGACACTTCGTAATAATTGCGTTAGTTCTGGGTTGCAGTTTGACACTCAGTCTCTAAAAGGTTCACCATCACTGCCCTAGAATGCTATAAACTGAGATTGACAGAGAAAACCAAATTTCTGGTAGGACTACAGATAGTAAAGGCCAGACTCAGAAGGTTTCAATTGGAAACCAGAATTTCACTGGCAGTTAGAATAGAGACTATGTGTATTACAAGGTGGCAGAAATGTCTTCATTTTGCCCATGTTCTAATGCTTTCTGGAATATCACAATTAAGGGCAGTGATGAACGAATCTGTCAGAGGAAATGTCAACGCATCACAATGTTCGGGCTGTAGCACGAGTAGTACTTGATACTTTTAGCCAGATTAACAATGAGAATCAGTCACACACAGCAGAGCTGAATGATTTGAAAAATTTGAAATTTAACAGAATGGAGGTGGCTACAGAGTTGTGGCCAAGAAGACTATTGGGCATTAAAAAGATTAGCATTAAAAAGAACAGTGACAAGGAAGAAGATGGCCTGAAGTCTATATGAGAAGAGAGCCTGAGAGCCTCCTGTTCAATACTAACTAAGGAATCAGTATCCTTGGACTAGTTTCACTTTCTCAGCCATTTAGGCACTCAGAGGCCCCTGCAGCTATGATTAAAGGGGGCTAAAGTACTGCTTGAACAGGCAGCAGACCTTGAAGTCATCCACATGCCGCCAGTTTTACAAGCATAAAGAATGCAAGCGTTATGGAGTCATGGAGACTTCTACCCAGATTTCAGAGAAAGCCGAGAGGCCAGGCAGTTTGAAGCTGACTGTGCAGTTGAGACCTCAAGAAGTTAGAGATGTCAGGAACGTGTAACATATGCTGCGGATAACGGCAGATGGTGAGTTACACTAGTCCAAGATAGTGGCCGTATGAGCCGCAACCGGCGAGGTCATAGCGATGGTGCTTTCCAAGCCTCTTGGGGTTCACATCTCAGCACAACCTTCCGTAGGTGTTGGATGTGAAGCACGAAGCTACAGGATTTTATGTCTAGCCTGCTAGGTTTTGTTCTTATTTTAGTTCAGTTAATATCAGTTCCCCTATTATTCTATTTTGGAATTGGAATATTTACACTGTACCATTGTATATCGGAAGTGTTTATCTTTAAGTTTGCTTTTAACAGTGCCTCACAGCTGAGCATTCACTTTGAATCTCAGAAGAGACTTTGCACTTGTATTTCACAGCAATGCTGGAACTGTTAAGACTATGGCAACACTTAAGATGGACTAAGCACATTTTGCATAATGAGATAGACATAAACTTTTTGGAGGGTGGAAATTATCTTCCAAAAGTCTGATGTTTGTTGGTAGGACCCGGTCAGAAAGCAGAGGACTTGCAAGGGTGTATTTTATCACTGTCTTCCCCCTCCTCTCTTTTCTTCCTGGCGGACATGCTGTGAACAGGTTTCCCGTTTCTTGTCTTTCCATCACAACATTTCTTTCTTGTAGTTAGTGGACCCTGGACTGAAAGCATGAGCCGAAATAAACCTCTCCTTTAAACTGACAAAGCTTCAAGATTACAGAAAACTATGTTATGATTTTTGCTTTAAACAAGTATGTGCATTTCAAGGTATTTAAGAGGATAAGTAACTTTTCTTCTGCTTGATATATTTAAATTCTTTTTTTTTTTTTTTTTT
>NW_022900915.1:12761741-12895618 GCF_012274545.1 Fukomys damarensis
TTAAATTTTTTTTTTTTTTTTTTTTTTTGTACTGGGGACCAAACTCGGGTCCTTGTGCTTGCAAGGCAGGAGACAGCGGAACCACTTAGCTAAATCCCCAGACTGATATATTTAAATTATCTGTTATTCTTTCCTGTTTGAAAGATCCAGTTTTACTCCTTTATCTTTTCCTTGTAGCATAAACAACTTGCTTTAGGTTTTCTTGGAGAGCTCTTCTGTTAACAACTGTTCTTAATTTTTCTTTAACTGAGAATATATGTCCTTTGCCAGCATTCTGAAGAATGTTTTTTGTTGGCTATGGAATTCTATATTGGTAGTTACTTAATTTAATCTAGCACTTGAAATCTTATTCCTCTATTTCTGGTCTCCATGATTGTTGCACATAAGACACCATTACAAACAATGAATAAGCAATTCACATACTGGGAAAACTTCCACACCGATAACTGAAAATAGACTTGTTCAGGTTATATAAGTTTTAGTAAGTCAGCAATAAAAATAAAATTTGGTAACAATTTTTGATACATTCTTTACAAATACATTATTCAAATAACTGATAAATAAATGAAGATGTTCAGCATCATGAGTCATCTATGAAATAGATGCAGGCAGGAGGATCCCTGTGAGTTCGAGACCAGCTTGGACTACATAGTGAGTTCCAGGTCAGTCTCAAGTATATAGTGAGACCCTGTCTCAAACCCCCCCAAAAAAGATGAAATAAAAATTAAAACCAAATGAAACACCATTTCACACACAGTACAGTTTCTGACTGACAAAATGAAATATTGGCAAAGATGTGGAGTATAACTTTCATACTTTTAAAAAAGCTAGAAAATTGTACACCCACTGTGGAAAACTTTCTTTTACAAATATACATTTGCTCTATGACTGTTCAATTGCACAGATAGTACTTATCTGCACATACTCACTGTGGGAAAAGTATTGTTGTTGCTTCGTTGATAAAGCCACGAATTGAAAACCAAACAAATATTGATCAGAAGGAAATTATTTTTCAAATCATTAGTGAAATGGAAAATTATTCAACTATTGATACAATGACAATATTCTCAGAAACAGTTCTGTGAATTCTTTTCTTCAGACATAAAGGAGTGTTTATAATTACATTTATGTGAGGTTCTAAATATGGTAAAACTAATATATGGTAATAGATTTTAGAAACTCATCTATGTGAAGGGATTGAGAGAAGGGACAAATTTTTATAATGGTATGGGTTACATGGTTATATATTTCTTATTTTAATTAAATTATACTTCAATTTTAAATAGCAACTGAAAGGCATAAAAATCAGAAACTTAATAAAAATTGTTAAAGATTGATGAAATTTAACTGAACAATACCTGAGGTTATACTGAGAGAAGTCTTATTCTGAAAATAAACCTTTCACATAGAAATTCAAAAATATGTATCAAAGTTACTTCAGACAAGTAAGTTATTACAAGTTTGTTTTCTCAAACAATGGTTTGTCCAAGTTCCCTTAATAAATGCCAGCCCAAACTGGAATTATTGAACTCACAAAGTACCACTATTTCAGCTGGAAAATCACCTCTAGTTTTGACTTGCAAGTACAAGAAAAGCAGGATAAAATATTAGAAAAAGTTTCTCTATAACCTGCTGAGATTTTCATTGATACAAATCTTTTCAAATATGCCAATAAGTGTAGAATACAGATATAGAAATAATGCATGTATTTATCAAAGAAAGATAAATCTAAATACAACTGTTTGCCATTTAAAATTTATGTATTCAAGGTACAAATTATTTGATTTGTAACTATCAATTATTTATTTAATATTTAAATTTATTATTATTTATTTAATTTAGTCAACATTTTATTAGATAGATACATATAAAGCAAAGTATTAGATCTGTATTTTATATAATATTTGTAGAAAATATAAAACATTTACAGTGTGATGAAAATAGGGTCATATTTAAATTTTTAAAATTATTACAATGAAAGACAGATTACCAGTAATTCCACTTAAAATATTCCCTCTTTCTTTGGACACACTTATCATTCTTGGTAACTTCTGAAATAGTTCTGAAAGTCCTCTTTTGTGTCTTTCTATGGTTATCTTGATGTCTAGATTTGATTTAAAAGGTTTGCCTTCCATGATCATTTGGACTTTGTGGAACTTCCAGAAGTCTCATGGTGACAGAACTAGAGAAGAAGGTGTGAAGACACCTGTACTGCTTTTACACGCCTGTCTTCCCATCAGATGGCACTTGGCAGTAGCACTGACTACACTGTTGATCACACCCCTTAGACACTTAGGAAAGGTGACTTCAAGAACTCTGGAAGTGGTAATGATGGCATAAGTGCGTTCAAAGCACAGGAGAGCACTGTGAGGGTTAATTTTGATGTATCTTTTACTGCAATGTATTTTTTCAGTTTAAATATTTACTGTTTTGGTCACACTTTATATTCAGGCTACAGTTATATAAGTTCAAAGAGAATGAGGGAGAGTGGATTAATACAGCAATAGCAATATAGAGACTTCTACATGCATTATCTTAAACACATTCCATTTCTTTCCTTCTGCTTTATTTTCTAATGACTTTCAACCTCTTGTTTGGCGTGCACTTCAATTTTCCGTCTGTTCCAGCCGCACCGTGAGGATAACTTTCTTGACCGTCACCAGTGGCATTCATTTGGCTCCATGTAATGAGTGCTTTTCACTACCTAGTGATGACAACCTCTCTCTTAAAGTATCTTACGTTTTTAGTTTCCTAATTTTTGTGTTGCATGATCTTCCTACACCATTCCAGAATGTCTTTTTCTAACTCCTGGGGCACATCGGCCTCTACCTAAATTTTATTATTCCGAGACCTCTCCCTTGTCTCCCTGTAACAAATCCCATGGTGTTACCCTTTCCTCCTCTGCTCTGGCAGGGCCTAATGGTGATCTCCTCCTTGGTCCTCAATCTGCTTCTACGCAGGATGATCGTCTTCAAAACCAAATCTGATATTGTTAGTCTCCGGCCTGAAATATTTCTCCTTTCTCCAATAATTTTGTTAACAAATCAATTCTATATCAATTTGTATTATATTGATCTGTATTATATTAATAATTTGTATTATATGAATTTGTATTTGATACTTTAAAACTTCAATAAAATGCTAAAAAATACCCTCTCTAACTTTCCAGTCTAGTCTCCTTCCTTTCGATCATTTATGAGATACACCACCTCTTTTTCATCCATCTTATCTCAAGTGCTTTAAAATAATTAATTTTGAAATTACTTTTTATGTCCCTCTCCCCAGTTAGAACGCCAGTTTAATGAAGAGAGTAATAATGTCTGTTTCTCTTCTACTCTATTTCTCAATTTTTAGTCCAATAATTGGGATACGGTATGTGTCAATACATGCTTTTTAATTACTTTACTGTTCCCTCTAATTAACACTTTCTCTACTGCCTTTCTTGATTCCTTCATTTAGCCAATACTTCTGTTCTTTTGTGAATCATCTCAGCATTCATTGGGAAAGCATTCTCTAATGTCCTGATGTCCCCAGATACCTAGCTCTGTGCTCCTTTGGCCTTCTGTTTATTTTCATTTTATGGAAATTTTGGTGTAATATAATTTTGGTCTTTCTTGGTACCCATATTCCTAAATTGTGATATCACTGAGGAGATCAACTGTGTCTCCTTGTTAATAATATTAATAATGAGAATAGTAAGAATGAGAACTCAATAAGTGTTTATAAAATGAATTAAATTGATATGATGTTATATTTCATTTCATAGGTAAATAGGCTCAAGGACATCATTTCCCCACTATCTGACATTAGATTCTCTTTTCACTTTTCATCCACCTCATTCCTCCTTCATGACCCTAGACAGTGATATTCTGAGAAATCCCTAAGTTTTTTGACTCCCAGAATCTTCCCTATCTGATCTCTTAGATGGTCATGCCAATGAACTTAACAGACTCAAGTTTCTCTTACTACTTTCTTTCACCTTTTCTTACTTTGTGTAGAAAGTCTAGTACTATTTTTGGGATTAAAAGTAGGATGTAAAGGAACAGAGTCAAAAATAGTCTTGCATAATGTGCTGATGGAAGAACAAGCCTGGCATAATTGAGAACAGCCTGGATTTTTAACATGCTCCAAGTCTCCACGAATCAGGAGGCATTTGCACTTGCAGGAGTGAAATGTCAGGGAATGATTTTGAAAAGCCCCATTTGAGGGCGAAATGTTTCTGCATCTGAAATCCATTTAAGTGAGCAAACTACAGTAGTCATAAAGGCTAAGAGATATTCATTTCCATAATTTCCTCAATTTTTTAAAGGAATAGAAAATTTTTAAATCTTATAAATTTGGGCATACACAGTGCAGCAAGAAATACACTTGAAATTATAGTTCTAACTGGTTTTACAAAAAAAAAAAAAATTGGTAGTTTTGTGTGAGGCATCACATGTAGCCTTGTCCAGCCACTAGGCTGGATAATTTCAACCAGTGTTGGGTGTATGTATATCACATGGAATTCAAACAATGAGGTAAATCTCTTTTGCTCTTGGGATCATGAGAAGAGCAAAAAAAAAAAAAAATTCAATTCACTAATTGAATTAATTCAGCAAATGTTTATTGAGCATCTTCCATCTGCTTAGGAATTTCTCTAAAAACTAAATAAGTGGCAATGAACGAACCACACAAAAATCTCTCTTATGGAATGAGCATTCTAGCAGAGGAAATCTCCTATAAAGAAGTAATGAAGAGATACAAATTTTTTGATCTTTGTAAGTAAGAATAAAAGAAAGCAGGGAGTTGTAATAGAAAGCCTTCCAATGGCAAGTGGACCGGATACATTACTAAGTAACAAGACCAGAAAAGATGACTGGTGGCATCAAATATCACAGAGACATTTGAGCAAAGAACTGAGGGAAGTGAAGGAAAAGCGAAAAGCAAATTGTCAGAGATTGTGCAAAGTAACAGGCTAGTGCATTCAAAACCTCAAAGTCTTAGATGTCTTGGACTGAACGGGTTGCAGAATGGTAAAGACTAAGGCGATGTGGCAGCTAAATTTAGTGTGGTACTCTAGACTGGATCCTTACCAGAAAAGAATGGCCTTGGTGAGTAGACTGGTGGTGTGCAGAAAGTCTGCAGTTCATGTGTGATAGCATATCGATAGCAACACCATAGTTTTGACCAGAGTACCAGGGCTTTATTAGATAATAATATTAAGTGAATGAATATACTTCAGGGTATATGAAGGGTATATGGGGACACAATACTATCTTCGTAAAGTTTCTGTAAGTCTAAAATTATCTGAGAATAAAAAAGGTAATTAAATACACATGTTAGGGAAGAAACTTCTAAGGAGACAGAATAGCTAATGCCAAGATCCATAATATACTAGAAGAGGTTCAAACACTGAGGGGTGGGAACGGAGATCACAGAATATCCCATGCCGTTGTAAGGACTTTGAGTTTTTGAGCACAGGAATGGCATAATCTGAAGTTTTAGCAGAGTCATGCTGGCTGCTTTGTTAATAACAGGCACTCAGTGGTTTGGGCCAAGGTATAGCCTTGGGGATACATTAACAGTCACTTTCCTTCAATTCTGTCAAACTGAAAGCAGATAAAGAATTCTCAGTAAGTGAAAAAAAATTGTTATTGTTTCCTACTCTCTGGCTTATCGTTTGTAACTTCTTTCATTTTAACCATCTGTCCCTCATTTAAAATTTTTGCCTCTGTAACTTGGAGGTGAGATTTTAGGTAAATGAGAATTCTATAGGTATCTTCTAGTTCTAGGAAGATAAGGCTTCTATACTCACCATGCACCTTTTGTCCTTCTAATGGAGAAAATTAGTATTATACGTTCTTCTGTGTTAAGGCATTGCAAACCTTATATGTTCCTTTCCAAGAAGCTACCAATAAAAAAAGCAATATCTCCTCAGGGGAATGAATGACTAATTTTATTTGGGTACAACAAAAGGAAGATTTCGGAGGAACTGTTTCATGGCCCCTCTTCTCCAGCCCCCTTCCTATAGGATCTCCACGAGTTTATTCAGTGCTGTGCACCCCATTCAGAAACATTTGTATCCCTTTGTGATCTCTTACAGGGGTTAGGAGGACTTGCTTCTCCCTAATTGTCCCCAGAATGATTGTGTGTGGAGGTCTACCGGGGGCCTAACCTTTTCTACAGAAAGCAGGACTTTCCCAAAGAGTCACATTAGCTCAGGAGCTCTTTGTGTTGCTCAGACTTATCAGATCTTTTTAAGAGCTAGGCAATCCTGTCCAGTTCTGTTTCCTCTTATCTTGTATTTCCCATGTATCACGTACCTACTTTTAGTCTGAAAAATTTTCTGTTCAATCCTACCTCCTTCCACTTTTAGCTTTTCCAAAAGTACGCCTCAGTAGACCACTTGTATCCTTACTCTGGTACAGCAGTGTCTGCTTCTGGGAAAACCTATCTAACCTGCCCACCTACCCCTAAAATCATCCTTAGCTCTGCCTGGTTGCCTTTCTACAACTCACATATTGCGTAATTTGGGACACACAGATAACGAGTGTTTGCTGATGAAATTAATTGTCACAGATCCAGCTTTCCACAGGTGTTCTGTGTGACAGAATAGTCTCATGGGAGAGGAGCCTGTATGTAGGTACTTCCCACACTCCTGTCTCGAGGAGACCAAGCTAGCACCTCCACACCCCCAGAAACATAATCTGATTTGACAGTAGACTGAACTCACCGGCAACCATGTGGACTTGCTTTCCTGAAAAGAAAAATTTTGTAGAAGACACCGGTGGCAGAAGGGGTGCAGAGCAGTCACCGCTGAGTTGGACAGTGGTAAGACAGAAAAGTCGCAGCCAAGTCTTCCATGGCACAGGTTAGTGAGTTTTAGGAAAAGGATTATACAGTAAATATGTAAGGCTTTTTGGCCACATACAATTTTTCTTCTGTGTCCTTCTTTGGCCTTTAGTTTATAACTTGATGACTCCTGTTCCAAATGAAAGTTCTTTGTGGCTGTAAAATTGTCTAAGTAAGCACAACAACAAATAAAACTAGAGGTCCCAGGCACACTGTATCCCGAACTGCTTGGCGTCTGGGTTGCAGTCTGTAGCTCTTCTTCCGAAATTCACCCCATTGTACTGCTTTCCAAAGTTAATTCCTTGGGGACAAAGCGGAAGTACCTGAGTTGTTAACATCCATTGCAATCTTGAGGACTTTTTCATAGATTTACTACTGGGGTCTCCATTCTACATAATTTCTTCCTGTATTCCTTCCATAATGCTTTTTTAATCAAAAGAGTTTGACGTTTATGTGTGAAAGACAAACTGTGGTGTGAGAGAGGAGCAATTCCCCTAGGTGAGTAGATTAGAGAAGTGAAAATGTGGTCAATTAAGAAGAAGCTGAATCAAGCCCATCTAGCTTCTAATGCAGACCGAAGATTGTAACAATTCATTCAACATCCTTTGAGACTTAATTTCTGTCTCCTTTTGGAGATTACTGTTCATATTTTCCAGCCTCTATGCAAAGATTAAATAAATCAGTGCATGTAAAACTGCTTACAAGAGGGCTTGGTGTATAATATTTCCACATCCCTTCAGTGACCGGATGGTGTCCAGAAAATGTGACCTCCCCCAGCTTGCAAATATAGCGCACACATTTTATGTTCGTAGATGAAGCACAAAGCACAAACACTGAGGCCAAGTGATTTAAAATTCTCCAGGGCTCTCTCTCTCATCACCGATATGCCCATTTTATTGCAATTTCCGTAGGTCTTCTATTCGCATGATAAGAGGATCATGCTTTTGTATTGCATGTTGGAGGGGCAGAAGTAGAAACCTACACTTTCAGGTCCCCTTATCCTCTTTTGCAGCCTATCTAGGAAAGATCTCCAGCTAAGGCATGAGAACCTCTGACGGTTTCAGATAAGCAGGGATAACCTAATAGCAAAAACATTCAAACATGAAAGCCATTGCTAACTTTTTTGAGTTTTGTACTTTGCATAAATCTATGAGCCTCATTATTTCCCATTCTTTTGAATATGACATTCCATGGCTCTAAACATTTGTTGGAAAAATCTGAATGATATAGATCATTCATCCATCTTGACTTACGCTGGAGATTTGCTTGAAGAATGCAGACTGTGTGGTACACTATATTAATCACGGGGAAGTAGAGACCAGAGGGCATGAAAATAAGTGACTCCTAAAAGTACAGAAGGGCTTCCTGTAGCAGGAGAGAGAGAACAGGAAACTTAGAATCGAGTGCATCCTCACATTTTAATTCAGGGAAGGCTTCAGATCATTAAAAATTATACTGACTAAAACAGGGTTGTTGGAGTCCACGTCCTGGAAAGTCTCAAAGCAATGAAGTTTCTTGCTTAGGCTGGACCATTATAACCCAAGAGGTATGTAGTTACTGCATTTGGACATTCAATGGAAGATTTTCTAGCATCTTGTTCCACATTAGCCCACAGTACCTCCAAGAGCCTCCAAGAAGTGGTAAATGACCAGTGACCCTAACTAAAGGACCTCTTCCCTGGAAACCAATTAAAATCATTTCTAAAAGCACCAAAATGACTGAGGAACTAACCACCAAATTTAAAGATCTTATACGACTTTCCTGATTGACTGTTTAAGCTCTTTTGGGACAAAGTTAAAAACAGAAGATCCAGGGCAGGAAGCCCAAAATGAGCGACTGAGTTCATAGTTGAGAGTGACTTCTAGAGAATATCAAGGGCCAGTAAGGAGTTGTCCTTCCCTTCTGTTCCCCTACTTAGAGATGATTCCAACTCAGGACAGTGTATTTACCCCAGAAATAAATGCTGTGCTCATCAATGAGCTATAAATGTAAGATCAATAATCATTGAATTATCAATAATGAAAGTGAATGTTAAACACTGCCTTTGTGAACACACTGTTCTCTTTTCATGGTTACTTTTTCACCACTGTTAAGGAACTTTTGGACTCTTATTTGAAGCTAGCCCAGCACAATGGCATAACTTTGGCATACTAATAGCAACTAGCTACTATTCTAGTATAGCTGAAGCCCAAAATAACTAAAGTGCCATGAATTCCAGTAACATTGAAAATCACTGAAGTTATTCCTTCTCAAACTTTCAATTGGAATATTATGAAGATGATGTCAGTTCATTTATGTAAAGTACTTAAATACATCATTGCACTCAAACCAGTCACTTAATAATTGGTAACTGTAGCTTTTTATTGTCTTCAAATTCTTCCAAGGCCACAGCTTTCCATGACTTGTAATCCCTAAGAAATAAGGCCACCACTCAAACTCAGGACCAAAATAATTATTCCCCAAAATAATCTGGAATGCCACGAGCATGTGTTAAGCCCGAACACATGGTGCATTTAAGATGTTTCCTTTAAATGTGATAGTATTTTAGTGCCATTTAGGTATGAACATAACTGTTATATAAGAATAAAAATGCAGAATGGCAAGGTTTTACAATGCTATAAATGTATGTTCCATGAAATGAGTACTCTGATAAATTTCAGTGTGACAATATGGTAGAATTTGTTTCCTTATGATATCATTTTAGGCAAAGAGAATGATTTGGTTAGGACAGGTCACTAGCATCCTTTGGGAGCTTAGTACCTTTTTGCTAACTCTTGCGACATTAGTGTATTTCTGATTTACCATTAAGGGGTTTTCTGAGTATCTTCTTTTGTCTATTTCTTTATTTTTAATTTTTAATTTGGATCATTAAACCCCTGGGTTAGAGGGTGAATTTTAAATACTGAATTTTAAAATATAGTGTTCTTTTTTATTAGATTCTTATCACCATTAAGGGTCATTGGGACTCATATTTGAAGTTAGTGCATTACAATGGGATGACTTTGATGCACAAGTAACAGCCAGATAATAGTGTGGTGTAGCTATCCTTTCTGATGGAAACTTGACCTCCCTCTAACTTCTCTTGCCCATTTTTTCTCCTACAAAATGAGTTGTCTTTTTCTTTGCAGCCTTTAATAATACAGTCTTCCCAGCAGTATGCCAATTCTGTGTCTCTTGACATTTCTGATCTGTAATGAATCATGAAAAACTGTTGGCTAAGACATCCTCTTTAACAATTGGAGTAAAATGGGGTTAAGAGACACATGACCCAAATCTATGTGCATGATTGAACGGACACTGAAGACTATTAATTTATTCTGCTATACAGGATTTCTGTCAGCTAGAGACCTAGCTGGTGTTTCTGAAAAAAGACTTTCCTATTGAAAAATTAAAGATGAAGTCCCAAATCCACTGGAATTTTCACCAAAATCCAAACCAAACTGAGAATCAGTCTTTAATGTACTCCAAATTAAAAGATAAGCAAAGGAATTGTTCTAATGTTACCTGCTGGAATTTTGATATGATTTCTCATATACCAATCAATTTATCTAAATCAATCATAATCAGTTTCCAACTGGAACTTTTTCTCTTCACTTTCTCACAACCCCCTAATATAGATAGCTCCAATCTCAGTCTCAGCAAGGTCTGATTGCAGCTCTAAGATACATTGCATTAGCAATACATTTCTTTTATATCTACCACTGCCATCTTAGTCTAAACTACTATGCTGTTTACCTAGAACATTGCAATAATCTCTGGTATTTCTTCAGGCCTGTTGGCAAGAATTACTCCTAAATAGATAATCATAGACTGGGTGAATAAACAACCTTAATAAAGAAAGCAAGCAGGGACGAGGATTTAGCTCAGTGGTTCCATCACCTGCCTTGCAAGCTCAAGGTCCCGAGTCTGATTCTTGACACACACACCCGCTCCGAAAAAGCAAGCAAGCATTCCATTTCCATGAAAGGGTCATCAGATTGGATGTGAAGGTGATCTGGCTGCGACATCTGTCACCCCATTGATCACCAGGGTTGATGTGGCTGACCTGGCTGGCTAGGTGGGCGCCCCCTTCCTTCCCTCTCTTCCATGTGCGTCCCTCCTGAAGTTGTACCTTCAGTTGAAGGGGTGAGTACACCCAGTAGAGGAGGACTGTTTCCAGGTCAAGAGTACACAAGCAGCTGTGCACCCCAAACATGCTCTCAGATTATCAGATTTACCATCATTTAGTCAAAGCATTAATTTGCTAGATTTTCGTGAATAGTAAATGCTCTTGGAGCATTTAGATTCCATTTTTAAGAATTACCTTTCTACGTTATTTTTCAGAAACAACGCAATTCTATTTATGGCTTCGAGATTGGCTGGATAAGTAGGGCAGGGATTCTGGCATGCAACAAGTTAGGAATCACTACAGCTCAATCTGGAGGTGAAGTTGTTGTCCCAGTGCATGGCTTCTAGTGTGTGCGATTATAGCTCATTACCAACAGCACCTCACATCTTGTCCAATGGGGCTCATGGCCTTTCCATGAGGATCAAAGAGCAAGACAGTAGATACAGCTCCAGTTTCAGCTAAAGAAGAACAGTGGAACTTCACATTTCAGGGTACTAGAGTTTAGAACCTTAACATATGAATTTGGGTGGGGGGGCACAATTCGGTCCATCACGGAGGGATTATACGAGTAAAGAATATGATCAGTCAGAAGTGTTTAGCAGGGTTCCTTAGCTTCCTTATTTATAAATCTTAGCTTTTTTCATTCATTATCTTTCTTTGATGATAATACTTTTGTTTTTGTTGACCAGCGCAGTTGGCTGTTACAATCTAGGAGAAAGAAAACATCAACTGCTAGACTCAAGCTCTTAACGGGAGAACTGGGGGCATGGCCTCAAGAGGACCAGCTCAGTGGTCAATAATTTGAAACCTAATACATCTATTTCTGGGATACAATTTTAGTGTCTAAGGTACAGATCCTGTTTTCCTAGCTGGCTTTTATGAAATATATTTGTGTTCTGCAAACCTAACTCATTTAATGCATGATGAAAAATGCCCTTGGGTAACAACTGCAGGTAAATACAGTTCATATATATACATCAGTCTTTGCCAGCAGTTGAATCCTTTTAGTTTTCCTTTGGTGTTGTGGAAGTCTAGGAGATGTCAGAGACCTAGGACAGTTTCGTGAGGTTGGAAAATGTCCCTTCAATATAGTATTAATATAGTATCAGTATAGTAGATATTAGTTATTTATATATAATTATATATATGTTTACATATAACTGATATCTCAAAATTTGATTCCAGTTAACATTTAAGGACTAGAATAAAATATTAATACTGATAACAATATTAATAGCCATCATTTATAGTAGTTGTATCTTATGTTAGATATTTACATAGTGAGCTATATACATTATTTTATCCATTCATCCAACCATAATTACTGAGTCTTCATTAGGTGCTGAACTCTGTTCTAATTCCTGGAGATATTTTTAAAAATCAGAAAAAAATCATTCCATCAGGGAGGTTACAAGTGAGAGGGACAATAATGATGTCAAATTAATATAAATATAGATAGGTGATATGTTAGCTGGTGGAAAGCATTACAGACAAGCATAAAGCAAAGAGGACACCCAGGAAGCAACTTTGAGATAAAATCTGATCTAGATGAGGTTAAGAGGTCTGAGAATGCCTTAGAAAAGAACACTGGGATGAAGGGAGAAAATTCAAAGATTTTGAGGCATTAATGTGGTAACCAGTACACATACGATATAAGAAAGAAAGTGACAAAAGAGAAATTTATAGAAGATAATATGAGATATATTGAAAATGCACAGTTTAGATAGGGTATTATCAATCAGTGCCTTTCTGAAATGATTTGTAAAATTGACTTTTTCAGTGAAGTTCTTGAGGAAGACTTGCAATTGGTCCAAACTGGATTTTAAGCTACTGTTCTATTTGGGCTGTGATCTGACTTATGGTACTCACAGGCCTGTTACTGACTGGAATGTTGTATGAAGCTTCTGGTAAACTCTATTAGGGGAATCACAGCACAGATCCCCTGAGTTTAGGGGAAATTTTCACAAAACTATTTTCTATTGACTATAGTTTCTGTTGCCACTCGTAGAAATGAAATGCTTTATCGTGGGACAATACTTGCAATAAATTCTGCAATCTGAGCTTTCATTCAATAACTGGGTGTTTCCTGGTCAAAATTTTGAACATGCAGACAAACTCTCTCTCCTTAAATATATGCGGTGTATATAAGGATAGGCACAAATGTGTCCTTAAAGTAAGAGTAAGCTATATGAACTATTGACTGACTTTTATGGTGCCTGTTAAGTACTGCATTACCATTCCTTATCATCCTGCCCCCATAGCCCCATAGAAACTTTCCTATACACAGATTAATGAGAAACAAAAGAATTGGAGCCTAATTGCAAGTATATAGTACATGATAGAAACAGTTAGCTGCTGCATTAAAATCCTACCCCAAGTTGACCCTAAATTATAATTTTGAAAGGAAACAGTGTGAGCAGAACGTGGAGCAGAACATTTTGTTCAATGCTTTTCTGGAAAGAAAGGTGAGATACAGTGGTTGACAGTTTGATTATGTGGTCAGGGACATGAGAGAAAATATGATTACAGAGGAGTTTGGGGAGAAACCTCTGGGAAGGGGTACAGAGTGGGAGACTGTTACGTCTTCATTTTAATGCACGTCAAATGGCAATCCCCTTCATAGAAGAATCTCAATAGTCAGATATTAAGAAAACCTATTCTGTACCTACACCTTATACTTCCTATTTCTCCAACCACCTAGTGGCTGAGCAGAGGGTTAATGAGAAAAGTATCCAGGAGCAAGGCAATAGAGACAGAGACACTGCCTGGTCTTTCCCTCACCAAGTCTGATTTGGTTACTACTAGTGCAGAAGGCTTAATTTGCTGACAACAGAGATCAAAGCTGACATATCATAATTTTTCTGGTGGCAGATTGTGCATATAAGCCTCCTTTCATCATGATTTGTCCCAATTGAAACAAACCCATAAGATCTGAATTTCTCCCAATATCACCATCTGTGGATTTATTAAGTTTTATTTGGTATCCTGGTCTCATACACACCATTGCTCTTACAAAGGAACTCATTTTAAAGCAAAAAGGAGTCAGGCAATGAGATCATTCTGTTGTGGTTTACTTCTACATGGGCTCCATCTCTCAGAAGCAACAGACATGAAGCATGTGTGGAAAGACCACTAAAGATCCAGTTACACTGCCTACAGGACAGCACTTAGGAGGATTGGGAAGCTGACACTCTAAGTTGTGGTATATTATTTGAACCAATGGCCAGTGTTTGATTTCTCTTTTTTCCTGCAACTAAGGATAAAAGAATGTCTGCTTTCACTGTCTTCTCTAATGGCTTGTTTTACAAACTGTATTGTTTTTCAATGTTTCTATACTTCTGGATTTTATGGGATCTTGTGTCTTTTCTTTCTTTCTTTTTTTTTTTTTTTTTTTTTTTTTTTTTATTTTTTTTTTTTTTTGAGACAGGGTCTCACTATGTAGTTGAGACTGACCTGGAACTCACTGTGTAGTCCAGGCTGGTCTTGAACTCACAGCGATCCTCCTGCCTCAGCCTCCTGAGTGCTGGGATTACAGGAATGCGCCACCATGCCCGGCCTTCTTGTTTTTTAACATAACAGTCATACACAACACCCCCCTACACACACACACTTTTCACCAGTTAATACAATATGATTCTAATGAGCCAGGAGTTAAAAGTACCACATATACATTTTTTGTTTCCCTGTGCCACTAAATAAATAGGCAAAGAGGAAGTTAGAATGAAAAATTCCAGTTAACAAAGGGAAATAAGTGATCATCGTTCTCCAGGATAAAACTTGATATGTCTGCAAACATAAGGATTTTCAAGGTCCACTTCTATATACACTGGCAACCTATCAGCAACCTACCAGAAGCATAACTTCTAAGGATAAGGCCCTTAGGGAATGAAGAGCTGGGTCACAACACATAAAAGTAATCATGATCATCAAAGCATGGTGCCTATGGGCGATGACAACAAAAATAATTGAAAAAATAAAATTATAACCTACAATTATTTCTACCTTCACTGAAAACTTACTGCTTAAATCATGCATTTTGTTTTCATTTTGAGTTAAAAATTCAGAAAATAAGATACTTTTAGACATGGAAACAGTGCTGCATATACCTGTTCTAGAGTTCTTCACTTACTACCCATGAGAACTGTCTGACATGGGGATTGTAATGGTTTACAGACTGTCCATGAACTCCGATCCAAGTTTCCTACCTGTAAAATGAGATAGGTACATGATATTAAATTTCTTTTTCCAGCTTTGAGATTCTATATCAGGAGCATTTGAGGACAAATCCAGCATAGAGGATCAGTGCTTTTATTTTTACCACTCATTAAATCACTTTGATCTGATTTTGTCCCTCCACTCTTGGAGCACTTTTTTCTTTATACTGAGTTAGAATTTTTCCAAGGCTAGAATGCCAACTAACTTCTCAAGCTCTTATTGAGATAAAACTGCATGGTTGACCTTTGAAGCTGAAACAGGAGAATGAAGTTCAACAACTGTGCATTAATCCACTGATGTGCCTGACAAAGAAAAGTAAAGATTGGAACCTTGTAAACGTAGTTAAAGCAAGTGAAACTCTATTAGCAACCAATGTTATAGGTTTCATGGATTAAAAGCTTCTTGTTAACTGTGGGTGAGCATATGAACAAGAATGGAATTAGATAGAACTACAAGAAGCAAAAGAGCCAGTTCTTTAAAAGTCTTCCTTAAACTAGAGCCAGGAGCTGCTTAATTACTGATTATTACTTTGTTAATTGAGTCTAAATTTGGCATATGAAATCATGAAATGAAGGGACGATGCAGGCACAGCTGCATTTAAATTCTGTGTTTGTTTATATTTGGCTGGATTTTTCTGAAAATGTTACAACTTCCTAATGATCAGTTTTTCTATCTTTAAGTAATTTCTGCCCTGGAGTCTGAAGGTTAGATAAGATATTACCTATAAAGAGATTAGCCATGACAGAGGTCATTTTAAAAGTGACTCCCACAGAGATTTCAAAACAGTCAAAGGGATAGAGAATATAAAGTTGATTTGGCTTGGGAAGAAATTTGACCTGGACCTAAGGGTATATATGTTTTTGGTAATAATAACCAAGATGGTGGAATTACAAAAGCCAGTGATAAGGTAAATGTCTCCCACCCAATGTGGAAAACAGATCTGGGTTGTAGCATCCAGAATCCCCAAAAAGCCCTAAATTATAAAAAAAAAAATAATTGAAATCATCATTGAAAAAGGTATTTTGATTATAATATTCAAGGTTTTTCAGATGTCTGGCTTCAATAATATTATAACCCTATTTAGAAATAAATGCATTCTTGGGTGGAGAAGTAAATAAATATTAAAAGAAATGAAAGCAGTCTTTCCTTTTTTTGCCCTTGATTCAGAGAAGATACCTGGAGATCTAAATTCTTGCCAGTTAATTGGATGTTAGCAAGCAATGAATTTGGAAATTGCAATCTTTTATATTATTTATAGGATTGTTTTTATTCTCTGATATTCTTCAGGTTTTCCCAGGTTATGACTAAGCTTAGCCAATTACATCCAACCTTTTTATCTTCAAGAGTGGATGGAAGGGACAGTTTTCAATATTCAATTATTGGCTTTATCCTCAATAAGATCTAATTATTGGGGCTGTACTGGCAATTCAGAGCTTTTGATAATTCATATCAGCTGTTGTTTCCTTTTGCTCCCTTATTAAATAAAAGAGTTGATGAGTAATCTAATAGTTTGGAGAAAAAAAGAAGTATTCAGTCTAATTTGAACTTATTGTTAGCAATTTTGCCCACTTAGCACCATCATCTACAGACCGACAATGCAATTTACCAGTTACAGGGTATTTTTTTTCTCTTCCTTATGCCAATTTTAATTTAATTATATACCATTTTCCAACTTATCTATCTCCATTTGTCCAGAATTTGGTAAATTTGTTTAAAAGTTATGGATTCCTAAGGTTATAAATGCAATTTTGAGTTAGAATTACTCTCGGAGTGTTAGTTGTATGTACGTTATGACCTCTGTAACACTCTTACACATCTTGGCAATGCTTAAATTTTTTAAGTCTATGCTTGTGTGCACATGTCAGTCATTATTATCTACAACCGAATTATATCATAATCACTGAATCTGAGCAACCTAATCATAGAAGCAAAGAAAACAAAAACTGAAGGGAAAACTGAAATGGTGCTTCATTTTTTTAAAAGTGTAATTTATTATTCATCTGAACAGTTCCATAAGATAAATCAGTCATGCTCTCATTTTTGTGTTTTGGCAGTGACAAAACATTTTAAAAGGCTGTGATCTTATGTTACAGTTCTGCCATTTGAGCCACAAATCTTTCCAAATAATTCTTTCTATAGTCCCAAATAATTATGCTAGTTGTTTCAGTAAGTGAAAAAGGTTTCATGCTTAGCTTGATTCTATGGTGATCCTACAGGAAGCAGATAAGATTGTGCATGCCACTGGCCAGGGATTTAGCTCAGTGGTGCTGTGCCTGCCTCACAAGCGCAAGGTCCTGAGTTTGATCCCTGGTATTGGGAAAAGAAGAAAAAAAAAAAAAAAAAAAAAAAAGAAGAAGCTAGTGCATGGTAGTTCAAGTTATTTTGTAGGTATCTGGAAAAATACCTGGTGCAATTATCTAGCCTCTACACAAGTCATCAATATATTCAACATATTTTCAACAAAATATTGACATACAACAATGTGTTTTCAAGGTTCTGAAGAAAAATGGCAGTCATCAAAGCATAGTAAGTCTATTTTCTAGTGGAACTTCCATTCCAGTTGGATAAAGAAGTTCATTAGCAAATCAGAATTAAATCATGTTAAGTAATATGGAAAAACAGGAGCAAAAACAGAATTAAAAGTTGGTGTTCATTTTAAAAGGCCGAAGAGAATATTGAAGCAAAAAACCCAGATTCATTAAGTAGTGAGCTATGAGATCTAGGAAAGAGCTTTTCCAATGGAAGAAGCAAAAGTCAATGTTCTAAGGTGAAAATTTACTTAGCATCTTATCAGAACACGATGTGGTTAGAGTTGGATTTTGTCTGATGAGAAGTCATTGCAGTGTTTTAGATAGGGAATTGAACAGAAAAGATTAATGTTATTATTTTCATTACAAATTAAGATATAGACTATATGAAGATTTCTCTCTCTCCTCTTCCTCCTGTTCCTCTCCTTCCTCTTCCTCTTCTCCTCCTCCTCCTCTTCTTCTTTTTCTTCTTCTTGTCTCCTCTCTCTCCCTTTCCTTCTCCTCTCTCTCTCTCTCTCTCTCTCTCTCTCTCTCTCTGTTTAACACAGGATAGGCAAGCCTTCCACCGAAAGCTCTAAATTTACCATCTTAAAAAAGTGTACATCTTTTTGCTGGCTGTGGTGGTATATACCTGTAATCTCAGCTACTCAGGAGGCTGAGCCAGGAGGATCACAAGTTGGAGACCTACCTGGGAAACTTAACAAGACCCTGTCTCCATTTAAAAAATAAAAGGAAAAGTATATATAGCTCTGTGCTCCCTAGAGTTCAATCTCCAATCCTTCAAAAAAAATAAAATAAAACAATAAAAAGTATGTACAGTTTTATTTTGTTATACACATGTAATTGTGTAATTATCACCACAACAAAAATATGCAATGACTCCATTACCCAAAATAATCAATTGATATCCATTTATAATTACCTTCATCCACATGGAATTTATTTTCTATCACTATGGTTTTGTCTTTTAAGAATATCACATAAATACAATCATGTATTATGTTTTTTATTCTCTTCTTTTGCTTAAATGATGCACTTGAGATCCTTCCATATGGTTGACTATATCAATAATTTGATCCTTTCGATTGCTGAGTTGAGTTTTTATTGCTATTGAATGGATATACCACAATTTATCTCTTCCTCATACTTTCCCAAGCCTCCCCTCTCCCCCACACACATTTTAAAGTAATCTTCTGTAGACATCTACATATAGGTTTTTGCATGAATATTGGTCTCATTTCACTGGGACAAACTCCTAGAAATAGAACTACTGTCGTTGGACGTGTGTAAGTAAGAGCAAATTGCTTTTCTATGTGGCTGTACCATCTGGCATTCTCATGTAGCAATGTGTGACTTCCTGTTGTTTTACACATTCACCCACACAGACCTGTCTTTTTTTATGATTATCGCCTTTCTGATTTATTTTTAACTGATGGCTCTGGTTATTGAATGGAAATGAACTGTTATGGGCAAGAGTGTAAGACAAAAAAAGCAGTTAGGTATGGCATTGCTACGGTTATGGTGAAAGGTGATAGTGGGTGAATAATTTTCTCCTGACAGTAATATTTTGAAATTTCAACTTCAGGATATAATTTGAAGAGTTAATTACAAGTGAATTGGCTTTCTGAGGAACTGGACATTATGTATAAAGGAAGGAGATGCATCAGGAGCAAAGAAGTAGATAGTAGTGCCTCATATTGAGATGGGATCTGTAGAGAAAGAATAGATTTTGAGACAGGAAGTCAATAATCTTTTAGACATTATGTTTGAAATGTCTTTTACACATGTAAAATAAGACGTCAGGAAAAATTGAATACAAGAATTTAGATTCACAGAAGTGATCAGAAACTGCTATGAGTTTGTAGTTCATGTGGAGTTGAGAGATTTACATCTGGAAATTACCATGTGAAATTTAAAACCTTTCTGTGGAGTGAAATTCCATAGAGAGCATATGGTAAAGTGAGTTCCCTGTCACCACCCTCAACAATGAAAATTTAGGAAGATAAATGATAACTACTGAATTGGACTGGTAAGAAGTGACCAATGAGGTTAGAAGTTAATAAAGCAATTTTATAATTCATTTCTTTCCATCGGCCATTGTCTAGTTCGTGAAAAAAAGATGTACAAGTAAAGATAGAACAAGAATATGTAGTTCTCAAATAATTGTCGGATTTTGGTGGAGGGTAGTAATTTTCCTCCTCTGGCTCTCTCACTACAACTTTTTGGTAGGATGACTGAAAGGTAGACCTGAATGAGGAAGTTGACAATGTTGTGAAGACCTGAGAAAATTAACACTTCATATCTACTCTCAATTTTTCCATTACACACAGAGCACTGTAAAAATGGAAGCATGTGGAGGAGGAAAGCTTGGCACAGTGACTAAGACTGCAGCTTTGAAGTTAGTCTTCAAAGTCTGAAGTCTCAATGGAGCAACGCTGTGTATATTTATAAAGTAAGTCAAATCCTAACAGTCTTCTCTTTTGGCTCTCCACCTCCACAAAATAATCAAGCCCTTGTGAATTTGATGATATATATTCTTTTGGAAAGAATTGGGTAATTTTCCTTTTCCTTGTTTTTCTGTTTTTTTTAATCCTCTTCCTTTTAATGTTTCCTTTTCTTAATGTTTTCATTCCTTTCTTCATTTTTTCTTTTTAGTACCTTTATATAAATCTATTAGTTTCTTTCTAATTTTTTTTTTTTTTTTGGTATTTGGAATCAAATTTGGGACTGGTCACAGGAACTTGCACTTGTGAGGCAAGTGGCTAAACCACTGAGCCAAATCCCCAGCCCTTCCTTCTACTCTTTAATAGGATCATTTATCTCATTTCTCTCTCCTCATTCTTATCTTCCATTATTTGATTTTAAAAATATTTTTCTTCTTTCATTCTCTCACTTCCCACTCCATTTTTAAACAACTAAGCTTTATTAATCTTTACATAGTTAACTAGGTGCTGTTACTGTTGGATTATTTTCTATTTTTAGTGGTGGTATTGCTGTTACATTTAGTACATATTTACCATATGTCAATATTTGTCATGATATTTATACTATAACTATTGATCTCTTTTCCATGTTTAAGGGTACTGCATTATTGATTTTTATGGTATGTCAATATCTGCTTTGTCTCCACTGTTACTATATTTGCTTATTTACTTACTATTAACAGTGTGGCATAGTTGTTGCTACTAATAGGTTTTGTCCATACGCCAGTATCCGAATTAACTTTTTGTCATTAACAATAACGTATCCCATTCCCAGAGAATTGGGCCAATTACATGACAAAATACCTTCTTAAATTAATGGAGGCGGTTGGATCTTGAGACAGAGGCAAAGGCCTGTAATAAGCCTTGCCAAGACTGCATTCCTGAAAAGCAGATACTGACTAAAGAGATCTCCATGCTAACAACAAAGTCTTTTCACCTTTAAAGCCTTCAAGTCTCAAAACAAAACAAAACAAAACAAACATGGACAGTTGAGAAAACAAAGCAACTAAATGTCAACCAAAATTATAACTTCCACAAGGCCAATCCATGGAGGACTGAGGGGAAGAAATCAAAAGCCACACAGCCAAATTATTCAAAAGGATAACAGAGAAGATAAAAAAGATCAAGAAAGTGATTGCAAGCTCAAAAGAGATATAATTAAACAGATAATAGATAAAATAAACAAAATGCTCAGAAATCAAATGAAACTGAGACCAAAAAACAAAACAAAACCAAACCTGTAGAAAGAATAAATGAACTGAAAAGCTGTTTTTTTTTTAAGATTAAACAAAACAGCTAAACATATAGCCAAAGAAAGGAAAAAATGTATGCGTGAAGCCAGTTTCAATTAGAAATGAGGAAGGTGAAATCACAATGGACATTGCCAAAATTCAGGAGACTATCTGTAACTACTATGAGAACTTGTACTTGAATAAATTGGAGAGTTCTGAAGAAATGGATAGATTTCCAGATATGTATGAATTACCAAAACTTACAAAAGATATGAAACCCCCAAATAATCCAATAACATGTAATGAAATTGAAGAAGTAATAATAATAATAATAATAATAATAATAATAATAATCTACCAACTAAGAGAAGCCCAGATCCAAATGGATTTACTGCTGAATTTTACAAAGTCTTCAGGGAAAATCTAATGTTCGTATCTCTCAAAGACTTAAATGAAATTAAAGGGGAAGGAGTACTCCCAAAATTATTCCTGGAACTCAGCATTGCCCTGATTCTCAAACCAGAAAATGACCCAAATAAAAAAGAGAACTACAAGCCATTTTTTTAATGAACATAGATGCAAAAATCCTCAACAAGATATGGCAAATAGAATGCAAAAAGTAACGGAAAAGATCTTGCATCATGACCAACTGGGATTCACCGCAGGAATGCAGGGATGGTTTAATATATTCAAATCAACAAATGTAATATGTCACATAACAGAACCAAGAACAAAAATCACATTATCATTTCAATTGACATAGAAAAGTCTTTGATAAAATTCAACATCCACTCATGATAAAAATCCCTGATGAAAACAAGTATATAAGAAGCTTAGCTCAATTTGATAAAACTATTTATGTATGACAAACTTGCTGCCAAAATCATATTAAATGGAGAAAAGCTCAAGTCTTTCCTTTTAAAATTGTAAACATGATGAGGATGTCTGCTATTACTACCACTGTTCAATGAAGTACTTGAAATAGCTAGATGACACAGGCAAAAGACAAAAAGAAACGTGATATGTATAGAAAGAAGGCAAATTATCATTTGCAGATGACACGATTCTCTCTATATAAGATCCAAAATAATCCCTCAAAAGACCCCTAGAAAGACCTACAGAAAACAATCCTAAAATTCATATGGAACCAGAAGGGACCCAGAATAACACAACCAATGCTGAGCAATAAGAACAAAGCAGAAGACATCACAATTCCAGACTTCAAGCAATACTACAAAGCTATAGTGATAACTATATCAGTATAGTAATGACAAAAGAACAGATATGTGGATCAGTGGGACAGAATAAAGGATGCAGATATAGAAAAAAAGGGCTAGAGGTGTAGGGGAAGTGAGAAGGGTAGGGGAAAGGAAATAAGAGACAAGAAAAAAAATTTGAGAAAGGGAAAAAATGGAAAAAAGTCTTTGTAAATACGGGAGGGTGGAGGGGGTGAAGGGAGGACAGGGACAAGGGGAAAAAATGAGAATCAAGACCTGTCATGTAAAGTACAAGATCCTAATGATGAGTGTAACTGTACTGTATACCTAAAATGTACCAATAAACTCAATAAGATAAACAAAATAAAAAAAAGAATAAAGGATGCAGAAACAAGTATATGTACTGTCAACTATCCAATCTTTGACAAAGGGGACAAAAGCATATGCTAGATGAAAGAGCCTCTGTAACAAATGGTACCACAAAAATTGGCTATATTCACATGCAAAAGATTGAATCTAGACGCATGGCTCTCAACTGGTACAAAACTAGAATCAAAATGGATTAAATATCAAAATATTAAAACAAAAATCTTTAATCTGCTTTAGGATAAAATGAATAAAATTTTTGAAGATATAGGCATAGGCAATGGCATTCTGAACAGAACACAGCTGCACAAGAAATAATAAAAGGAATCAACAAGTAGGGTTATATCAAATTAAAAAGCTTCTGCACATCAAAGAATAAGTCACAAAGTGAAGAGGTAACCTATGGAGCAGGAAAAAAAAATTCCAGCTATTCCTTGGACAGAGGACTAATATCCAGAATATATAATGAACTCAAAAAAATTAGACTCCACAAAAGAAAAGACTCAATCAAAAAATGGGCCACTGAAATGAACAAACACATCTCAGAAGAATAAGTATAAATGGCCAGTAAATATATGAAAATGTGTTCAACATCCCTGACCATTCAGGAAATGCAAATTAAAATAATACTGAGATTCTATTGTACTCTACAAAGAATGACAATCATCAACAAATCAAATAATAACTAATTCTGGTGAAGTGACAGAGGAGAAGGAACCCTTCTTTCTACATTGTTGTTTGGAAAGTAAATTATTATAGCCACTGTGGTAATAAGTATGGAAATTCCTAAAAAAATTAACACTAGAAAATTCACTTAACCCAGCTATTCCCCTCCTAGGTATCTCTGAAAGAGGTAAATACTTCACATACATTGTTACATGCATACCCATGTTTACACCAGTGTAGCTATCAATGGCTAAATCATAAAAGAGGCTTATATGGCCATTGACATATGAGTGGTCAAAGAAATAGGGCCTTCATACACAATGGAGTAATACTCTGGCAGCAAGAAAGATAAACTTGAGTCACTTGTAGGAAAATCAATGCACTGTAAGACCATAATTTTAACTGACAAAAATCAGGCAGACAAGCTTAAATATTACATGGTTTCTTTTATATGACAAACCTTAAATATTAATAAAGAGCAAAATGAAATTTAGATAATAGGAAGTAGGGAGGTAGACTTTTTGCACATGGGAAGGAGACCATAAAATGGAGGCAGCAAGATCAAGGAGAGAAGGGGAATAAAAGAGGATGTGAGATGTGTCATGTACATATATCATCTGCCCATGAAGAATGTGACCATTATGTACTACCTATATTCACTGAAGAAATAAATGAAAATTGCGAGTAAAAATTTAGAAAGTATTTGCTTGTTCATGAGTGCAAATCAGGTGCTAGGGTCTTTGTCTATATGCTGTAATAGACAATTTTTGAAGTATATATACATCATGGATTAGTTAAATATAGCTAATGAATACATATATATGACCTCACATAACTATTACTCTTATTGTATTATGATTACTATGAGCCCATTTGTCTACCCTCTATATTAGCTATTAACTACAGCTACCTCTCTAATGCACCTCTGGAATTTATTCTTTCTACCTAAGTATAATTATAGCTTCTTTGATATTTCCCTATTCTTCCCAACCTCCAACCATGTCACTGATATGGAACCCTACCTAAAAATTTAGGATACTACCTTATTTAAAACATGAGAATCCATTCTAATTCTCTAAGATATATCTTCTGCATCAGCCCAAAGGTAATTTAAATGGGGATGTTATTGACATCTTTACTGTTAATTTCAAGTGTTTGGTACTGTTAATAATCTGTAGAAATTTTCTAAGGAAGCAGCATTGATTTTAATTTATGGGTGTGGGTCTTTGAAGGGTTGTTTCTCAAGACATGTGACTGGTCCTTTCTGCCACCATAGGCTTCACTGCATATGTTGGGAAGTGAAAGTGCCTATTCGGAAATGGAGGTTGTTGAACTCATTTGGTCTGCTGTGAGAAAGAGTTAAGAAAAAATTTTTATCACAGACTTTTAAAGTAATCCCACATTGGTGAACTATGGTGGTGTTTTAATTCCCTAAGGATTACTGTGGTTTTAGTGCTCACACCTAGTCATCTTTCAAAATTAGGCATTTGTAGCTTCTTTGGCAGAAAGACAGTGCAAGCTTTGGTATACTGACTTCTTCTTTGATAACATTTAGCTTCCTTTTCATTCAAGGGATTTTGAATCTGTGTACTAGTTTAGGCCTCAGAACTGTGTAAGGGATCACACAGCCTGTACTATATTCAAAATCCCACTTGCAGAGTTGTGAAGTGCACCAGAATGCTTAAGATAATGTGAATAGCACATGGAAAGCCAAATGATGAAAAGATTTGATGGATAGGATCGAGTCAGAAGAACTTGATGTTTTAAGTATCTCATACAGTATGTTGTGGCCCTTTTATTCAGTACAATCAGTACAAGGACAACCTTCAAGAAAATCTGTGTGTATAACGTTAGCTTCCCTGGATGAATATTTGTATAAGGAAGACTTCTATGGGTGTTGAAAGTTTGTATTTTCATTTTTCTTTCTTTCTTTTTTTGGTACCAGGGATCAAACTTGGGTGAAAGTTTGTATTTTCTCATGACCAGTTAATCATCTTTTTGTTCTTATTATCTTTTGCCAGAAGTGCATTAAAGTCTTGATGTGATAATTTTATGACTTTAAGATATACAAGGTCACTTCATTTCTAATTTGGGATATAGTGTGTAGGACTCACTGAATATTTTAACCAAAAGCAAAACATAGTGATTAGCTGGAGCTAAAAAAATAGGCATCTAATGCTGCATAAAATATATGTGAGAATTATGAATCAAAAGATTTTTTTTTCTCCAGATAGTAGATGAAACCAATCTCGGGGCTTAACAGTATTGGAATAATTTTTCTTTTTCTCCAAGTTCATAGAAAAAAG
The DNA here is from genome assembly GCF_012274545.1 of Fukomys damarensis. Taxonomy (NCBI): domain Eukaryota; kingdom Metazoa; phylum Chordata; class Mammalia; order Rodentia; family Bathyergidae; genus Fukomys; species Fukomys damarensis. The sequence continues at coordinate 12,787,694 of NW_022900915.1, forward strand.
TTTGTCAGTCTTAAGAATGGATGAAGGTGGAATGAAATCCACATCTTCACAGCTGATGTGTAATAACAGTAAGGTACAAACCTATTAAAATGAGTAATGGTGCTCTGATTTACCATTCCTGTACTATAGAAAATCATTCATCAAAAATGCATATAAATCTAGAATTCACTTCATCATCTCATACAATGGGTTAGTCTCTTACAATTTTTATTCTAATACTTTTTTTTTCTTCAAATTAAATGTAGTTGTCACTGGAAAATTATCAAAGTGGTATTTCTTAACAAGTATATGTGGATATGTAATTAAACCCAGTAAAACCTATGATGAAAGATAAAAGGTAGAGGCAAAATTCTAATTAAAATGATTGGAGGAAACAATATTGGATTTCTTTTTGGTAGAGTAAAAACATTGTGGTTTTTAATGTAATGCATTATTAGAGGTTTTAATAATGAAATTTGACATAAGACTTAATGGTATATTCAGGGAATAGCTAGTGGCAAGAGATGTGTAGCACCTGTTAGAAAATCCCAATGGTTATCTAATATACTTTATTGATAGGCATGCTGGGTGTTAACTTTAAAAATGCCTTATATAGATCTAAGGGAGGAGACTGTGGCTGGAAAAATATATCGATTGGGATTTGGTGATGCTCGATATATGGAAGAAAACTGAATCAGCTATCAAAATTTTAATTTTCTTTTGCAAATGATCAATTATTTTGCTGCCAAGTATATGGTGAATTTAAAATATAACTTGGTTTGAAAAATAAGGCAGTAACTGATTGTTTCTCTTATTCTTTCCTACTCGGTGTAACCCAGTGCCAGTTGAAAACATTGAACTATCTGATTAACTAATAAAGAAAAATATTTTGACCTCCAGTACAATGAACAGGAAATTCTGATGATACTATTAAGTGCTTCAGTCCTCCTTTTTATTTCATCAGTATAAACGTAATTCAATTTATTTTTAAAACATTTATAGAAAAATACAGATTGATTATCTCCTGATATTATTATTCCTACTATCTTCTTTGATACACTTGTGGAGATCTGAATTAATTAGGCAATAATAATGTCTATCTTATGACACTGACAAATAGAAGTAATAAACACAATATACAGAAGTTTGTACTTTATTTTTTTTGTTGTTTCTTTTTTTTTTTTTTTTTGGTACCGGTGACCGAACTCGGGTCCTTGCGCTTGCCAGGCAGGCCACCGAACCGCTGAGCTAAATCCCCGATGCAGAAGTTTGTACTTTAAATGGCATGGAATTACTCTCCTTTCCTGTCATGCTCCAAAAAGATGTTTTCTCAGGAAGGGTATTTTTATGTTTTTTTTTTTTTTTTTCTTTTTTTTCTGGTACTGGAGATTGAACTCCAGTCCTTGCACTTGCAAGGCAGGGACCAGAACCACTGAGCTAAATCCCCGGCCCCTAAAAGTTGTTTTCTGATGCAAGCTGTTGGTTTTTGGTTGTTGTTGTTTTCAAATGGTACCGCTTTCAATAAACCAAAGCATATATGTACATGAGCTGAGTTTCAAGTATACAAGAGCCTGAATTAAGTCACATTAATCCATAACCCTGTCGATTACCCCCCCTTGTCTACAATAACTTTTATGTAAGAAGGGGTATTATGCTAGCTTCCTCTTGCTGCTGTAAGAAATTACTATAAACACAGTGATTTCAAATAATAAAGAATGTTTTCTTACAACTCTAGAGGTCAGAAATCCTAAATAAGAATGTCAGTAAGCTTTCACTATAGCTGAAGACTCTAAAAGGAGAGTCTTTTGCTTTGCCTTTTTAGCTTTTAGAGGCTGCCTATACAATGTGTCTTTTGACCCCTTCTTCGGCACCAGCAGTATAGCACCTCCAAATCTCTCTGATTGTGTATTTCTCCTACTATCTTTCTGTTATTGAATTATCATTATCACAGCTTGTTTTCTGATTGTGACCTCTTCTATATATCGTGGTGATTACACTGAGCCTTGAGCCTGTCCAATAACTCAGGTTAATCTCTGCATTGTAAGATCTTTAATTTACTCACAGCCACAAGGTTTCTTTCGCTGTATAAGGTAACGTAGTCATGGGATCTGAGAATTAGGACATGGACAATTTGAGGGTGAGAGGCACCATCCAGGTTACAAAGGGTATATTTGTGGTATCCGTTTACCTTTACTCTTCACTCTTCATTTACCTAGAAAAATCTGCTCAAAATATTCACTCAGTTTCAGTGTCTTTTGGAAAAGATTCATACTATTTGGTCAAATGAATACCTTCATTAAGTAAAGTCATTTTCAGCCCTAATATGCACTAAAGACTACGCTCAATGCTGGAAACACTGCCCAATATGGCAGACAGATCTTTACTGTCAGAATATTAGTGTTTTGAGGTTGAGTTAAGTAAAAAGGCAACTGTTTTATAGTTTAAGCCCAATTGCATCATCAAAAGGGATGCCTAACACAGAGGTAAGAAATCAGATATGCATGCAAAGAAGATTCATCATTTAGATTCTGAAAGCTAAGTGGGAAGGTGGAATTATGGGATCTATTCTAAATAAAAGGAGCAGCATTTGGCAAAGACACAAAGGCATAAGGTAAAGCAAGTACATTTGAAGATGGCACACAGTTCTGGAAGATAGAAAATGAGGAAGTAAAAAGAGAGACAACTGCTAAGAAGTCAAGGGCTGATGTTGAAGTGATGAAATCATATAATTAGAGTTCTATATGATGAAGATCATCCTAGATATGGTACAAAAATATGTTGCAGACATAAAATAAGACTGGTAACAGAAATCAATTTTAAAGGCTTTTTGATATAATTAATTATTCCCTATGAATATTTACAAAGCATTTTTAGACTATTTCTATAGTTCTATTTTGAACCACTCTGATCTATTTTAGGAATTTTATTTAATTTTGTTTTATGAGATGTCAACTTCTTTCTTGCACCAGGCCCTGACACAAACTCCTGGACTATTTTTCTTTCTGTCTTAACTTGGGAAACTTACTGATCCTCATGACTTACTCTTGGATGTCAGTTTTTTAGATAGGTCTTTGTGGAACTCACAAAGGCCAGTATTCTGACACATGCTCCCATAAGGACTGTAACTTATTCTTTGTAATAAATGTTTATTGAAGAAATAAATAACAATAATTAAGAATCAATAAGTAGCATGGAACAAATGAGTCTATAGACTCAGCATTTCCTTAAGGAATAATTTTGAGTTTTAATTTCTTCTTATTTTACTTTCTAATTTCAGTTTTTTCTTTTTACTTTTTAGATTTTTTTTCTTTCATCAAGGTTATTGGTACGTTTTAGATATAAAATATAGTTACATTCATCGTTGGGAACTTGTACCCTTTACGTGATTTATCTTGGTTCTTATTTTTCCCCATTCCCCTACCCTCCTTTCAACCCCTCCACCCTCCCTATTTACAAAGACTTTGTTTCTATTTTTTCCTTTTCTCACATTTTCCCCTTCCCGTCTTTCCTTTCCCCTACCCCTCCCACTTCCCTTACCCCTTTAGACCTTTTCTTCCTATTGCACATTATAAATTGTACATTTTGATCTTTATTTACCCTTTAGTTTCTCACACCAGAGGCACTTTATTGACAAGAATTTGTCATCAAGTCTTCCTTTGATTTTGGCAGTATGGTTGACTCTACTTTGAATTTACTAGAAACACTTGCTTTAAAGTCCTGTTTGTTTCTGCTAAGTGAGACATCTAGCACCCCCAATTATTTTTATTTCTCAATGTTTCCTATGTTGATCACGCTTTCCTGTTTTTCGCAAAAGTCATTAAAATGATATTTTAGATAATACATTGAAGCAATTTTGAATACTGATTCCCTTTCCCCACTTCAGGGTTTTTGGTTTGCTTGATCATTTCCTTATATGTTTAGTAAGTTGGCCAAATTAATTCTGAGAAGTCTGTTCCCCCAACAGTGTGCATGCTCATTTATTTTAAACCATTGCTTTCTCTTAGTCTGCATGCTAAGGGGTTGCCTCTCAGCCATTTAAATTAAGTCTCCTTAACAGTTAAATGTTATGCTGCACTGTGGAGGTCTGTGTGGCTTGGTGACCGCGCTCATGTCGTGGTTCACTGAGTTTGCTCTGCTTTATCTCCTGCTCACCCACAAATTCGTGGAGATGCCGTCTCTAATCTTCCTTGCAAGACACAGCCTTGAGCATAAAATCATCTCCTGGTCTGCCAGCACTGAAACTCATTTTATTTGCAGAGCCAGCTTTCCAGGTTTATTTATTTAAGTTTAGCCACTGTGATATGTGGAAGAAGTTGAATTATTTGTTTATATTTATCGAATGACTAACTTGGCCACTTTTATATTTTTATATCGGCCATACGTTTATATTTTCACAGTTTATTTGATTACTGTATTTGTGAAGTACCCGCTTGACAATTTTTTTTGCCCATTTTTGAAATAGGTTGTCAGTCTTACTGATTGATTTTTAACAGGAGTTATACATATTCTGACTGTCCTATTGCATTTTAAAAGGAAATACATGAGTGGTGAGTCTGATGAATATATTTTAAGAAAATATTAAGAAAAATTTAAAGCTAAGAAGTTACTGTAAAGTTAGTAGACAGAGTTAAATAAGTGAGAATATAAATTTAAAAGTTGAAAATATATTTTGAAGTTAGGAAAGCTATAGTCATGTATGGTCTTGGAAGATGAAATGTCTTTCTACTCTAAAAATCTTCACAGTAAACATTAATTTTCAATGAGTTCTAGGCACTATGCTAGTTGTGTTACATCCTTCATTTAATACTTCCAGACCTCTAAGGAAGATTTTATTAAACCCATTTTAGAGCTAATTTTCTTAAAGTCATACTATGGAATCAAAGAGCCATTAATTCCAAGATTTGAGCCATCAGTAGCACAATCTTTCATATACACAGATACCCCATCTTCTAAATACTCTATTGATGCATAAAAGAGATTTAGGAGATAGAAAATATATCTCAAAATAAAATGTTTAATAAAATTAGTATTACTCATCTTGGAGATGAAACGTTTTATCTAAGTCAAAAAAGATGTCTTAGAGGAGAAAATATCTTTGGAAATCACACTAAGGAATGAAAGAAACAAATGGATACATGGAAAATTACAATTATTAACAATAATAATTCTCTTGATAATCATTACAGTTGTTCAAAAATTGTTGAGTATAGCATTTAAAGCCCAACCTCATTACTTTAGTGCTCAATGTTCTCTTTAGACTCTATAAAAGTTCAAAACATTGCTAATTCCAAATGTGTTTCCATGTCTCTCAAACTTTTTTTTTTGTGGTACTGGGGATCGAACTGAGGTCCTTACGCTTGCGAGGCCGGTCACCGAACCGCTGAGCTAAATCCCTGGCCCCAGACTTTTTGTGTACAAAGAATGTTTTATCTTATCTTTTTCATCTGACAAATATTAATCCTATAAAATCTTACTTAAATATCGTCTTCTCTGTGAACTCTTACCCAGTTCTCTCCTGGATCCAGGAAGAAGTCCCATGTATCTTTAAATGAGCTTTAATTAAAACATACATCACCTGCTGAAACAGAATGAATTATTGATGTATTTATCCCTCCCACAGGATTAGAGAGGGAAAAATGGGGTATGTTTATGACTATCTATATCGAGAACATAAATAAGAACTTATTACTATTACCTAGTGTCAGTGTCATGAATGTGCAAGAAACACATTTACTAGAAGACAAACTGGTGCACTAGCATGGTGACATGTGGCACTGGCGTTCGGGCTCAGCTCTAAAGGATGAGAGGAGATGTTTGGACTCTGATGAATTGGAGAAGCCCATCTAGATTAAAGTGGAGTCCATTCCTGAGTTTTGGATATTGTTTGCCAACCATGAATACAAAATGCCTTTGATTTTTTTTTTTGGAGGGGGTATGGGGATCAAACTCATTGATCAAATTCTTAAATTTGATAAGAGACTGGAAATGATTAGAGGGTGATAATACATTTATGTATTAATCTGCCAAAATGAGATTCATTAATCTGTTTAACCAATTTTTAATAAAGAGTTGGAAAGAGAAAAAATTAGCTAGATACAGTGTTGCAAAAGGATACTCCTGAATAAAAGATTTTTCTATCCCTCCTTCCCAGGACTTTAGGGAAATATTGGCAAGACATAGGAAAAAAATTTTGAAGATAAGCATTGAAGAGAAGTGCTCAGAAGGCCCTTAACAGTCAATATGCCTTAAATATCTTAGTGATTAACTTTTAGTTATCTCAAGAGAGTTGCTCTGGTAGGACCCCTACCACTCTGGGATCTGAAAATCTGTGAGATAAGGCAGCAAGAAAAAACATTGATCTAAGAAAAGTATAGCCTTCCTTACCTACATACTTTTTGTTGAATAAAGCATATCAAATTCTAAAAGTTTCTTGTGTAAGCACTGTACACAAAGCAGCATTTCTGAGGGGCCTGTGTGTTGACAACCTTGATGGTGAACCTGTTTACCAAGCATATTGAGCTGGCTTCTCCAGCCTTACAAAAATCAGGCATAACAACTAATGAACTGTAAACAGCAACAAAAAGTCAATGTCATTTTTGTGAGCAAGATAACTCATCAATGTTGTTAGACGGTTTGACCCTCATCTTTATCCTGCTTTCAGTAACTCAGTTCAATTAAGCTTTCAGGGACTGAATCAGAGTTTCTTTCGCTTCAGTATATTTAATAAAACAAGAAAAAAACAATGAATTCTCATTAGGAACAAACCAGTAACTGTTGATGTCTTAAGATTTACGTGTTAACCATTTCAAAGACCTTTGTTAAGATTAAACAAGGTGCTACAAAGAAAAAAAATTAACTATGCCCACCTGCAAAGTAACATGCCTTAATAGCTAGTTACAAATATTTTACTTTTGTTGTTAATCAAACTATCCAGAAATAAATAAATATGTGTTTTAACCTTAAATAGTCATGCCCTGTTTCTTTGTAAAGGTGACTGTGGAAGTTCCATGAATCAAAGTTGATAGAATGCTGTTTGCCTTCAAAACAGCAAAGCATGATCTCAGAGTGAGCAAGGGTACCTGGAAGCTGGTCTCTTTCATTTGACCCTCTGGATCAGCTTCTGCTTAAATTCCCTAATGAGTAACATTTTACCTCTTACTTGTAAGTTTAAACACAAAATTTTTGAAAGCTGTATTTTGGAATTTCTTTATTTTTTTAAACACAAAAAGTTATTTATTTATTTTTTTTCCTCATTGACTTTATTGGTACATTTTAGGTATACAATACAGTTACATTCATCATTGAGATCTTGTTCCTCTTACATGACATATATTGGTTCTCATTTTTTCCCCTTACCCCTGCCCTCTCTTCACGCTCACCTCCTTTCCCTGTTTCTAATAAATACTTTATTTCTATTTTTTCCATTTTCTCATATTTTTTCTTTTCCCTTATTTCCTTTCCCCAAAAGTTATTTAAATAAGCAAGGTGACCTGTATATCTCTCCACCTTTGAGAGTTTTATGGTCCTAAAGCCCTTTTCATATATGAGCTCCTTTAGAAGGTGAGTTCTTTGAGATAGCAAATGTCAATTTCTGGAATTTATTTATTTCTTCTCGTGTCTTACACATTTAGTTCTCCATAGTGACTCCAAGAACAAGTAATTTGACTGCGGTGAAGTTTTTTGAGCAGCCCCGTTGGTTATAATGTCGTAGTTTACAATGATGTTAGCAGGGACCGTAGAGAAAATTACTTTTCTTTCTAGCACTTTTGGTGATACTTTTGATACACAATTAATGTTAGAGGCAGAAACTATGCAATCATTTGGAAAAATGAGGCCATTTCAATAAAACGAAAAGTGTTCTGATACTTTTATGCAGCATAACTGGTATATAAAAGACCTTGAGGCATTATCTTTCATTCCTCTTGTTCTGTCTACATACAATATACATGCAAACATATCTACACATCTTTCCATAAGTGCACAAATAAACGGGTAATAAATTCTATGGAAAAGATGAATTACTGGAGAAAGAAACCATTCAGTCTTGTCTGAAAGGTGTGTTGTGTATTCTACTTGGAGTTAGATAAAATACAGGATAGTTAGATAAATTTGAATCTCAGATAAACAGCAATTTTAGCACAATGCACAATATATATTTAGTGCATGTGGGAATTCCTACTTTCAGATCCACTTGGAAGATAAGAAGATACTGAGAAATCTGAAAAAAAATTTTCAGAAAATATTTATTTTTTTCAAATTGACTCCTTCAGCACCATGTTACAGGATATTTATAATTACAGGATTTGCTGTTCAATGTTAATCCACAAGGCTAAAGACACAGCACAGTCCAGTGATAGCTAGAACTTTAAAACTGGTTGAACCACAAATTTCCCTTTGATATTCAGAGAGGACAGTTGAATAGTAAGTTGGTGGTAGCCGGTCTGGGCCTGCAATAGGCTCCATTTGTATATAACAAGAGAGGAAATGGATCTAGAATATTTTCTCAGTAGCAGTCTTTGAATTCATAATGGCATTACCTTTGAATCCTTGTTTTGAAAGTGAAGCCTGATAGAGCAATGGACCATTCCTTGGAGGACTTAGACTTTCAACTCAACACTCAGAATTCCCTCCTGCAGCTCCTCCACAATGAGCTCTTGGCCTCTTGCTTCTCTAACCCCACTCTCCCTCTGTGTAACTCGCTGCTGCTCTCTTCCACCAGCAGGGGCGTGTGGCCTCAGCAGTGCTGCCAAATGTAAGGTGGTACTGGGTGAACAGAGCATCAGTGTCTGACTGTGGGCCATGGTGGCCACTGTCCCAAGCCTGGGCCAGAAGAATATGGTACCTTTGGTGGTGGCCAGGAGTGATTCCTCTGTGCAGGTCAAGTCATTTATGATCTAGCACCAGGCAGTCTTGGAATGACGATAGGGGTTGAGAACCAGAAGAGAATTAAGGCCGAATCGGCCTCTGTGAGCACAAAGGAGAAAGGCAGCACTCAAGAGTGATGGCACACTAGGAAAAAGTCAAGCTGAGGTTAAGTTGCTTTCCAGAGAATATACTAATGGATATTGGAAACCAGATGAATCTGTGTTACCTTGAGTGCTTGTACCCATTCTTGGGTCAGTAAAAGCGAGGTGAGCCAAAGGCTTGGGTTCTTCTGCCTGCTAGAGGTATGAGTCCCCTGGCTGTGGAATTTTGGGCTGACTCCAAGACTCATTACTATTCGTCTTCATTTACCCCCAGATCAGGGAGGAATAAAGTAGGGGCTTTAGGTCCCAGAACAAGGCTGGCCAGGTGAATTGGCTACAGGTGGCATCCCAGCATAGGGCAGGGGACCGGGTCAACTACTGGTAGGAACATCCTTGTGATTTTCTCCTCCACCCCGTTTTGGGGGGCAGTGGATCTGTGGTAGGAAGACGTACCTGACTCAACTTTTCTAGATCGTAGCCTCCCGTGGAGCCCCTTAAGGCAGTCTGGCAGTGGGTAGAAGGAAAAACCCAGCCGTCTTCCAGCCTGAAAAGCAGTCACATACCTCGCTGGGGAAGCAGAGACCATAGGCACTCACAGAGATCTGTGGACAACCTGTGAGTGTCCTGTGCCCGCTCCAAGTCTGGCTTGGGCACGTTTTCCTTCCTCTTTCCAACATTCTTGAGTTTGCCTGTTTTTGTCTCTTCTGATATACTTTGGAGGTCCTTCAGGGGAATGAACTGTCTCACTTCAGTGATTCCAAATGTGAGTGAGATGCTCTCTGGTTCGTATATAAACTGAGTATTGACAAGTATAAAAAATAAAATGTATGCTAATAATTTTCAGTTTTCAGTTTTCCTCCACTTATAAGACACTGACTAGCAACAATAACAACAAAACAACAGCAACAAAACTACTATGGAAAAGTGAGAAAGAGATTAAAGAACATAATTAAAAGTTTTATATTTTAGTATCTTTAATGGAAGCTTTGTTCTACTTTCTGAATAAAGGCCCTGACATTTGCATTTTGTGCTAGGCTCTAAAAATGATGTAGCCAGTCATGCCCTGGGGATTCTTGATTCATAGTTGAATTGACATTTTAGCCTGCATGATAAACCATTTAAGAGATGGTTGGCATTAGTGTCTATGCTGTCTGTACTATAGATCAATTGGTAGTTTAACACTTTACGATATAAACAAAAAACTTTCTGAACAAGTTTTAGAATATCACAACCAGACTAAAGAATGTGTTCTAATTCTTTTTGTTTTGTTTTTCTTATTTTGATATTATCTCAGGATGCTGGATAAATTATAGTGCAATTCAGAGGGTGGTCTTTGAAAACTAAACATGTATTTTATTCATTTTTATCTTCTGCCCATAGCGTGACAGGTAGGAGAGTGAGCACATGAGTAAATTATAGAAATGTTATAGTGTGGTGATTTCTTTAGAATTATTTAGTCTTTCCCTTAAAGCTTTGCTCACTCTAAATTGGCCACTGAGGACAGTATAATATCAGAATTGTTTAAGATGTGACAATAGAAAGAACTCAGATGTTAGAATTGTAAGGGTTTCTCCATATGTCTCTAGCTGTGTGAGTTTGGTTAATCACTTAGCTAAATCAAGCTTTTGTCAACTGGATGACGGGGAGTATACTGCACATTACCACTGCAAATGGCCACATTTCAAATTAGGTGACAGGCAAATTGGATGAAATACTCTTCATTCTCCTGGTGGGGTTTTTCACTTCCTTTGATATTTTTGAATGTTGATTAAGTTTCTGTAATTGACAGTCATTGTACTAGTTGGTATATACCCATAAACAAAAAGTTAAAATCCTGGTCACATAGGGATTACATTCCAGCATAACTTCTATTACTGTGTAAACTCAAACATATATGAAAGTAGAAAAGAATAGTATAATGAGCTCTCATGCATTTATCATTCATTTTCTATAACTATCAACTTTTGCCAACCTTTCTGTTGTTTTTTTTGGGGGGGGCTGCCGGGGATTGAACTCGGGTCCTTGCGCTTGCAAGGCAGGCCACTGAACCTCTGAGCTAAATCCCCAGCCCATTTTTTGCTAAACTTTGACAAGTTTAAATTTGTCAAAGAAGGATTGTCATATCCCTCATATTTTAGAAGGAGTGTTTTAAAGCAAATTTTAGTCATAGTATCATGCCATTTGTAAGTTTTTGTTAATCAAATATGCAAATGCAAATGTATATATAATTTATACAAACATACAGGTATGTGTGTACTAAACATAGTATAATAATATAATAATTTACAAAAACATTTACAAAGTGTGCTTGGTTTGCCGGATTCACATTCCAGACAATACCTAAATATATGCACAGTGTTTGATTTTTATGTTTCATAAGTCTTTTTCATTGTAAAATCTACCTTTCCCTTTTCTAATGACATTGACTTATTGGACAAACTGCCTTTTGGGGTCCTGTATTATGCTTAATAATCTGAATTTGGATTGATGATTAGCCATGTGGCAGATCCTTGGTACAGTATACTTTGAACTCACAACAGATTCAGAAGCTATAAATCAGGGACTAATTCTTATCATCACCTCTATGTTGATTATTCTCAAATCTCATCTCTAGTTCAGACCTTCCACTGAACAGCATACTCTTTATTTTTCTGGCTACTTGCCATTTTCCCCTTCCTTTTCATGTCTAAATGCTTGATTTATCACATTCTCTCAAAGTCATACATTGTGGAGTTCCACATTTAAGAAATAGTTCATCTTTCCAGTCTTTCAAAAACTTTGAAGTCTTCCTTGGCTCCTCTGTTATACCCAAACCCTAAATATTTTCTTGTAACAAAACTCATTTATGCACCTCCAAATCTACACAGGATCCGATCACTTCATAGAAGACTGCCACATCTTCAAGTCACCATGGGCTCACTCCTTGACTGTTACAGTAACCCCAACGAGTCTCCTTTCTCCTGCCCTTTTTTCTCAGGCATCTCCTCTCAACACAGTTGTAAGAATCATTTGATAATATATAAATCTGATCAAGTTATTCCTCTGCTCTCTACTTACCACTGTCTTTCCATATCACTCAGAATACGAGTCAATGCTTACTATGAAGTACGATGTACGATCAACCTTATGTTATCTGGCCTCCCACTAACTGTGTCTTATGCTTCTTGCCTATTTTTTCTCATCTTTCCACACTGTTTCTCCTGATGTTCCTTAAAGATAGTAGACATACTTCTGTGTGAATTTTCTATTTCCCATAGAATGTTATTCCTATATTGGTGATCCTCACTAAAATACCAGCCTCGTCAATATTTTATGTCTTCCTTCCCTGCTTGATCTATCACTTTAGAATTTATCTGTCTATAACTTACTTTGTTTCTCGCTTACTTCCCCTACTAGAGTGTAAGCATCATGAAAGTGAAATTTATCTTTCTATTTTATTTACTGCTATATCCCCAAGCTCTAGGAACAGAACAATATACATAGGAAACACTCAATATGTAGTTGTGGAGTAAACAAGACAAATTATCATCATCATCAATCATCAGTAGCAGCATCATTCTATGCTTGTGAGATGTTTTCATTGATTTCTACCTGTATGAGGTCTCCATCTTTATGCATCTGTTTCTCTTTCACTTAACATTTTGTTTTGTGGAAAAAAAGTTGACAAAGATTCCTAAAATCTGCTGTGTCTGCAGTGTTTTCCACCTCAGTGATCTTCAGAGTAGGGGGACTACAGCAGTAGCTCTGATTGCCTCACTGGAAAATTATTTCTTTGGTCTATAGAACTGTTTCTGTTTTGGCTTCTCCAGACGCTTGGCAGAGTCACCAAGAAAATAAGTTAATTAGGCACTTCCGAGTTTATAAAATTGCCTAAAATTCAAACAGGAGGATTTCATTTCACCCTGAAGGTTAGTAAAGTTAAATTATATGAGTTGTGCTTCAAAAGTGCCCTAGGAAAAAATGATGCTAATCCAGCTATCATTGAAAGGCAATTCAGTTGTGAACTAGAAGGTTGGCCTGTCTGTGTAAAGTAAAAGCTGTTAACTTTTTGTTGATGATTCGCTACTTTCCTGACAGAGAAGCAGCTCTGTTTTAACCCTGAGAATTTTACTCTGACTGTAGTGCTAGGTTTCTGACCTGGCAAGCACTAAATAAAGGGCAATAATATATAGTACAATATTTGTGCAGCAGCTGCTCTCAATCAGGGCCAATTTTGTCTATGAAAGGAAATTTGACAATATTTGGAAACATTTTTGGTTGCCACAACAAGAAGACACTCTTCTGGTGTGTACAAGTCACACACACACACACACACACACACACACACACACACACTCTCTCTCTCTCTCTCTCTCTCATTAACTCTCTGACCTTGTAACTTGTTTTTGCCTTTTGTCTGTTTGTTCTAGAGCCCCATCTTTTGTCTTACTGTTCCTCAAATGTACCAGGCATGCTTCTGTGTGAACCTGCTATACACACACACACACACACTCTAATGTCTATATCGTTATTTGTATTTATATGGTTGAACACACTGAAATGCACAAAATAAGCCTCCACAACAAAGTTCTATCTGGTCCGAAATGTAAATTCTGACTTGGCTCAGAAATTCTGATGTAGAAAATCATACTCAGGGACCACAAATGTTGCTCTTTATCACTTAACTTACAAACAACATATAGAAGAATCACTGTTTTTACTTGGCTTCGGGGATCATACTCTCTTGTCTATTCTTTACCTTACTGACAAATTCTCTGAATCCCTTTGACTATTTGTGTCATCTTTCAGATTTCTGAAAGTTATCATGCATCAGAGTTCAATGCTAAAATCCTTTTCCTGGGGCCAGGGATTTAGCTTAGTGGTGCTGTGCCTACCTGGCAAGCATAAGAAAGTGTAAAGCCTTTTTGTGTACATAGTAACTCCTGAGGTGATATTATCCAATGTCATGGCTCTAAACAACACTGACATATCAAAGGTCCTCATTTGTACCAGTACTGATAACTCCAGACTTGTATATCCAAGTACCAATTGACCTCTACCCTGCATACATAGTACTCATTCCAAACTTACCACTTCTGAAAATAAACTTCTAATTCTCTCCTACTTCACAAATCTGATCCATCATTAGTCTCTCAAATAGTGTGCAGGTAAAAATACTATATTCAGAATTTATTTCTTATGACAGATTCCACCTTCCAGCCAATTCTGATGGCTCCAAGTTGAAACTATATCTAGGATCTAATAGCTTCCCATTATTTTCACTGTCCCAGGCTTAACCACACTCATCTGGTACCTAGCTTACTGTGGTAGCCTCTCCACTGTTCTGTGCCTCATTGCCTTATCCACAGAGGCAGAAATTACCAAATGTCCCCTAGTACTTTACAAAGTGCGAAAGCATATTTATGAACTTTTACTAATCAGTCACTTACTAGCAAGTCTTAAACAAAGAGCATACTTATTACTGCCAATTTATTAATTTTCTATTACTAGTGTAACAGAGGATCACAATTTCCATGACTTTAGTAACTCAAATTAGTTTTCTTAAGTTCTGCATGTTATAGCTCTATATGCTAAAATTTTAACATCTGTCTCGCTGGATTAAAATCAAGATGTCTACTTTAAATCAAGGCAATTTTACTCATTCTTGGAGGCTGTAGGAGGGAATTTGTTTCCTTGCCAGTTCCAGATTCTAGAAGTGTTCTGTATTCCCTAGTCTATGGGTTTTTTTTCCTTCTGTCTTCAAACCCAGCAGTAGAGAATATAATGTTTCTCACATGGCATTACTACGATCTCCAACTGTTTCCTTTTTTCACTCTTACGGATCTTCATGATTGCAGTGAGCCCACCTAGATAATCCCAGAAAAGATCCTTATCTCTCAACCAGCTGATTATTAAACTTAATTCCACCTATGTCTTTAATCCCCCTTTACATTTAATTTAACACAGTCATAATTTTCAGTAAACAGGACATGGACATCTTTGGAGTGGCCATTATTCTGTATACTGTACTCATTGAAGACTTTCAAGTTCAGTGTTAACGTTTTTATACTGCTAGCAAACTCCAATTTAATGAACTCAGGAAAAATATGTGACATTGCATACTTACAAAAATAAAAGCATGGAAGAATAATTAATTATAAACAAAGGATTGATATTTAAGCCAGATAGTATTTTTCTGGGAATGTTCTATCACTTAAAAAACTCATCTCAAAAGAAAAACATTATTTTCATAGGAATTTGTTCCAAAGTCAAATTTTCAGGACAATTTCTACATAAAAAACAGTAAGAATTCAACTTCTTTTTTTGCTGGTTAACTCATATCTTGTTCCACATAACTATATCTTTGATATTATAGTAACCATAAAAGTTATCTAAGGGTCTGCTTTATGCCAAGCTCGGTTCAAAATGTTTTTGTGCATGGCTCATTTAAACTCATACAGCCTTCAAAGGAAGTGTTAGTCCCCGTACAGTCCCAGAAATAATACTTAGCTAGCATGACTTGCCTGCCTAATAAGAATTGGAATGGGGGTTTGAACTGGAATAAGAAAAAGCTGGGGAGACTTTCTATGACTTTCCATGAGGAATCCAGGCAAAGAGTAACAGAGATGCATGTAAAATCTTACAGTCTCTATCCCTATGCAGATATTTTGTCTCTAATCAGGCTGAATAATTAAAACTGTGCTAACAAAGAGTTTTCGTTTCTGTGTTTTGTTTTTAGAACCTCTCCTGCCTGGGAGAATCCTTCTTCAAAAACAAGTAGCAGGGGACGAGCTAATTTCCAGTGGGCATGTTTACTATGTTCTTCATTTGGAAGGAGCGTCCGATTCTAAAAATATGTTTGTTGGCAATAAATTCCCTTTAACCAGAAAAGTTACAGAAGAAGATTATCTTAAGTGCCTGCAGAGCAGAAATGACAAGTCAGAAGAACTATCCATTATGTTCACTGGTAATTGGATCCGAAGTGCTTACCTTAAAAAGATTGTGCTCCAATAATGCAATTATTTTCCAAAAAAAATCTTAATAAAAAGCACATTTCTTCTCTTCCTGCTTCTCAGAGGAAAACCACTTTAAAAATCACAACCAAAGACAAATGCAAAGCTTCAGAATACTTGAGTTCTAGTTACACACTTGCTCTCTCATTTTCTTATGCTAAGAGAGTGTTGCTGGGACAAAAACATTGCGCAGTGTGACACTATAAATCATCTCCAATAGTAAATGCAGTGTCAGGTTCTCATGCATTTCAGACCCTTTGGAACTAACACTCCATTATTTCACACTATGCTGAATGAACATTGAAAGTCTGTTGTGGCAAGTGGATCGGCAGTCAAATCAGCTCATCTTTACTGAGTCAACTCCAAGTTGGTGCTAGAGGTTTGGCTTGCAGTTTCAGCCTCCATTCACCATACCTGTTTCTCCGATGGCTGAATTGATGGGATATCTTTTATCCTTCCACAGAAAGCTCATTTCCCCCCCTCCATACTCAAGCATGTGAGAATGGGCAGTAAAGATTGTGCGTATGGCCTTCACTGGTTCTATTGACCAAGTAATACCTCAATCATGTGCTCCTTGCACATACACAACTTTTATTTGTAAATTATACCCAATTAAAGCTAAAAACAATAAAATAAGATAAACAATTATTGTAAAAGCTGCTTTTGGGGAGCTTTGTTATTTATATTCTTTTCCTTTTTTTGAAATAATTTGATTCTGTATGCTTATTCTGCATTTTATTTTAAGTTCTATTCTTTTTAAAATTGAAAATACGGCCTCAACATTAGAAAAGACCTTTCATACAGTAATTCAAACATTCATGTAGAACCTGACTGTTGTGTACAGCATCTTTAGAAAATTGAGAGTGTTAGCTGGAGTACTTTCCACAACAGAGCGCTAACTCCCCTGAAAGAAAATGTGTTTCATTTCTACCTGCCAGGTATCTTTCCCGGGTTTGGAGTCCAAAACCATAACATTCACTGACTTTATTCTCTTCTTCTGAGGAGCACAGCCAAGCCCCTTCAAAAGAAGACATCTTTTGATGGCAGAATTTTCCAAGTACTCTTTTTGAAAATATTCTTCTGGGAGATATTTGGTTTTCCAGAAATATCAGTTCTGTTCTTGAATAAGTAGAATACATCATTAAACTTACCATAGACAAGGTCCTGAAGGTCTGGTAGTAACAGAACATTTTCAAACTGTTGCATACAGTGCTCCAAAATTTTACCCATCCATGGAATCAAAGCTTCTACCGCTTATATATTTACTCCAGTGTATTAGCAACCCGCGAGACAGTGTTGCTCTGAATAGCTGGGACAATGACCTGGAGCTTGACAATCATGACAGGACTCATTCTTGCACTGGTTCAAAGTCTAAGGACAGTATTATGGTTTGTTTTTAGAGACCCCCAAAGCTTCATGCGGATGAGGTGGGATTTTTTTTTTTGGTGGGGGCTTGATTTTTCAGAGGTAGCTGAATCTGGAATGTGTGATGCTGGGATTAGGGCGTGTGATTAGTAAACCACGGCGTGTGAGTTAGTGCTTTAGCACTGCCCTAATCCCAGTTGTCTGGATGGGCTAAAAGAGGCAGAAAGATGTGGTGAAGGCCTCTTGTTGCCCTTTTTACCTTGTGCATGCCATATTGTTTCTTCTCTGTGAGGCCTGTTTGCCATTCCTGTCTTACAGCCAGCCAATTAGGGACTGAAACCTCTATAAACTATAAGCCACATAAATCCCTCCCCTTTGAGTCTAGGATATTCTGTCTCAGCAATGAGAGAAAAGCAACTAACACAGAGAGCTTCTCAAAATATGTGTAATAGGAGCTGGGGAAATTGTTAGAAACATGCATTCTCACACCGACTCTGTCTCACACCGACTCCTCTGTCAACGTCCCTAGAGGCAAGGCCAAGGAGTTTGTATTTAACAAATGCTAATGGAGATTCTTTAGTACATTAAAATCTGAAAACTATTGTTTTAAGCCTACACTAATAAAAGTGTGGTCTAGGACCCTATAGCAGTTGCATTATCAGAAGCTTGTTAGAAATGCATAACTTCAGGCTCCATTTAGTCTGATGAATCAAAATCTGCCCTTTCACAAAGCCATCAGGGAATTGGATGTACATTAAAGTTTGAGAAACATCCTCAGATACTGATCTCACTCTCAGGGAAGCATTTTTTTTTCCAAATTTTTAATTCCTCATCAATTCTTGTTACTTCAATCATCCCAGATACATAAATGACATCACTTAGACTAATGTACCACTGGTGTCACTCTAGGGTATCAGCCAGAAAACTTTAAAAATCCACATGGTTGTGAGAATAAGATGTGGTTATTGGAAGGAAATTTGTTCTCTTACCGGGTACTGAAGCTTATCATAATTCAGAGGAGATGAGTTTCAAGAAATATAAGAGAAGTAATCCCATCAGCATATTACATTAACAATAACTGTAAGAGAAGTTGGACATAGGCTGTGTGCTTGTTACTGTTGTGAGTGTATGTGTGTATGCACGACTGGCACTGTGCGCATAAACATATCTCACCACAAACTCTAACGTGTCAGTACTAATACTATTCTCAGTTGTCTGAAAAAGGGTATAATTTTAATGAAATTGATTCCTAGGGGAAATGTATAGAAAAACTAAATGATTTGATTTTTTTTCTGGATGAATAGATTACAGTGCAATAGAGACTTAAACATAAATAAAATTCAAACCATAAAACTTTCTTAAAAGAAAAGCAATTTGTTTTACATTTTAAATGATCCGGAGGTAGAAATTGCTGAGCGGGTTCTGATTACCTTGCTGAGATGTAAGCAATTGGTAACAATCATACCGATTACAAGCCATTTAAGCAAGCTCAATTAAATTAGTAGTAATTCTAAATGACTACATCTTGCATAGAGATTGGTTTAATTTTTATGTAAATTTAAATTCTAGTTGTGCAAATCTTAATTGTGTAATAGCAAATCAAGCTAGAATATTTTCATTTATCTTTGAGAAAATCTCAAAGCTGCATTCAAAGCTCTGATACGTATACGCAAACTGAAAACCTTTCTGCAAGAAAGACTTGCAAAGGGATATCAGAGATCAGGTCCATTTCATTGGCTTGATGTGACAGATAGGCAGAGTCTATGAAATAATGAGAAGGTAGGAAATTGAAGATCAGAAGACTTAAGAGGACAATAGAGTAGAACATTCATTGGACTAGATACCTGGAGAATTGACTCTTACTCCTGATTCTGACATGAATTCTCTATGTAATCTTGAGAATGTCTCTTTCTATTAGTTAACTATTAGTGTATAATAAAGAACTACAAATTTCCAACAGATTAAAGAAACATACATTTATTTCTAACTTTAAAACCTCTATATGCAGGTAGGTTGGAGTTTAGCAGAGGCAGACAGACCTGACCTGAATCAAATCCATGTTGTATTTTGAGTCCAGGACTGATACTTGTGTCACATGTCCACCTTGGCCAAGTATTATTTAAAGTGCCTCTTAGCCAAGGCCAAAGGAAAGAAGATAAAAGGACAACTTCAATCATATAAGCTTGTTTCAAGTTCTGACTTCATGTCCATCTGCTTAATAATTGGCCAAAGCAAACAAAGTCAAGCCTAAACTCATGAGAGAGAGAGTTTACTTCTCCACTAGAATGCTGTGCTATGAGTATGAATAATCAATTAATTAAATCACCGCTACCCCTATTCTTTAGTTTCCACATCTATAACCTGAGATGAATTTCATGACTACGAAGATTACTTCCATCTATTAATATCTGTGATTATAGGAGAAATTCCATGAGATTATATAGTACTGTGTATAAACTATTACCCTGGAGGATAGATTCAGTCATGGTTTGATTTATCTGCAGAGAATTTTAAAAACAATTTTACTTAGTTGAAAATATTTTAAGTGGCGTGTTTCATAAAACAATTCAGAATTCTGACTGTTCTTTTTTTCTTTGGTTTTTTGGAGACAGGGTCTCACTATATAGTTGAGACTGACCTGGAACTCACTATGTAGTCCAGGCTGGTCTCGAACTCATAGTGATCCTCCTGCCTCAGCCTCCCGAGTGCTGGGATTACAGGCGTGAGCCACCACACCCAGCCTGACTGTTTTTGAAGACCCAAAACACATAAAATGCCTCTCTGTCATACAATTTTATTGTCATACTCCCAGCCCATATTACTTTATATGCTTCTTGCCTGAAAGTCTTGAACAGCTCTCCCCTCTATCCCAGGATTTCAGGTTTAACTTTGGCTCTTCTCTCTCCAGAAACTTAGGTGGCAAAATAAACCATATAACATACCTGGGTTGTATTTTTCTCATTTACAAAGAGAGAGAGGGGACTCTTCTCTACTTTAGAGAGTTTTTAAGGGCTTTCCTGCTTACCATTACACAATTCGAAAGATGTTCTGTTAAGAGCATGAAAAGTAGTCTATCTCAAGAGATGACAGAGCAACTCTTCAAATGAAGATATACAAACTGAGACATGGAAACCCAAGGCAAGAGAGGCACCCACGAGCAGTACTTGCAGTGTGAGTCTCAAAGGAGCCCAAGAGGGAGAAGTAGCAATTAAAGAGGAAGAGAAATTGTTGATTTAAGCCAAATATCAGAAAGCTTTTCCTAATAAGCAAGTCTTTAAACTAGCATGCTTTCCCAGGAGAAGTGGCAAAAAGTTATTTGAAACAGGGCTAAGCAAAATATTTCAATAACTCACTGTAAACAAAACTCCCACTTACATCAGGGCTATTGACTCAAGGGCAAGTTGTTACTTTCCCTTCATTTTGCAAGTTGCTTTGTATTTCTGTTGAATAAAATGATGAAAAGATCAAATCCTAGGATGAGGGTTTGGAGTCAGACAAATCCATGCTATGCTTGCATGCATCCTTCAGGCCTATTAGTTTAATGCAGATGGCTGTGATATCTCAGAAATGATCAATTTTCCAACAGCCATCTGTGTTAAATAAGCACATAAAAAGCATGAACGTAGATATATTATTTTGCACATTGTCATAAACGTGAAGTTTCAGGCTGTCACCCAATTTGCTTTTATAAAATCCAGAGAAATTTTTTTCTTTCCTTCTCCACTGCACATCTTTTTTGAGGTATTTTTGGGACAATAGCACTTGTTATTCAATTATTTAAGACAGAGTGTTTGCTGACAACTGGATATTCTATTTTTCTTCTTTTAGAATAAGGAGAGCAAAACAAGGCAAATAACTGCCTTGGCTTTGGGATGGAGCAGAAAAACAAAAAAAACTAACAAACTAAAATTAATCAAAACGGCACCCCCCTCCAACTTTCATCAGCCAATATGCTAAGGGTGACCAGAAAGGCTTAGGAAAATACTTTGAAGTGCTACATCTAATATATACTCTCCGAGAGGATTAACACAATGACAGCATGTGGGCACTGGGAATCAACTCATTGCCATAAAGGGCAAATTTGATTAGAGGCGCACAAAAATATGAACTGATTACATTTGTAATAATCTGTTACACAAAGCTGTGCCATACTCAGTCACTGAACAAACATTTACTGTGTGTTCTAATTATTCTCCTAAAAACTGAGCGGCTGACAAGGTTGTTTTCTACACACTTGCATTTCTCCTTTTCTGCGTGCAGCCTTCTTTTCCCCAAATTTCATAGCTCCTTTGACATTTGTGGGATGACAGATCCTCATCTGACACTTGCTGAAATCGCCTGAGATAAACAAATTCTACCTTGAGGATCTAGAGAGGAAATTGATTAAAATAATGACATGCATTATTAATGGGGATCATAGTGAAAATAATCTAGGTGAAGAGGAAGAGAGACTCTGGCTCTTTGTTTTAGGTGAGTTCATTTCAGACTCATCCTGGCTTGCCTTTCCCATTGCAATAACCTAGAATAAAGCCTTCCTTGCTTGTCTAACTTGGATAATTTTTGCTTCATGTGCTCCATTTTTCAATTTGCAAGCTGTTGGGGTTCTGACTGAGGCATCTTAGAATGGTATCGTAAAAAGGGATTAAGGGGATGCACACTAGAGCTTGGTTAACAAAAAAGCACAAGCAGCCAACTATGCCAAAAACCACAGTGAAAGCCAACTAAGATAATTTGATATCTAGCAGCTAAATAACAAAGCCATTGTACATTTGTTAGCACTTAGCATTTGTCTCACTTTATCATCACTAAGACATAATATCTGACACCAACAATTTAAAGGAAGAAAGGTTTGTTGAGTCTTGTTGTTATTGCTTCTCAGCCTTTTGGCTAAGATCAAGAGCATGCTCACTGTTTGTAGAGGCTTCAGTCTATGGTTACTTGGCTGCAAGGCAGAAAGGGCAGAGTGCAAGGGCCTGGTGGAAGAAAGCAGCCCGCATTACGATGGCCAGGAAGCAACGAGAGAAGAGAGCAGCCAGGGAGGGAAAGAGACCCTTCCAGGTGGTCCCCTTAGAGACTTCCTTCTTTCAACCAGGCCCTACCTACTAATATCACATTTAGCTAGAGCGTGCCCAGGATCCAATCACCTCCGAAAGCCTCAGCTTTGAATGTTTGAGGCTCTGGTAAGTCATCCTTGATTCAAACCACGACGCTATTATTTAGGTACAGTATTCTCCCTTTATTTGTAGAGGATGTGTTCCCGGTGGATATCTGAAACCATGTTTCCTACACATGTATCCCTATGATAAATATACTTTATGAACTGAACACAATATTCAAATGCAATTATTACTAACAAAATTGAATAATTATAATACTACGCTGTAAGACAATTATGTGAATATGGTCTCTATGACCTCTAAAAATTTCTCATCACACACTGTGGGCATAATTTGTGCAATTTGAGGTAAGACAATGAAACTAGTATGAATTTAGTTTTCCTTCTTCACAACTTCATAGATTGAAAATTTATTCTCCTCATAAATCTTAAAAACCTCAGCAAATGATTCTTTCCTTCTTTCCTTAAATTGAGAACTTTCAGTTTTCACTTCATGGAAACACTTTATGGCTTTTCTTTGAAATACCTGAATTGACAGCATATTACCCTGAGCCTTGAGGCCATCACTAAGTAAAACAAGAGCTACTGGAGCACATGCACTGCAGTCCCACAACAGCCAGTCTGATAGCAAAGCAGCAATTAAGAGACCAATGGGCAGATAAAGTGTACAGCCTGGACATGCTCCATACTGAGACAGCTCATGTCCCTGGCAGGACAGATCAGGACAACGTGAGGCCTCGTTATGCCTCTAGGAATAGTGCGTGATTTAAAACTAGGGATTGTTGGTTCCTGTAATTTCTCACTTCATACTGACTGTAGGTAATAAAAATTGCAGAAAGAAAAAACTTCAGAGAAGCTCTTGTATTTTCACATTTTTATCTAACCCACAAATACCCAGATATTCACCTTTCATACTGTATTTATCTTTTCACCAAGACTTGCCCTTTTGCGAATGACAGGGAAACTGATTCAAATGAGCTTAAGTGTAGAAATAGTTTATTGTCTCTATGAAAATGTTTAGTGAAATATAGGGAAGTTGGAATCTAGATGCGCAAAAATGTTTTCAGGGCAGGTTGTTTTAGGTTCTCACTTCTTTTTCACTTCTTTGTTTTTCAGCTGGAGCTTCGTTGAGGCCACAAAATACAGGCTGGTACCAAATTCAGGATTATATTGTGTCCTATGAAAAATAATTCTTCCCTCTAATAGTTTCATCAAAAGGCCCAGAATTATCTTGCGATTAAACATTGTGTCACATAATTTTCTCCAAACTCATCAGTATGCTTAAAGAATGCAAGGGTTTCAAATAGCCAGGCTTGACTGAGATAACATCCCTCTAAAATCACGTGTCAAAATCAAGGAAAAGAGGTATTCTGCAAAAAACAAGATATAGAAGTGGACCTGGAGGAAATGAAGCTTACAAGGCTCTGCTAACAAATTTCCCATTACAAATGTTTACAATCAACTCTACTGACATTTTCTGCATCTACTCTTAAACAGATTGAAGAGCTTGGTTGTCCCTTTGAAGCATGTAGGTTTTTTTAATGACTTCTATTTCAATTAAATGTATCTCTCTGGAAGCAAAATCAGATTTATCTTATCACCTGCAACCTCAACTTTCAATGCTTATATGACTTATTTTTGCTATGATCAAAAAATGCAATGAATATTTAAATTTTTAAAATGTATAACAGTTGTGGACACATGGCCATGAATCTCGTCCCCCTATTTTAGGACACACATATCCCATCATCATTCTTTCCACTTTCTGAAGCAGTTCTGAAGGTCATCTTTCAAAAGTGTTTTTAGCTGAGGTGTTGCATGGCTGCCTGGATGTGCGGAGTCAGTTCAAAATGTTCTCTCTTTCAGGTCATTTTGACTTGAGAAAGAACCAAAAGTTCCACAGCGTTAGGTCAGGTGAATCAGGTAAATGAGAACACCATGATGATTTCAGAAGACTGCCTTTCTGCTGGATGGCACTTGGCAGAAGCATTCACAAAATTTTTGATCACGCCTCATAAAGAAAGACACTCACAAAAGAGGACTTGTAGAAATGCTTCATACAGTGGCAAGACTGATGGCATAAGTGCGTTCAGAGAGGAGGCAATCTTTTGAGGGGTATTAATGGTAATGAGTGTTAAATTTAGCCATCCCCCACATATTTTGATCATGCTTTGTATGTTTGTAGTAGGCAAGAGATGAATGGACATTGACAAGTTCACCAGTCTTCCTAAACTGTAATATTTGCATCCTCTCTGTGATTAATCATGCTGCGCTCTATTCAAAATTGACATGTTTTCAAAAGTTACTTGTTTCAAAACATAATAAGTAAAAAGTAAAACAGAACCACACTGACAACTAAACTAGCTAACATCTATTTATTGAGTATTTACTGTGTGCTAGGCAGGATTTTAGGTATCTTGAAGTTCCTGCGTCTCTCTCTTCCTGTGTACAGCCAATGACACTAAATTGCTTGTACTTTTGCTTTTGCTAATTTTACTTTCACCACACTGACTTTTCTGCTACTTCCAGTCAGCCACAGCTTATTGCTAAATTGGAAGCTTGTAGGACCCTCTGAGTAGAGTGTTTTTTTCCTAAGTGATTCATATGGCCAGTTCCTTCTTGTTACACAGATCTCAGTTTAAATAGCAGATCTCAGAGTCAGCATTCTGGAGCACTCAGTATGTTATCCACACATCCAGTTCGAATTCCTTTTAACACATCAACCATTCTCTTCTTCCTACTCCTCCTACTTCTTCTGCTTTCTCCCTCCCTCCTTCGTCTTCCTCTTCATTATTTTTCCTTTTGATCTCATGTACTATTATCTTTCCTATCTTTTCCTCCCTCTTTTTACTTTCCCTTTTGGAATATGAATACGAGAAAGGACCAGCTCTGCGTTGTTCACCATGGTATCTCGGAGACCCTTAGCACGTATCGCCAGGGCTCTACTGGCTTTATTTATTTATTTATTTTGGTGCGGGCGATCGAACTCAGAACCTTGTGCTTGTGGGAAGCAGGCGGTGGAACCGCTGAGCCAAATCCCCGGCCTCTAATGGCTTTATAAATGTGTCTACTTTCACCTACAGAGCAGGTAGATATTGTTAATTGTGTGTACTTTATGTACAAGAATAACAATAACTAAAAAGTTAGACGCGTGGTTAAAGTCGCACAGCTAGTAAATAGCAGAGCCCGTATTCGAACAGAGAAATGTTGCCTTTCGTACTCAGGCAAGTACCAGGTTTCCACGTCTCCATGTGCAGCCTCCATGAGGAGGGCTCAGCATGGAGGAATGGCGAAACAGGATGGCCTGTCCCTCAAGAGCTTGCATTCTGGAATTCATTAGAACTGAGCAAACAATCAAAGAAAGAGCTAGAAGATTGCAAGCTAGTAACGGGAAGTAAAGGTATAAAATCTTGTGAGGACCACAGAGAAACAAGATTTGATCTATGAAGGAGGTAAGGGACTTTAAGATTTAAGGATGAGTAGGGTCTTTTTAAGTATTTTATTTTCCTTAAATTCTTTTATTGGTACATTTTAGGTACACAATGCTTTTACTTTCATCATTGGTATCTTGTACCTTTACATGACCTATCTTGGTCCTTATTTTTTCCCCACTCCCCTGCCCTCCCTTCACCCCTTCCACCCCTCCCTATTTACAAAGTGTGTAGGTTTTATCCCGGGCAAGGAGAGTGGGAAGAGACTGCATAGCCAGATGGAAGGGCGCTGGCAAATGTGAGTCATTTATGTGGTGCAGGACAGAGTCAAGAACAAGAATCCTAAGAGCGTGACCATCTTCACTCTTGAGGTAATTTAGTTGATTATGTGAAAGAGGAAATAGGTGTTGGGAGGTATATGAAGTATGATATGGCTCTAAAAGGCCTTTCAAATTTTTAAAGTTCACATGGGTCATAAATAGCTATGAAAATAGAGAAATGAAAAAGTAATTACACTGCTTTACAGCTATATATTGGATTTTTCTACCCTAAAGACTGAAGATATATCCTCTTTTAACACACATCAAATATTTGTAAAACATCAATGACCTACTTTTTTCTGGAATCAGGATTTGCATCAATAAATTAAGAATCAGGAAAAGTAATGTAACAATTCACATTCTTCATGATCAAAGCTATAAAAATACAAATTAACATCAACATAAAACACTCAAATTACTTGGAAATTACAATGTTCATAGCCAACATTTATTGAATATTTGCTACATGCTTAAAGGGTGCTGAGATTTTTGTCTTAATTAGCTCATTTAGTCCTCACAAAATCTTTATTATTGCCATTTTACAGATGAAGAAGTTTAAGACAAGAGAGATATTATATTAGACGTGTCCAGTTACACAGCTAGTAATTTATATATGTGGGATTTAAAACAAGCAGCCTAATTACAGTGTGTGTATATATATATGTGTGTATGTGTGTAAAACCACTGTTAATCTGCCTCCTTTAGCTTTTTTTATCAAAGAAGGAATTAAAGTGCAGTAGAATTTAGTGAACAAATTAATAACAGAAAATGAGAAGATCAAAAGACAGGAGAAAAATTTACTGGTAATTTTTGAAGGTTTGTAATGGTTATATGGAGGTTTATTGTACTCTCTGTCTATGTATACATTTGAAATTTTCCATGATGCAGATCTATCAATGAGAGATAAGAACAAAGATTAATTAAAAATATTGTCCTGTAGCTCCAAAAGAACATCAACAAAAACTTTGTGTTGTTTATTGTTCTTTGTTATTTATTTTAATATTTCTATTCAAATCTCTTTTGTAAATAGCAACCCTTCATTAATTATTTACTTTTCCTGATATCATACATTATTTTATTTAATTCTAAGGTCAACACTATGCAATAGAAATTATTATTTTATTTTACAAGTTAGGCAAAAGGGTCTCAAATTGTTTCAGCAACTTGCCCAAAGGCCTCATTAGGAAAATGAGAAGACAAAATTCATCTTGAATCTTTCTTATTTTAAAGCCCTTACTGTGTATATAATGCTACATTTATGTAATTATAACGTTTTTAATGGCAGGACACGCTCCTAACTATCTTGTCAAAATTCCTAGTGGCTAACTTAGCACTTATCATAAGAAAGTTACTGGATAAAACTTAATAACATAAATGGGGAAAAGAAATAAAAGTGAAAAGCAGTGTTTTAAATCTACCATATCAGTGATATATAATCCTATTTCCATGATAAAGTACTAATTGACCTGTTTATGATTGAATAGTTTATTTTAATGAATTTAAAACTGCAGTCCAGTTATTTCAAATGTCATCAGCTCTCTGGAAAGGGCCCACATGATGGAAACAAGGCAAGCCTTGTCAAACTCTAATATTGAAGTTTATAGTTTTTTTTTGAATTTTTATTGATGGCCCACATCACTCCAAACACATTCTAATTCTCTTTTTATTATTATTATTATTATTATTATTATTATTATTATTATTATTATTTGCCTACAGAGGTGTTTTTTGCAAAGTATTCATTGGTACATTTTAGATATACATAATGACAACATTCATCACAGGGAATTTGTACCTGTATATGATATATCTTGCTTCTTTTTTTCCCAATCCCCCTGACCCTTCTTCCCTTCCTTATTTACAAAGGCTTTGTTTTCCTTTTTTCTTAGCCCACATTCTAATTCTATACCAATTTGTCCTTTCTAGTTTTGGGTGCCTTGAAATAATATAGAAGGCATCTTTGGTTTCATGTAAGCAACTGATAAAAACTTCTTTTAGAAAAAAATAAACATTAATGAATAGCCTTAGAGTCACTCTAGAAGAAGTAAAAGTCGATAATTCACCTCGTATTACTCAAAACTAGAGCAAGACAGACTTTTTCAAACATGTTACTGATTTTTCTGATAGAGTATATTGACAAAATCCCAATCATCTGAAAGTGCAGGATAGCAATTTAAAATATAAGCACTGAAGGGGACACCATTTCTCACTGTGTGTCTCCACGGGTGCCTTGTGGCACCACATTCTCTATCGCACCCTCCCCACTCCGGTGGTAGAGCTGCTCAGGACCGATTCTCTGTGATCGTAATCCACTTTCTTGGTTTGTAGCTCTGAAATACAACTAAACAAGCAGGCAACAGGCATGACATCTATATATATATTGTCTTTCTGCTAATATCTACTTTGGATTATTTCTCATTCATTTTGAAATGTATATTTTTGATTTGTAGGAGTAAGAAAAAACAAGTGATTTATCAAAATGGAAAACATTTTTACTTTTGACCCTCTCATACTATGTCTTTGCGATTGTGAAAATAGACTAAAACACTTTTTTCCTTAAACCTCAAAAATACATGCTTTCCGCACCTCCATGCATTGGCCTGTCTACTTCGTCTGATGTTAAATGTCATTGAAATATCTTCATTTGTCTTACTTTGACACATTTCACTCTTTTAAGATATATTCTGCAAATATGTGCTTAAACTTTTACTGTAATGTGAGCAAAGAACACTCTGGCCTTTAAAATATGTACTAGCATTTAAGTGACTTCAAGATGCTTAACATGCTAATTTTGTTCATTATTAATGTAAAAAATTATACTCTCAACTCAGCTATAGGTCCTTTATTAATTTGTTAAAAATTGACAACCATTTTCTAGCATGTACCTTTTATTTATTTTGTCATAAGTTGAGATTGACGTAAGCTTATTAGCACTGTAACATGCAGCACTGTAGTGCATAAAACCATAATTTATCAAAGTCATGGAAAATTATGTAGAATTTAAGAATAATGCCTTTTGTCTATTACTGCTAAACATCTCTACATCAATGTGATGGCTTGTATCTAGATAGCCCGCCAGAGCTTCATGAGCTCATAGGTGGGGCTTTTCAGAGTTGGCCAAATCGAGGGTGCATCATGCTGTGATTAAGGAGTGATTTTAAGATTAAGGGTACCTTACCATTTAGGAAGGAAACTGTATAAATAACAGAAAGACAGTTACTGTTGCTACTTCTGCTGCTGGTACTTTGCTGCTTTTCAGGCTTTTTGCTCCACCTTTCCATGGACTATTTTTCCTCTATAATCCCCCTCTGTTGAGCCACCCTGCTTTAGAGCCAGCTAACTGTGAACTGAAACTGCTACAAAATGTGAGACAAAATGAACTTTTCCTCCTGCAGTTGTGGGTGTTGGGTATTTCGTCCCAGGAATAAGAAAAGTAACTATCACAATCATATTATTTTTTTTCAGCTTTAATTGAGTTTATCGGTATATTTTAGGGATACAGTACAGTCACATTCATTGTTGGGATCTTGTACCTCTACATGACAGGTCCTGGTTCTCATTTTTTCCCTTTGTCCCTGCCCTCCCTTCACCCCCTCCTCCCCTCCCCATCTACAAACACTTTATTTCCATCTTTTCATTATCTCACATTTTTTTCTTTTCCCTTATTACCCTTCCCCTACCCATCGCACCTTCCCTACACCTTTAGCCCCTTTCTTCCCATTTCACAATGTCAGTAATCTTATTAGGATTTTATGTATTATTACAGTTTATTCACACCAGGGAAACTCTTTGGTATTTACATGTATGACTTATTTATTTCACGTAGGAGTATATCCTCAATATGTATCCATTTTCCTACGAATGAATCTATTTTCTCATTTTTTATGGCTAAGTAATATTCCATTTTATAGAAAAACCACATCTTCTTTATCCAGTTTCCAACAGATGGACAAATGGGCTGTTTCCAAGTTTTACCTATTACAAACTGTGCTGCTATAAACATGGGTGCGCATACATCACTTTGATATGATTCTTTTAATTCTTTTGGAAAGATACCCAGCAGAGGGATGGCTGGTTCAAATGGAACCTCCATTCCAAGCTCTTTGAGGTATCTTGATATTGATTTCCACAGTGGTTGTACAAGTCTGCACTCCCACCAACAATGGAGAAGGGTTCCTTTCTCTCCACAACCCCACCAACATTTGTTATTGTGTGATTTCTTGATAGCAGCCATTCTTTGTGGGGTGAGGTGGAATCTCAGTGTTGTTTTCATCTGCATCTCTTGAATGACCAGTGATGTGGAGCATTTTTTCATATATTTACTTGCTGCTTTTACTTCTTTGTCTGAGAAATGTCTGTTCATTTCAGATGCCCATTTTTGAATCGGGTCTTTATATTTGGGGGGCTGATTGTTTTGAGTTCTTTATATATTCTAGATAAGAGTCCTTTGTCTAAGGAGCAGCTGGTAAAAAATTTTTCCCACATTGCAGATTTTCTCTTAGTTCTGTTGATGGTTTCTTTTGCAGTGCAGAAGCTTTTTAATAAGATGAGATCCCAGTTGTTGATTCTTTCTGCTAGTTCCCGTGCTACTGAGGATTTCTTAATAAAGTCTTTTCCTATGCCAATGTCTTCCAGAGTTCTGCCTAACTTACCTTCCAGCAAGTTTAGTGTTTCTGTTTTACTATTTAGATCTTTAATCCACTTGGATTTTAATTTAGTGCATGGTGAAAGATAAAGGTTCAGTTTTAATCTGTGGCAGGTTGAAATCCAGTTTTTACAACACCTTTTTTTAAAGAGGCTATCTTTCCTCCAGTGGGGACTGTCAGCTCCTTTGTCAAAGATGAGGTAGCTGAGTACATCTCAATTTGTTTTTGTGTCTTCTAATCTGTTCCACTGATCTTCAGGCCTGTTTCTTTGCCAGTACCATGCTGTTTTTAGCACAGTGACTTTGTAGTATAGTTTCAAATTGGGAATTGTTATACCCGCTGCCATGTGTCTGTTGCCTAGGATGGCTTTTGCTATTCTAGTTCTCTTGTGGTTCCAAATGAATTTTTGGATTCTTTTTTCTAGTTCTGTGAAATATAGTGTTGGAATTTCAATTGGCATTGCATTGAATCTGTATAGCAGTTTTGGTAGCATGGCTATTTTCACTATGTTGATTCTTCCTACCCAGGAGCAGGGGATATCTTTCCATTTTTAAATATCCTCTTCAATTTCTTTTTTCAGAGTGCTATAGTTTTCAGTGCAGAGATCTTTTGCTTCTTTTGTTAGATTGATCCCTAGATACTTAATATTTTTGGATGCTATTGTAAAAGGAATTGTTTCCCTTATTTCTCTCTCAGTGAGTCTGTTATTTGGGTACAAGAAGGCTATTGATTTTTGGGTATTCACCTTGTATCCAGCTACTCTACTGAATCTGTCAATTAAGTCAACAAGTCTTTTGGTGCAGTTTTTTGGGTCTTCAATGTAGAGTATCATATCAGAAAATAATGACAGTTTAACTTCTTCCTTTCCTATCTTTATTGCTTTAATTTCTTTCTCTTGTATAATTGCTGTGGCTAATGTTTCCAGAACTATGTCGAAGAAGAGTGGTGATAGTGGGCATCCTTGTCTTATTCCTGATGTTAACGTGAAAGTTTTCAGTTTTTGGCCATTTAATATGCACAATCATATTATTGAGACAAATTGAATCACCTGAAAAATATAAATATATGTTTTCATGCCTGTACATAAATGTGTGAATATTTCTTTAAATAAATCTAAAAGAATAGACTCAGATCTGGGAGCTATGCAATAATGAGAGAGTTCTCCTTTCTAACATATATCAATTGTTTGATATTTTAATTTTTACCATGAACATGTATTAACCTTATACTTAGAAAATAATACAGGCCTTTCTGTTTTAAGTAAAATGTAGTTTTTTGATTACTTATGAATAAATTCATGTTCTATCATAATATTTTTATATTCCATAGATAATTTTGTAGTGTTAATATCATAGAAGTGATTTGTTCCATTAGAAAAGCAAAAGTCCTACAATAATAATTTCAATGAAAATAAATAATGACAACAATCCATTAAACTATTAGCAACTGCTAAGCCCTCTATAAATTATCACATTCAATCCTAAGCATATTATTTTAGGAAGAACATTATTGTCCATAATTTACAAATAAAGCATATCTGATATCCAAACATCATTCTTTTAGATGGCAAGTAAATCCCTCACCTCAACTGTCCTCATAGACAAAATCCATTGTGAATTTAACAAGCACAAAATCAAGAATAGTTCTGCAAAATTGAAATTCAAATTTCTTGCTCTTCATTGGATAAATTCAGTTAAGCTACTGAACATTGGAATTAATATAGTGTTTAATAGGGTAGGATAAAAATAACTTTGTTTAGATCTGTAGGCTTCAGGTCTGTTTGTCTGAGAAAAATGTTGCTGCTTCATTGTTTTGTGCACCTGAACTCTACTGTTTTATTCTCAGGACAGACACTTAAGATTTTTCGCACTCTGGGAGAAACTTCTGCATTATGTGAGAAGTTTTCCAGGAATCTGCATCATTTCTGTAACTGGTTGAAAAAGCTCAAAAAAAGTTTAATTTTCAGCATATTGGTTAATACAGGATTTCTCCTTAACTGCTGTTTCCACTCTAAAGCATTTCTGTGAATGATACCAGGCTTAAAAGAAATCTAAGAAAACATAATTTTAATCAGATTAAGTGATGCAGCTCAGGTTACTTTACTAAGCTCTGAAATGTAAGGAAATGTGGGTGAAAAGCAGCCAGTGACTTAAGAATAAACAATTCCATATTGGTATATTTTAATATCTACTACTACTATAGAAGATCTTCTTGGTCACTGCTTATACTGCTTGGAGTTCAGGACCACCATATCATTTTTTTTTTTTTTTTGGTACCGGGAATGGAACTAGGGTCCTTGTGCTTGCAAGGCAGGCCAACGAACCGCTGAGCTAAATCCCTAGCCCAGGACCACTATATCTTGTAAGGAGGAAGATAATCCTCCTGCAAGCATCGCAACATAAGACACAGTTTAGAAATGTAGACACAAAGTTAAAAATGGCCAAGGATGTGTTATAATGATAACTGTAATCAGACAGTAATATTTTTTGCCAATATATTGCTTATAATAAACAGAATATCTTCTCACAGGGTAACTCCATCTCTAGGACTGAACACAGAATAATTCTAGAAGAATTTCCTAAATGTTCCCTCTCTACAAACCACGTTATCTTTTCTTTCTGCTCTCCTGAATATTATCAGTAGAGAAAGAGAAGAAAAGTTTAGTTCTTGTGCTTGGTTCCTTTTTTATTTTTATCTCTGTATTGTATTTGTAGTTATCAGGTTAGTATGGCATGTGAAGGTAGAGTCTATGTCAACCAGGGTTTAGATCCAAAGTCAGAATTTCCCTGGCTTTGTAACTCTCTTTTGACCATGTAGTTAACTGTATCCCAAAGTATGATGTAGTGAAAATAAAAGCTAGCTTAAGAAATTATTTAAGTGACTCAGTTAGAAGCATACGCACCTGGAAAGTCTGTAGAGTACCTATTTATGTAGGTTCCATGTCTATTTCTGTATAACAGTCATCATTTCTTTTAAATACCTTAGATTTGCTTCTTATAGTCATCCACATGTGATATGTCATAAC
Organism: Fukomys damarensis; assembly: GCF_012274545.1. Lineage (NCBI taxonomy): Eukaryota > Metazoa > Chordata > Mammalia > Rodentia > Bathyergidae > Fukomys > Fukomys damarensis. The sequence continues at coordinate 12,821,534 of NW_022900915.1, forward strand.
TCCTTCTATGAGGCCTTGGTCACTCACAGGTCCAAAAACATCACCAGATTTTTTTACTGGAAAACCACAGGACAATTCTAAGTATTTTCCTACCTAATGCTTTTGCACATTGATGATTTATGAAATGTAAACTGCAGCAATAAAATAGTCTGATGATAAGGCTTTGATGGTAAAGGCAGATGATTGTTGAACTTTTCTAGTTATTTGCTCACTCTAACAGTTTTTATAAAACAAATTGTATGTGTGGGTAATTACAAAGTATTCTATACTCCTCAGGAGATGATTCCATAAATATAATTATGGCATATTGTTTGAAGTCTAACTACTCAGAGTCTAAATGTGTAATGTAATTTATGTAGCTCTTACATATCAATAGGAGTAGTATAATGCTACAGACTCATACTGTAATGCCAAGACATAAAATAAGCATTTGAACTGTTATACTTGTAGTTTACCTTTTGAATAATCACTGGATAAATTGTGTTACCCCCCAAAAAATATCACCGGAGTACAAAAGTAACCAGTCCTGGACTCAAAAGATAAAATCTAGCTTGAATTGCAGTAATGTTTAAGAACTTCATTATGGCCCAGTGCAAAGGACATGCACTCTATGATTTTGACCTGTTTCTTAATTGCCTAAATTTAAGAAAATAGTGTAAATTAAGTTTAGAAGTGTTTATGGTCTGCAGCTCTTATGTCTTAAATAGCACAAACAATCGAGGAAGTGATTCTTGTAGAGTTTGAAAACTATTATCCAAAAAATAAGTTGCTCACATCATTTATACATATGTAAAGTTCAAAATATGCCTCTATTGTTTCATTTATGTCTGCCTATGACCTGTTAAAATAAATCAAAGTATCAAATAACATTCATTCCTGAAGTATAACTAGAGATCCTTCTACTGTTTGAGCACATTCCTCTCCTAAGATAGGAAGGTTCTCATGATTCAGTTCTCTTGACCCTGCACCTCAGAATCTGTGTCAGGCCTAGTGTCAGAAAGAACCAAACAGTGGGGTGTGTAGTATGAGCTGTAGTAGAGAGTCTCAACCACACAATTTAGAAAATATGTTTTCAACACATTTCTATATTTTATAAATTTTATATAATAAATATGGAGAAGTTTTGGTTGAATGTATGTTGCAGTTTTTTAAAGAAATAAGATTGTAGTTGAATGACATGAGTATAAATGGAAAAGTTGAGGCCTGACCATGGAGAAGACGGGTGTGTGTGTGTGTGTGTGTGTGTGTGAACTTGGGAATACAAATAAGAGGATGCAGGTGTGTCTATGCACAGGTATTCGGCATTGTATTTTTTAGAGCAATGTAAAGACTTTTCCTGAACCTGGACAATTATACATTTAAATGTGCAAAATTTTCTTCATTTTTTTTTCTCAAATTAGAGGCTTGTTTATTTCTAAGGGCAGGAATAGATTTTGATAATAGAAGTTCTTTTATTCTAGGTAATGCTGATCAATGAACAAGTCATTCTTTCTCTTTATCATGTTAGCCTTCTAAACAAGTGAAAATGGAGACATCCAGAGGAAGATAAGTTCACCCGTGGTCAGTCTTTAATTAAAGACTGTTTCCTGCTCAGATTATTTATATCAAAGCTATCAACTATCCTGGTTGAGCATGGTGAAATAAGGAAAGTAACACTTTGATGAAGTGACTAAGTGCCTTCTTTTCAGATCTTAACACTTTCTAGGATTAAAATTCTCAGTTTCTAGCTGCCAGCCAGAGGATTATTTTATATTGTTAGTTTTTAGCACCAAAAACACCCTCCCTAGAACCTCTGTATTTCATGAGGTCTGATTGGTTGTCTGATCCAGCAGTGAGATGAGACCATGTAAATTTCCCTCTGTTAGTCTTGAAAGATTTGCAGAGGAGGAGGCTTTTCAAATAAGACCATTTTTAGAGGAAAATTATATAAGAGGCTTTTCCTATCTTGCTCATAAGATCCACTGCTCTGTGACCTCTATGCCCATCCTTTGTACTCTGTAGATGAGTTTATCCATTCAGCAACAACACATTAGTGCCTCCTGTATGCCAGGCATTTATTTACTAGATGATTACTCATTATTGCATAAGAAAAATCCCTAAACTGAGTACTTCAGTTATTCCCCCCCACCTTGCTGGGACAAAATACCAGATTCCGCCAAGTTAAAGAAGGAGAAGTTTATCTTGCTTCGTAGTTTGTGGAGGTTTCAGTCCATAGTTGGCTGGCTCCAAGGCAGGGCATCATGGCAGAGGGCCATGGCATGGCAGACAATAAACAGATAATGATCAAGGGAGAAGAGAAAGAGAGGGATCCACTCTTCAGGTCACACCTACCGTGACCCACCTCCTTCAGCCAGGCTTCACCACTCGACAGCACAGTTAGGTTTGAACTGATCAGCCCACCAATCCACTGAGAGTGTCATGCACCCAGTCACTTCTTGAGAGCCCCGCCTATGAACGTAGGAGGCTCGGGAGTTACATCTAGATATAAACCATAACACGAAGCATCTCTTCAAATAATAGCCTAGTATTAGTCCTCAGCTCAGCTGGACTATTCTCAGTAGGGAACTTTTATGTTTGTGGTCAGACAGCGGCTGGGACTGGAGGCATCTGGACGCAATTCAAGGTGGCTTCTTCTTTTACAGATCTGTTGCCCATGGTTCCTCATCCTCTTTCCTTCTGGCCACGTGCTTTCACACCTTTCATGGGCCTCTCCACACAACTTCACCTTCTGATGGCATCCAGATCTTAGGATCATACCACTTTTAACATGGTGTTTGATTTCCAAGAGAAAAAAGAAAGGTAGGTTGTGGCCCATTTGAAATCTACACCCGGAACAAGCACAGCATTGCTACAGCACTGACTATATCCTGCTCACCAGTCAAAATGCTTGCCCACATTCAAGGGGGTGAAGCCGCAGACTCTGTCTCTTGATGGGCGAATGGCAAATCCCCATTGCAGAAGAGGATTGTTATGGAGGTTTGCTGTGCTCTTCTTTGGAAAGTACAATATGTTGGATCTGGGAGCTTAGGCTTAGAAAGCAGCAGGACCCTTCTCTGACCATGTTTCAAATGGAACTTCCAAATATGTAAGACCATCGGGAATAGAATTTTTACCTATCTCTACTATCATCTCCCCTCTTTGTATTCCATAAAAATTTATTTAATTCCTACAAAGACACAGCTTCTCCATCATAGCCACATCATTGAGTTTAGGTAATGTTGTCAGTAGGTGTTATTTTTGCTAAGAATTAATGTCTTTCTCCTTTTTTCAATTAAAATTTTATGGTTAAAATAGAAGAGAAGAAACACTACAAGAATTGAATGCCAATACCCACACTTAGGAATGCCGGCTGCATGAATGCTAAGAAGCATTATTATTATTTATTTGTTCATGACTCTGGAACATTTTAGCAACTACAGATAAAATTGTGAGAAGAAAAATAGCACTGTTCCTAATATGCGATGAGTTGTGTCTCCCAACATGTGTTTTTTAAATGTCCTAGTTTCTTGTATATCACTAAATGACCTGATTTGGAAACTGAGTTAAAGTACATGTAATTAGTTAAAATAAGATAATTATGTTTTGACCTTATTCACGTATTATTGCTGTCCTGTACAAAGGGTAAAATTTGATTAAGGCAAGCAGGAATAAAGAGAAGACCATTTGAAGAAACACAGAAAGAAGTTGGCCATCTAAAAGCCAAAGAGAGAAGTGATTCTTTCCTCAAAGCCTCAGAAGAAACCAACCTGACCAGCACCTTGATTTCAGACTTCTATCTCTGAGAACTATGAGGTAATAACTATGAGGTAATAACGGATGTTGTTTAAGCCACTCATTTTGTGAATAGGTGCCTGGTTATGGCTGCCCTGGAAAACTAATACAGTCCTCGTTCTCAGAGAATTAATGAGCCAGATAGTAGTCAAATAATGCCAAGTCATAGGTTTATAATCACAAAACTGAGCTAAGTGGTGCGAAGGAAAGAAATGAGATTCTATGATAGCAGAGGCCAGAGAACTCTTTCCTAGGCTGGTAGGTTGGAGAAAGTTTTGTAAGAAATTGATGCCTGAGATACAAAGAATGAAGAGAAGTAGTATGAAGAAAACAAGTACAGGTACGATGATGGCTGTGTTCATAGTGGGGCCACAGCTACAGCTTGTGTAAAGGCCTCTGCCCAGAAGAGGCACGGTGCAAGGAAAGGCTGTGTGGTACAGAGAGGAATAGGAAGGCTAGGGCAAAGTTCAGCTTCTAAAATAGGCAGAAAAACACATGCCCCTGTAGGCTTCTTCAGACATTTTTTCAGTACCACATGTCAATGAGAATTTCTTAAAGGGTTTTAAATTGGCAATAGTATGGTCATATTTGAGTTTAAAAACAAAGCTCTTTCTGCCCATGGAACAACAACTTGAAATATTTGGGAATGGGAGAAAGAGTTGATTTCAGGGAGACAAACTAGGAGGCTCATACAGGTAAGAGAGGACTATAGCTAAATCCACAAAAGAGAGAGAGAGAGAGAGAGGACAGAGAGGTGGGCCCATGTGAGACAGTTTTAGTAGGAGGAGAGCTTAATATTTGCTGATGGCAGAGATCAGAGACGGTCATGGCAACTTCTTTCTGCTTCGCTTGGGGAAACGAGAAGATCCATTTTGGGGGAGCAGCTCATGGATTTTATACTGATTCTGTTTTGTGAGCTTGGGACAACTTCCAGTTGAGAAATCAAGCAGGCAGCTGGATATACAAGGAGCTCAGTCTGAGTTATGGGTTAAATATGTAGATCTCAGACTTGCTATCAAATAGATTTCAATTGGAATTTTGTGTGCAGGTGCCTTTGCTAAGAAGGAGAGTACAGAGTAGGGAAAGTAAGGTGCCTACAAGTGAGACCAAATTAACTGTAGCATATATGCATAACTGTAGCGTGTATTCTCTGATTTTGTTATTTCATAATAGCTAGAGTTGTATTAAATTACTCCTGTCAGATTATTTCTTAAAAGGCTGAGCCCTTTGGAGCAAGGTGCACATCTTCAGGCTTTGGTATCACCTGAGGCAATGGGTAATCTTACAGGTTTTTATCAAGAACCAAAAAACAAGAAATTGCCGTTTGTTTTTTCTACCAGAAAACAAACAAAAAAAACTTTTCGTGAGTATTTTAGGTAAGAAAAGAGTAAGAATTGATTTTTCTTCTCATAACTTAAATAAAAAAAGTATCTTTAAAACAAGTCACTGCCCACAGGGAGGAAGAGGTCTTATCTGATTATAACAGTGATTGGATTATTTGTGTACCAGCTGACATTTGGTACGGGCGCTATCTTTGAATCATTCCATTACTATCGGCATCACAACACTATTGGCAAATATTTATTCTCCCCGTTAGAATAGAATCACAGGCACACATGTGCTGTTTACTTCTTAAAGGAAACCCACCAGGACTGCACCATTCCATTGGCCCTAGAATCAGTGTTGAATTACGACTTCACTAGCACAGAAAGAAGGTATGTCTGCTTACTTCACTCTAGCGGGAGAAACGTTCTTATCAAGCTTTCTGATATCTGCAGCTGCTAACTCGAGAGCTGAGATGGGCAGTATGCACCGGAACAAAACAGACGCCCAGAAAGCAGTCAACACTACAGGAAGTGATATTCCGTCACTGGTATGAATTAGTCAGACCATAAGGTGAAATATATATTGGACTAATTATGAAACCCAGTGAGAGTCTGAGGAAGTGCTCATTTTCTTTAATTACTCTCAGCTCTAATACATTACTCTGTGTTAAAATTTTACATAAAATTTGCATGGGCAATTTTACCTCTAAAGCTTGAAGTCTATGAAATTCCTCATAAAATTCTGAAAGGCTTAATCTATAAGAATGTTAATCTTTATTTGGCGATGAAAAACCAAAATAGAAATAATTACCTTTCTAACCATAGAACATAGCTTAAATAAGGTAAATTCCACCTATATGATGTAATAATATACACAATTAAAGTTGTAATGTAGTAGACATAATGAATTAGAAATGGCCAGGATAGAAAATCCCTACAAATAAGTATACAGAACACTACTTTTGTGTGTATGTGAAAATGACTATAGAAAAAGCTTGAAATTGTATGGAATAACTTTTTCTTTCTTCCTTTTCTTCCTTTCTTTTATGACAGGTAAAAAAATCTATGTTTTCTGGTATATGTGATATGTTGATACATTTATACATTGTTTATAGCTAGATTAAGCTAATTAATATCTCCATTATCTTACAAACTTATTTTTTGTAGTGAGAACATCTAAAATCTACTATATTTTTTGTACCAGAGATTAAAATCACAACCTTGTGCTTGTGAGGCAGGCACGGTGCCACTGAGCTAAATCCCTGGCCCTAAAATCTGCTCTTAATTTCCAAGTATACAGCGCATTTTATGAAGTATAGTCACTACGTTTTACAATAGATATCCTGAACTTTCTGATCTTGTCTGGATGAAATTTTCTGTACTGTGACTAGCATCTCTCGTTTAATATCTAGCTTGTCTTATTTACTTTAACGTAATGTCCTGGTTTCATTCATGTTGTGGTAAATAATAAGACCCCTTCCTTTACAGGGTCCAGCAGTATCCCACTGTGTAGCTATAGCACACTTTCTTTACGCATTGTCCATCGACTGACACAGAGTTGGAACACATATCTTGGTTATTGTGACTAGCGCTGCACCGAACATGGAGGTAAAGATGTCTCTGTGACATTCTTATTTCATTTCCTTTCAATATGTATGTAGAAGTAGGATTTTGGGATCATATATTAGCTCTTTTTCATCTCTGAGAGGAACCTCTATAATGTTTTCCATAATAGCTGCACTAATTAACATTCTCACCATCAATATGCAAAGGATTCCTTTCCCCTCCACACACAGCAACACTTTTTATCTCTGCTCTCCTAGCTGTCTTAACAACTGTAAGGGGATATCTCACCGTGGCTTTACTATTGTATCCACAAAATTCTTAATTATGTTAGTCTGAGTATTAAGTAGAGAGGACACCTTTTTCTTTTTTGTGATATTTTTGTCCATTTAAAAATTTCCTCTATGAATATATGTGTCCTTTACATGGTATAGTAAAAAGATCCTTTTCCTTTAAGCTATTGTTTATTTACTAATGTTTGATATCCTAAAATTAAAGATTTTAAATCCTATGAAAGTATTTTCTTTGAACTAGAATTTATAAAGCTTCAAAAAAGGACACCCCCCCCCAATAGGACATCAGGGCACCTAAGGGGAAGGTGGAGCACACAGGCCATAGACTCATTAAGGCCCAATGCGTTGGGGTTTCTGACTATTTTATATTTTTCCCTTTGAAGAAGCTGACAGCATATATCAACCTAGGAACGCTGCTCAAGATCTTGACATTTTGAAAATGTGAGCAGCAAGTTTAGGATTTAGTATTTGGTTTGAAGCAGAATTCAGATGAGGACCCTACCACATGTTGCTCTAAATACTGTGTATAATAATAAACAGTTAAATGAGACACATCCACCCACTGTAAGGCTCCTTTATATTAATTCTGTGTGTTTAATCTGGGCTATTATAAATCTCTTCCTTCTTTTAGAAATATTCATAAATTATTTCTTTTAATTTAGAGCTTTGGTATTATTTAAACAAACTCAAAGTTTTAGACAATGTGGTAAAATAGAGATAGGCTTCATTTTTCTTTAAGTATTGTACTTCTCCCAAAACACTTGTTATTATTACCAGAGCTACCACTGTAATAACGATGATGATGATGATGATGATGATGATGATGATGTGATGATGCCAGCACAGGGCAAAGCATTTTTTCGTCATTTTGTATGATTCAGGTATTTATATAAGTGATGTTTGTATTACTTCTGTGTGTCTTTATATAGACTAATTTAGTAACAGCACGTAATTTTTACAGTAACCCTTTACAGTTCATGATTTATTCTCATCACACTGATTTTAAAAACCTTGAAATTTAAAGACTGCACAACTTGCTTAAGTTTGCACAACTAGCAAGTGCCACACTGGCTTCAAATCCTGGTCTTCGTGAACACGAAGGTGTCACTTTCATCATGTGGACTAGATTTTAGGAGATGCGAACTTCTGATATTGATATCACTTCCACCACTGGCATCGCTGCTGGTACCACCATCAACTAGAATGTGATGCTCAGGTCCTTTTTCAATAATCAAATACATCTCTGTGGCCAACCTGATTGCCACTCCCAGTGCTTTTCAATGACAACGAACTAAAGAGAATCAAGATGTGTGACTTGTGTTATCTAGTGTTCAGATGACCTTAAAATCACTCAGAGCTCTCTGACATCCATCTCCACTTCTCTTGGCATAGCTGTCACATCACACCTGAGTTTATTTCCACCATTTATTTTCAAAATCTTTGCAATCAAGCTATTTTAGACAATTGATGGTAAAGTGCCACTGGAGTCACCATGTTGGATGGTTTGAAGCTGTTATTTATTTTATTTCTGATTCCTATTTTTTTTTTTGGTATCATTTAAGTTTATAATGCAACCTGATTGCAATCAAGCTATTTTAGACAATTGATGGTAAAGTGCCACTGGAGTCACCATGTTGGATGGTTTGAAGCTGTTATTTATTTTATTTCTGATTCCTATTTTTTTTTTTGGTATCATTTAAGTTTATAAACTGCAACCTGAGTGAAGTATATTTTAGTTGCACTTGACAAGCTATCTGGACCAAGAGACCTGAGCCCACATGGGAATCAATATGCAAAAATGCCTAAATTACTTCAACATATTTCCTCTCAGTCAGAAATATGAGTTGTCAACTGTTTCGCTGAATGCAATAGGTCATTTTAAGCCCTATTGGAAGGGAAAAGAAATATTTTGAAGAATAGGTGAACAATTTCATTGATGTCATAGCTGGTCTCTCAAATAAACACATTTTGCTAGAGGTTTGGTGGGGCTGGAGGTGAAGCAATAGAGAAACTGGGTTAAGCCATTGGAAAAATATTTTTTTATTTATGTATGTAGAAAATTAAATGCACATACAGAAGAAATGACTTCTTTTGGCCTTTCAAAATATCACTGATACTACTTATGGAATATTTAAAACTATAAAGTATGTAACAAGTACTTTATCAATAATAAGAGCTAACATTTATTAATTAGTGTGCAGCAGAATGCTGTGCTACCAAACACACTCACACACACACACACACAATTTTTATGCATAGTTCTCACAATAGTCCAGTGAATTTCCATTTTACAGGTAAGATAATGAGTATGCCTCAAGCTGAATAGTGAACTTTCTGAAACATGGTTGGCAAAAATCAAGATTATGCTTCTAGGTCCTTTGGCTCCCCTGTGGTGATGCTAATATGTGTACTATCCTTCCTCCCTAGTGAGAAAGTTATGTGTTAGAATGTCTGAAATAGTGGCCTAGTATCACCTCCATCAGATTCTTTTGGGATATATGCTAAAGCACAGTTCCTAGGTTCTTTCCTGGCTTTCTATACTGTAGTCTTAAGCATGAGCCCCAAAGATCTGCATCTCAATTTTCCTCCTTCAGTGATTTTTTTCTAAGCATAAATATTTCAGAGCGAGTGTGACTAACAGGTGGGCCTATGTCTGAGAGTAATTTAATGGAAACAGGATATTATGAGAAATCAGGAATTCTGGGTTTTAATCCTCTTCCATTAGTGGTTTGTTTTGCCACTCTGGACAAATCACTTCACTTTTCTGGGCCTTATCCCACTGTGGTAGAGCAGATGCTTACATTTGCACGTATTTACATCTTGGAAATATTTTAATTAGATAAAGTATCGACATATTATTCTGTCAGGCTCTGCATTGCTAAGTCTATGTAGAAGTCCTGCTTCCAGGGTCAAGTTGTTTAAAGTAGAGACTCAGTCTCTAACATTGAGTCCAGGCTGTCCAGCACTGTAGCCAGGGGAGACTCTAACCTGGGAGAACAGCAACTGCCTTCTTGTTGACTTCCAGAACTCTTCCAATTAAAGATAGGTGAGTGACTACTGACATTTCAGATGTGCTAGGTTTGAGGCGCCTAAGTACTTCTCTGTGACTGACAGCATATTTTCAGGGAATACGAACAGTATTTCCTGTTTCAGAAGTCAGAGGCCTTTAGTACTGACGACAGCCCCTCATCTATTTTAGCTAAGAAGTAATCATTTCTGGTCTCTGGAAGTATTCCTGCAGATGTAGCATTATGCACTCATTTGTGGCCCACACAGCTATACTGGCCTTTACAAAGAGAAGTGAATATGTCCTCAGTGGCTGCTTTGTATTTACAATTAACTGATCTGTTGAAAGAATCCAGCATCTGCATATGCAAATACACGTTTAGCAGCACACTGTGGAAGGCAAGAACGCGTTTCATTTTGTAGGCATATTTTAGGAGTCTGGGAGACAATGTAGCCTTTATTTTAAACTATAGTGTTTTGTCCGGTGCTTTTCATACCAGCATGTTTACTAAATGAGTCTTTTATGTTTAGGCCCCAAAATAAACAGCTACTGAATATTCATGGGTGTTGAACGCAATCAGAGAAAAACTAGGAATAGAACCTCAAAGTGCACACTCCTACTCCCCATCTGTAACCATTAGAATTACACTGACACGAGGGAGACATGGAGTCATCCATTCAGCAAATATCTATCAAATGTATATTTAGTACAGGCCACGAAATAAACAATAGAGTCATAAGCCTGTTTAATTTGTATCAGAAATTATCTGAAAATAAAGAATAATAACAAAAATATTCACTCAACACATATTTATTGAGATCATAATAGGCATGGATATTAACCCCAAAGGTTCAAATAATAAATAACTGAGTCTCACAGGTTAGGTTTTAGTTTGAGAAAGACAAAGAGGAAATGAATATAAAAATATGCAGTGTGAAATAGATATGTTCAACCTTATTATTGACTTCTCTGATGTATATGTGTGTTACATTTCTTAGATATATTATATATATATTCATGCACATCTCATATGTATCACATATGCATCAAAGAAGTGTATAAAAGGTGTCAATAAAAGGAGATTGATTGATTTAACTAAGGTGTTCGGGAAAGTCTGACCAGGAATATACAACAGAAATTTGATGGAGATAAGGGAGTGAACAGAGGGTATCAATGATAAATTTCTTCTCGACAGGGGGTGTTGTCATGCACTATCTTCAAAACAGGAATATCCAGTGAGCTAGGAGAATGGAAGAGAAACCAGTTTGGCTACAGTAGAGGAAGCATATTTAAAGAAAGCTGAGAGAGTCGGATATCATATCATAGAAGACCTCATAAACCATGAGAAGTCCTTACCTTTGAGTGCTGTGAGAGCCACTGGGCAGAACATAGGCTATAGGGGAACGAAGTCCAGAGTGGAGTCCAGTGGGTGGCTATTTCTATTCATGAGGCAATGAATGGCCATCCTTGGATCAGGGTGATAGTGATGGAGTTTGTGAAAAGTGAAAATATTTTCAATATAGGCTTAATACTATTATTGTGATATACTTTCATAAACTTTACTTTGTATTTGACAAATACAACTTAATATATGTATACACACTGAAATAATTCCCACCTTCAAGCTCAATAACGTATTCGTCACCTTACATGATTATCTTTTGTGTTCAGCTGAGTGTGAGCAATTAAGAGTGATTCTGAGAATGTCAAGTATACGAGATGGTATTGTTAACAGTAGTGACCACACTGTGTGTAGATTTCCAGAGTGAATTAGCCTAATACCTTGTTTTAACCTCTTAACATCTCATTTCCTGCCCTGTCCTTGGTAACTATCATTCTCTGTTTCTTTGAGTTCATTTGTCTTAAATTTCACACATAAGTGACATCATACAGCATGTTTGTAACCCTGGCTTATTTCTTTTTCTTTCTTTCTTTTCTTTTTTTTTCCCGGTACCAGGGATCAAACTCGGGTCCTTGTGCTTGCATGGCAGGTGGCGGAACCACTCAGTTAAATCCCTGGCCCAATCCCTGGCTTATTTCACTATACACAGTTCTTCCCAAGTTTTTTAATGTTGTCATAAAAGGCAGGAGTTCCTTCTTTCTATGGCTGAGTAATATTTTATTTAATGTACCATAATCTTTATTGATCCTTCCTTTGAAAGATATTTAGGTAGATTCTGTGTCTAAGCTACTGTGAACAGTGCTGCAAAGAACATAAAAGTACAAATATTTATATACTTAGGAACAGGAAGGCTGGTAAATATTAGCCTGGGTGTGTATATGTATGCAAGTGTGTGCATGTGCATGTGTAAACTTTATGTTTTCCATAAAGACTTTACCAATTTACACTCCCAACAACAACATACCAGGCTTTCTCTTTCTTCATTATTTCCACTGCTGATTATCATTTATCTTTTGGATAGTAGTCATTCTAATAGAATGTGTGAGATGATTTAGATGTTTTGATCCTGGATAGATATGCATATTTATATGCATATGTAATATATATTATATAGAGAATATATAGATATATGATAGCAGTACTTCTGCATTTAATTGACCTATTTGATGTTATTTAATAACCTTTGTCTATTATAACAGCTTTTGACTTACATTTTATTTGGTTTTATATATGTATAGATACTACTACTATCCTTGATTACAGTTTCTCTGATATCTTTTTCTGTTCTTTCATTTACAGCCAATTTGTTTCCTTAGAGCTAACATGAGTTTGGTGTAGGTTGTGTACAATTAGATCTTTTATTTAAAGTCCATCCGGCCATTGTATGAGTGTTGATTCAGATTTTAATCTACTTTCAAAGTAGTTAATATGGAATGATTTACTACTGCCATTTTTGTATAGTTTTTTTTCATCATTCTGTTCCACGCTTGCTGCCTTCCTTTGTGTTTCAATGATTTTTGCATTAAGATGCTTTGATTTCTTTCTCCTTTTTTGTGTGGATCTTCTCTAGGTTATCTTCTTTTTTAGTTATCGTAGATCTTACATACAATATTTTATAATAATATATTTTATCTGGCTACAACTTAGGTTCAACCATATACAAATTGCCTATGCTTTTACTTCTCCACATAAGATTTACATTATTGAAAACAATTTATATCTCTGAACATATTTTTGTAGTTATTTTAAAAGATTTTCCTAACTTCTTTTTTGTTTTTTGTTTGTTTGTTTCGAGGTACCAGGGATCAAACTCAGGACCTTGCTCTTGAGAGGCAGGCATGGTGCCACTGAGCTAAATACCTGGCCCTCCTAACTTCTATCTTAGAATTAAAGTGATTTATCCACCATAATTACAGCAATCTATATTCTATATTTACCAAGGAGTCTGTACTTTCCTATGACATCACCATGCTCTTTTGTTTCCTTTAACCTCAATTCAAAGGACTCCTTTGAACATATTTTGTAAGGAAAATTTAATGATTCATTCGCAGTTTTTGTTTGTCTGGGAAAGTCTTTTTCTTGCCTTCATTTCTGAAGAACTGCCTTTCCAACTATGCTATTTTTATTTGGCAGTATTTTTCTTTTAGCAGTTTGAATATTTTGTCACACTCCCTTCTGGTCTTCAGAATTCTTTTATAAAATCACTTCATAGCTTTGTGGAGATTCCCTTGAATGTGAGAAGCCACTTTTCCCTTGATGCTATTACATTTCTCTTTGTCCCTGACATTTGGCAATTGGATTATCATGTATCTTTGTGCACAGTTTTTGAAGGCTTTCCTTGTGTCTTTGGGCTTTCTGCATCTGGGTGTCCATTTTATTCTCCCAAATTGGGAAATTTTCAGCCTTTGATTCCTTGAATAAGAGTCTGGTCTTGTTTTGGAATATCTACAACGGGTTGCCCATGTGATAGCATCCTGGCATACTGGCTTATCCACATAAATTCCAAAGTCCCTTAGAATTTCTATGTAGCCGACCCACTCAGCCAGCCTTTGCTGCTGTGTTTTGGCCTAGGCACCACCCACGGGGAGCCAGCCAATCCCTCCAAGCCTTTTCCGCCCAGGCACCACTTCTGGAGGACCTAAGCCTACTGCTTTGCTCCCCCTGGTCAGGGAAAATAAGGATAAATTACAGAAAGATGCAGAGTCAGTGTAGCATGTGGGCTGCCAGGGGGCTCCTGCCTCTAGTAGGCAGAGGAGCTTCCTTCGTCTGGCTCATCTTGCCTTTATTTGCCCAAACATGGGTACAATCAAAATAACACCAGATGCATCAGATTTCCAATATCCATTAGTATGTGCTCAGGTAAACAACTTAATCTGAGCTGTTTTAAGATTTCCCTAGTACCTAGAATGTGTCATCACCCCTGAGGGCAGCCTATGTCCTTTGTGCTTGCAGAGAAGGCCAATAAGCCTTAGTTCTCCTCTAGTCTCCCACATTTCTGAACTATTTTCCAGTCTTTTAAAATTCTTTGTCTTATAATGGGATAATTTCCAATGCACTTTTTTCAGGTTTGCTGATCCTTTCTTCCTCTTGATGCATTCTGTTCTTGAATCACTGTAGAGAATTTTGCTATCATTGTAGTCTTTGATTTCACAAATTTTGCTTGGTATATTTTTATATTTTCTCTGTATTGAAATTTCCAATTTATTCTTAGATTGTTCTGACCGACCTCGGTGATAATCTTTATAAATTATTTTGAATTTTGTGTCAGATAAATTGTATGTACTGGTTTTGGGCTTCTTTGGAGCAGGCTTTCCTGTTTCTTCACGGACCTTGGTTCTCTGTGTTACTGTTTGTTTATCAAATAAATTTTCACCTTCCTCAGACTTCAAGGGCTAGCCTCATCCAAGAGAAAAGCCTCAGCAAATAGCCAAGCCAGAGACAGTGACAGTGTCTCAAATATTCATTCTAGCTCATCCTACTTTCCTTTTTCCTACCAGATCTCAGGCATTGATTCTGGGTCTCGTAAGCATTGCAGGTGAGAGTGAGGCCAGTTTCCCAGGAAGTCCTCAGTAAATTGGAATCGTTGAACACTGAAAATTCTTTCCAAGGAAAGCTAGGATATGTTTTTTTCTACTGACTCAGCACTGAGTTGACACCGACTACGGTGACTAGTAATGTGCTAAATCAAATCATCATCTCTGTTCTCACTGGTGTAAAGGCGGATAGGGTATTGCAGGAACTATTAGTGCTCTGAGGTGGGCAGAATAAGAGCCATTGCTTTGTTAAGGCCCAGAAAATTTAGGTCAATTGTCCATGGTCCACTTCTTTCCATCCTTTGTGCTCCACTGGGATGGGATCTAAGACAACTGACAACCCAAACCACCATCTTTGTTCTCCCCAGGTCACTAGTTACTTACT
This sequence comes from Fukomys damarensis, assembly GCF_012274545.1. Lineage (NCBI taxonomy): Eukaryota > Metazoa > Chordata > Mammalia > Rodentia > Bathyergidae > Fukomys > Fukomys damarensis. The sequence continues at coordinate 12,836,813 of NW_022900915.1, forward strand.
AATTTCTAAATATTTCTGCACTAAATATTTCTGTTGCGAGATGATAGGAAAGAATAGGAAATATGGGAAATAAGAATAGGAAATTCAGGAAATACAAATAGTGAAGATAAAATTCTTCTGCTCTAAATATTTCTGTTCCAAGAATGATAGGAAAGAAGCCAATATGCTCAGGGAGAACACCCAGAAAAGTCAGGGTGTTGGCCCCATTGTCCAACTCTTTCTCCAGGGAGAAGCTTGGCTCTGATCTTTTGATTATATGACACTGTTCCAGGGTTAAGGATTTTGGTGACAGCCTATCCGGTATTCTTCAACTAGCTTCAGTGTATTTGGTTTCCCATACACTTGGGGATTCCAAAGCTTTTCAACTAGCTTCTAGAAGTTTTCACAAAGGAGATTAGTCTGTGAATTGTTGAACAAGTATGCTCAGAAAGAAACGAAGACCCAGCTTCCTGTTCTGCTGTCTTGCTGATGTCATCCACCAATAGCCAACTATTTCTTGAGTAAGTCTAAATCACCACTTAGAATTTCCAGAAATACTTAAGGAAACTATGATGTATTCTAGATGCGGTGCATGAGAAATGGATCACCAACAGTACTGAAACCTGGATTACTATGACCATTGCAATTCCATATCGCATCCAGGGAAAGCGTAGAGAATATCAGGTTGCAAACCTAAAATGTATGAAATGTGGGAAAAAGATTTGTGCAGCAAGCAGTCTTACTGATTCAATTCTAGTTATGTTAGATTTTATTACTTTAGCTGGAGATATGTCTTACAAAAATGTTTTGTTATACCTAAGAAGGAACCAGGAATATTTTGGATACATTTTACACCAACTTCTTAGAATCCATATCTTCCCATCTCTCATCAGTGACATCACATTTATGGCTTGAAATCAGCCATAACAGGGACTTTTGCACCATGGAGATTGGTAGGAATTCCAGAATAGGGCATTTTTACTTTTAATGAACCAGTCACTAAACATTTTCCAGAGCAACATTTGAAGAACTAAGAGCTTAAAACATTATGTATCATAGATATTAACAACAAAGCCATTTTATATCTCATTCTTTAAAAAAATTTTTTAATTGAGTTTATCGGTACATTTTAGGTATACATTCTTAAACAGATTCTGAAGTGATTTCTATTTAGACAGTGTATGAACCATATCTTTTATTTTTTGTCTTCTAATGCTTCAACATCTTGAGCCTACCAGGAATAGCCAGTTCCTGCAGATGGTAAACAACTAGCCCACAAGTGTGTATTTCAAATGTAAACCATCCAAGCCAGAATCCACACTCCCAGCAACTGCCAACATTAGGTATCAAATATGTAGAGACTGCCTCGGTGCTCAAACTCCCACTGATGTTACTCAAACTAGCTTGTTTTAAGCCTGTTCACCCTATCTCATCTGTTTCCTCCCATGAAGACTAGCAACATCTCTTGTTCTCAGGTTCTTCCTCTCCCTCTGCCTCCTGACTGACTCTGATGCTTCTCCATTTGACCCCTACCCTCCAGCATGTACTATGGTCCTTGCTTTTAGAATTGGTGAATATCATGTTTTCAGCAGCAATTATCTCTGGTCTTATCATATCTAAACAATGATAAAAAAATCATTAAACAAACTTATTTCAGGTTTATTCTTAAAACCAGCACATTTGAAGAAGAAACAGGAATAGCATTAGGAAGAGGGGTCATTTATTGGTGATTTAATTCCAAGAAAGGCATCTATCAATCAGATCAAGTTAAGATGGTACAGCATTTACAAGTAGCTCCATTTAAGGTGAGAAAACTTTTAAAAACTTTTGCACATGGGAACACCCAGATCCTAGAGAGGACACTAGACTTGGTCTTTGGGGAGGTTGTTTGTCTAAGGGGTATTACCCAAAGAAGATCTCTGCTAAATGTTCTCAATCAATCTTGGCTCTCTACCACTGGTGGAACTGATGTCTTAGTTCTGAAGGGGAAAGTATACCTACGCACCTACTACATAATAGGAAGATAAAATCTGCCAATTGCTCTCTAGCTTATATAATTCATGAGCTTTCTGAGCAAGTCAGCATCACTAGAGATAATAAATGATGTCATTGAAAAGGTGCTAAAAGTTCGTGCCAAATTCAGAATAAGATATATCTTTTCAGTCCTGGCAGAAAAACAAATGTAAAATAAATTAGCTATTTACAGCTGTGCAAAACCCAACACATTGTGAAGATTTATCAACTAGACCATGAGAGAAATTGACCATCTTTGACAAAACAATTAAAAATAAAAACTGATGCAACTGAATTCCAAATAAAATAAACTTCAAGAGTAAAAAAAAATGTAAAAATAAAAATAGTTTGGATTTCTGTCCTTGCAGTAACCTCTCTGTTTTTCTTGCTCCAGGTCTCTATGCCATTGTGGAGATTGGTGACCAGCTGAACAGGAAATAACTTAAAGAATGCTGGAAAAAACTGACAAATTTTAATGAGTCTCCTTATACCCCAAAACTAGTAAAAACAAGAATGTGTAGCCACTGTAGATTCTAAGCAGCACCAGGATATTTCTAAAGAACTATTCTATTTGCTTCTATTTTTTTTCTGCAGAATTTAGAAAACTAGATTTGTGCAACATGTGCTAATCATTTCTTTTTTATATCAATAAGAAATGATAAAATAAAATTTTAAATTAAAAATACCATAATTGTGTTAAAAAGTCTTATTGGTTACTCAAACAATGTTATGTCAATAAATGACAGACAAAAGAGTAAATTTTCAAAGAAAGTTAGTAAATTTATGGAGAAAAAGTAAATGCCAGAAATGTTAAAAGTATTCAAAGAAACAGCCACAAAGGCACAGAAAGAACCCAGTCTAAGGGACAAAAACAAATAAATACCATACCATGAAAAGTTAAATATGTAGAGTTTAAGAAAGAAAGTTAAACACCAAGAAAAGTTTAACATGTGGGGCTTTCTCTAAAGACACATCTTCTTTAGAACATGTTATCTGGGAGGAATGTCTTGATTTCTTCTGATAGTTCATTCCATTCTAGTTCAAATATCTATATAAACATTTAGTATGTATATAAATATCTAGTATAAATATCTATATGATACTTTACTATATTTTGCAAAAGCTAGCATATACATATTGCTCTGGACTTATATTTGGGACAAGGTACGATGTTGACTTAGCTAACATATTTTAGGCATTTACTATACTATGGACTTGGTTCTTTATATATCTCCTTAAATTTTCACAACAGCCCTTTGGTGATGAGATTAATGTAATTTTCATTTATGAGTGACAAAGCTGAAGTTTAGGAATATTAAGTAACTTTCTTGAGGTATTGTCTTTGTTAATTTTCTGAAACCCACAAGTTAAAAAAGGAAAGATTTATTTTAGTTCACAGCTTGTAGAGGTTTCAGTCCATAGTTGGCTAGCTCCAAGGCAAGGGAGCATAGCAGAGGGATATTACAAAGGAGAAACAGTTCATGGAAGGTAGGTAGCAGTAAGCAACAAGCAGCAGCCTGCCTGCATTCTCTACTGTGGCACCACCCACACCAAGTGTGGGGCTTCCATTGTCCACACCCAGAACTATGCTAATTCTAATCAATGGACTCATTTAGTAACACACATTCTTAACTCCAGGATCCATGCCCTAGGTTCAGCCAGTTCCAAAATGCCCCACCTATGGGTATGTGAGGCTTTTGGGGCACATCTAGACACAAGTCATAATAGGCATGAGTTTTGGAATTGAGTAAAACAGGTCAGAGCAATAGTCTGAATGGTGAGTTGGGACATTAACTTATTTGCCTCCATGTGGCCTAGACTGTAGGAGATTTATTTTTTCTGATAGAATTTCTATAAGAAAGGTAAAATGACTTTTACCTTGAAGAACTATTGGAGACTCCTTAGCAGATTCCAATCCCTTGCTAGGTGCTACAGTAAAAGTTGAGAAGAAAGACAGAGACAGAATTAAAAAGACAGACAAGGATCTGGGATGATCAGTGCTTGAGCAAGAAAAGGCACCAAGCAGCCAGAACCATTGATGTTTATTGGTGACACAATCATTGATAAGTTGGGGTACCAGAGCTAAATGAAAGGGTTATGTGTAGTTACTAGGGATATGTTGCCAATGCAGGCAAGGCTGATAAAGGAAGAGAGAAAGCATTCTTGTGTTAGAAACAGAGCAGACAAGATATAGGCTGTGTTAAATATCATTGTCTTTTTATTTAAGAAAGTTTTAATTCTGGGAACAGAATTTGGGCACAAGTCATTCTGACTACAGCACATAGTTCTTTGGTCGGACTAACTTCTATAAGCCAATTGTGGGATTAACTCTTTACAGCCTGAATTGCTTACAACCTGCTTTGGGCATAATCACCAGGGTAGTTTCCCACAAAGAACTAGCTGGAATAATGTTTTTAATAATTAATTATAGAGGAGGAAGAGTTTTCACAAATTCACAGCTTCAAGACATTGTAGGGTATCCTCGTAAAACACCAGTGGTTCTGGTGTGAGGAATTAGTAGAAAATAAGTTAGGACAGGATTACAGGAACTCAAGATATTTGCCCATACCTGAATAAATCAAATAATTATTCTGAGCAGGCAAGTGAAATGTTTATATTTTCTATTTAGAGGGATGACTACATTGTCCCTCTGAAGACTGGACTCATGAGGAAGTATGTGAAATGCAGACTTCTTAGAAACTGGGAGCAGGTGTGAAAATAAAAAGTCCTGTGTGAGCCAGCCTTGTGGTGTAGATCTAGTTGTTCATATGAGCTAACTTGGTGAGGTCAGAAGTGGCAGGAAGGTACAATACAGTTGCAAATTTCAAGAGATGTAGCAACCATTTACTTCACAAACAATTTTCATACATTGTTCTCTTGCAATCACTGAAGAACAAATCAGGGTTCATCCTTGTATTTCTCATTTGTAGTACGGTGCTCCATAATTATGTTAGAGGCCTGAAAAAGCTTCACAGGTAATGTTCCACAAATGTTAGGTTTAGATGGCAACTCATAGACAAAATCACTAGGAGCTAGAAATGGTCCACCACTTGAAATATCTCTAAAAGAGAAATAATGAGGAGATAATAAGTTGTCATTACCTTACAAGCTACTGATCCTCAGTATTATCTCCTCTGCCTCAAATCTCCTTGTATATTTTCAGGCTTTCTGGTGGTGCCAATGTGGAGAGGAAGTGATTCTTCATCTTTAGCTCTGTGGCTAAGCTTTAAATTAATTACTTACACAACACTTATTCAGATCATTAAATAGAAAAAGCTGAGACACTTTCATTGAGGGTGTTTGCATGTACAGAAATTAATCTGAGTCAGAGAGACTTATGGAATGCTGACAGTATCAAGCCAATAGATTATTTTTTCATCCTGCCAGTGTCACCCTAAATTCCAATTTGATTTTCTGGGTATATTCTGAAGGTCACATATCCACAAGAGAATAAGAGGAATCCAGAGGGAAAACTGACAAACCCCCAGAGTTAGACAAGAAAGCAGCAGAATGACTTTTAACTTATATAGGATCTCTGCTGCACTTATTCTATTCAGAATTTTCTAAAATTCTAGTCTCTCTCTCTCTCTCTCTCTCTCTGACACACACACACACATACGTGCACACACACACACGCGCACACACACACACACACACACACACACACATGCGCGCACATAGTGGTTACCTCTGTCTCCAGCAAACTAATAAGAAGTAACTGAGGGGATGTGAAGCAGACTTTTTTTTTGCCTCTCCAGCATTCCCCATCCCTGCCCTGCCAGCAGAAACATTTTGATTTTTTTTTTTTTTTAGTAGCCCATTGTTTTCCCAGTCTCAGCCACATAGGATAATGGGATAGATGTCATTCTTAAGGTAATTATTCTATGATATTCTTCTGGTCACAGCACTCTTCTAGTTGATTAGTATATAACATGTTTAAATAAAAAAATAAAGAAAGAAAAGCAGTTCTGGCGAGCAAAATCTCCTCTATGTGGGGATTACAAAGGGGTCTTCTGTCTATTTTCTTTTTTTTATTATTTTTTTATTATTATTTTTATTATTTTTTCAGGATCTGGGAGAAGGATGATAGACTTGAAATACTACTCTTTTTCCTAGTACAAGGATAATGCTAAATTAGAGAAAATGTAGTTGAGAAATGGAGAACTTTTCAGAAGCAAGATATACCTGATGCTAGTATATAGATTTTTCCATTAAGTGAGCCAATAAATAATTTAAATAAGCTGATGGAATATATATATTTTTTTTGTCATAAGAAGTGATTATTGTAGCCCCAACTAAACACATTCAGCTCTTCCCAGGTCTTTCATAGAATTGATTGCACCTGTATATAATCTTTTATCATGAAAATGAATTTGTGTAACATCCAAAAACATGTCAACGATGTGTTTATGACAGTGAGAAACTGTGGCAAGAGTCTAAATATTAGATCTTATTTATATCACATGAAAGGGAAGTTTTGATAAAAAGGTAGCAGGATTTAATTTCAGGGTGGTGTGACTGAGAAGTTGGATAAGTCTCTCTTAACATTTACTTCGCCAGGTAGAACTTCACTCTTGAATACCAAAAGCAATCCTCTTTAGGCACTGTGCAAATTCCAAAACTATTACGTGTTAGTTCCCTTGTTGTTCATTATGATTTGGTGAGAATGTATCTCCTAAATTATTAAAATAAAACTAAAATTTTGTCTTGGTTTTTGTAACAACACACTCTAAACCAGTCAAATGTGAGACTTGCTTATGTGATTTAGAATACAGAGGTCGTAATTTCCTCAAAGCTGAAAGACATTAAGAAAAGTTACTCAGTCATGCCTCTGAGTGCTGGCCCCTCTATATATCCTAAATTAACATATTGATTATAGATATTTCTATGGTCAAACTGTGACAACTTGAAGTCAACTTTGGGTACTGAGAAATGGGACTGCCATGTAAGGTAAATCCTCAGAGAATCAACTTAACTGCTTTTATGTGAATTTGAGCCCTTTGGCATTAGACAAACACAGTGTGCATATCCCCTGCCCTGCTAACTTCACCTATAATAGACAATTTCTCCTCTGTTCACAAGTCTCAGGAAATGGAGATTTGAGAAAGTTTTTAAAAAATATTGATTCCTCCTGCGGCACATCCTTAATGTCCTTAATGTCCATCATAAGTTGCCAGGAAACCCTCTAATATTAAATTACCTTTCTTTATAACTTTTTGCTCATATGGAGTATGTATCTCCCCTTGGTTCTGGAGCTCATTGAGATTTTCCTACTCTAGGCTACTTCCATTTCTTGACCTGTTCTCTACATTTTGAATATAGCTAAATATTTCTATTTTGGAGACAGATTTCTAGAATATACAAAAACTAAAGAAAATCAAATTCCCAAATTCAAAGACCTAATCCAAAAATGGGAATTTGAGATGAATATGCACTTCTCAGATGAAGAGGTAGAAACAGCAAATAAATGAAAAAATGTTCAACGGTACAGGTCATTTAATAGATGCAAAATAAAACAATGATGAAATTCTATCTCACTCCAGAAACAATGGCTAGGTTGTAGTCAGGGTTTTGGCAAGGAAAAACATAACGTATAGGGTTATTTAATGATTACCCAAAAAGTCACATGCAAAGGAGTAGAAGAGAGATCAAATGAAAACTAGAGGCCCACAGGATCAAGCCGAGGGCCTGGGTCTCAGCAAGGTCTCACCCAAGTCCCTGTAAAGGCTTAGAGTCCAAGGCAATGTCCTCCATAAATCCAGCACAATGTCCCATGCTTGTCCTTCTTGCAGATCTGTACATGGAAGGCCAAAAGGCCAGTGGTGGAAGCCAGAAAACCTATACTGTTGAGATAAAGGATTTGTGCCACCAACTGAGGGATATTCCTTGGAGCCAGGAAGTGATGCTCACGGTTAAGATCAGAGCTCCCCTGACTAAAACAGTGGCCACTGCCAGCAACAGCAAGGCCTCAAGTTTCTCCTCCAAGAACATCATCCTAGTTTGAATAAGGAAAACCATCCACAATAAGCTTCTCCTAGAAAATCAACAGGCCTTGATCTTCCTCTCCAGTTCTCTTTTTGTGGCTATTGGCAACAATCTTCCGGTGGTTCTTTGGTGCCCAGACCACGCTGATTCAGTTCAGCTGGGCGTTATGAGTTGACAAACCAAATTTCTGTGTTAGTTACTTTTCGCTCATTGCTGAGACAAAATACACGACAGCAAAAGTTGGAAGGGAAGGGGTTTAGCTCACAGTTCATAGAAGTTTCGGCACATAATTGGCTAACGCCAAGGCAGGGATGAGAAACAGGCATGGCACAGCAGGACCAACATGTTGTGCACAAGGCAGCGAAGGTTAACAGGGAGTTACTGGCATCTTTCTGCCCCTTTTATCTTATTCAGACTACCGGGATTAGGGTGGTGCCAAACTACTCGCTCACACATAGTGGTTTAGTAACCACATGCCCTTAACACCAGCATCACGCATTCCACATTAAACCACCTCTGAAAAAGAAAGTCCCACGTCAGCAGCGTGAGGCTTTGGGGGGACATCTAAACACAAACCATAATAGGCTATTATAAAAAAAATCAACAATAATAAATGCTAGAGGGGCTGTGAGGAAAAAGTAACACTGCTCCACTGTTGGGAGTGTAGACTGGTGCAACCACTGTGGAAATCGGTATGGAGAAACCTCAAAAAACTGGAATTTGAGGTTCCATTTGACCCAGCTATTCCCCTTGGTGGTATCTTCCTGAAAGCATTTAATGCATCATACCACAGCCATATATGCACATCCATGTTTATAGCAGCACAGTTTGCAATAGCTAAATTTTGGAAACAGCCAATATGCCCATCAACTAATGAATAGGTAAAGATATGTTTCCTTTTAAATACAATGGTGTACTACAGTACCATAAAGAAGGATAAACATGAGACATTTACAGGTAAAGGGATGCACCTAGAATCCATACTCTTAAGTGAGATAAATTGGATACATATGTATAAATATCACAATGTTTCTCTGATGTGAAAAACTAAAGTGTAAATAAGGACCAAAAGGTATAATAGATAATGTGAGATAGGAAGAAAATGTTCAAATGTGAAGGGGCACAGGGGACAGGGGAGGAGGAAAGCAGGGAAGGGACATAAAAAGGAGAGCAGAAAGATGAAATGGAAACAAAGCTTTTGTAAATGAGAAGGGGAGGAGGGGTTGAAGGGAGGGGAGAGGAATGGCACACACGCAAAAAGAATCAAGATGCAGCATATACAGGCACACATTTCATAAATGAATGGGATCATTGTGTTTATCTACGTTATACCAATACATTTAGTTAATGATAAAAATAAAAATACTTTTCATAACATCTGTTAAAATTTGAATTTATATTAAATGCCACCGTAAGTGGAGTTGTCCTTCAATCTTAGCTATTTTTTAAAAAAATCTTACTATATCTTTTGATTTTAAAAGTAATTTCAGCAGTTTAGCATGGAAGAGATTTTACTTTTGCTTTTCTAATAAATTATACATACAGTTTAGGATGCTTGGGAAGATTTACATGAGGAGTGTACTCAATAGGCATGCACAGAAAAACCTATTCTGCTGTTTGGCTAATCTTTTGGTTTTATGTTAAAACCTTTCATTTAATTTTCTCATTAATATCTAAAGCTTGACCATGCACAAAATGACACAATATTAAGGATGGCTTTTATGACATTTAAATTTCATTTCCACTCTTCTTTTACTCATTCATATTAAGAAAAAAATTCCAGAGTAAGTATAATGCTTAGGTATAAATGAGACAGGAGAGCAAAAACAAAGTAGTGGCACTGGCTGCAAAAAGTCCCACATTTTGTCAGCAAATTGCAATTTAACTACACCAGTTTAAGGATGAGAGAAGTGAAACTTGCAAAAGAAATTATCACTGTGTTTTCCAAAGAGTGTTTTCATTTAATTACATTTGTCCCAGGCTCCTCTTTTACAATGTCTTTAAACTCACTTTTTGAACTTAAAAAATCTTTATCACTGTGAAGGTCATTAATTTTACTTAAGTGGAAATTTTTTAATACTCACAGGAAAATGAGGATTCATCTCAATAACTTTCACTAAATAAATAGAACAAATTAAAATTGGAATACATCTCTAGATGGATCTAAAATGGTCTCATCAAAAGTCTATTAGTTGACAAGAAAGGAAAAGAGTGACTCAGTGGATTACAGTACAAGTTGAACCCAGAATTACAGAGAAATGTTTGTAGAGCTATTCCTCTGAACACTCTGAAAAAAGAGATTGAAGAGGATATAAGAAAATGGAAGGACATCCTTTGTTCCTGAGTAGGAAGAATCGATGTAGTGAAAATGGTCATACTGACAAAAGTGCTATACAGATTCAATGTAATCCCTATTGAAAACCCAAAAGTATATTTCACAGAACTAGAGAAAGCAATATAAAAAATCATTTGGAATCAGAAGAGACCTGGAATAGCAAAAGCAATTCTAGGCAACAGAGACATGGCAGGGGTGTCACAGTCCCCAACTTGAAATTATACTACAAAGCCACTGTGTTAAAAACAGCATGGTATTGGCAAAGAGACAGACCCAAGGATCAGTGGAACAGATTAGAAGATGCAGAGACAACTCCTGACATACTCAGCTACCTCATCTTTGACAAAGGAGCCTATCACCCTCACTGGAGGAAAGATAGGCTCTTTAATAAATGGTGTAAAAAACTGGATTTCAACCAGCCAAAGATTAAAACTAGACCCTTATATTTCCTTATGCACTAAACTAAAATCCAAGTGGTTTAAAGATATAAATATTAAAACGGAAATACTGGAAGATAGGTAGAATTTTTTAAGATATTGGAATAGGGAAAGACTCAGTAGGACAGGAACTAGCACAAAGAATCAACAGTTGTGATCTCATCTTTTACAAAGCTTCTGCACTGCCAGAAAAATCATGAGTAGAGCTAAGAGACAGCCCACAATGTGGGAAAAATTTTTACCAGCTATTCCTCAGACTGAGGTCTATTATCTAGAATATATAAAGAACTGAAAAAAATCAGACCCCCCAAATTTAAAAACCCAATTCAAAAATGGTCATCTGAAATAAACAGATATTTCTCAGAAAAGAAGTAAAAGCAGCAAATAAACATAAACATGTTCAAAAACACTGGTCATTTGAGAGATGCAGATGAAAACAACACTGAGATTCCACCTCACCCCACAAAGAATGGCTGCTATCAACAAATCACACAATAACAAATGTTGGCGGGGTTGTGGGGAGAAAGGAACCCTTCTCCATTGTTGGTGGGAGTGCAGACTGGTGCAACCACTGTGGAAATCAATATGGATATACCTCAAACAACTAGGATTAGAAGTTCCATTCCAGCTATTGCGCTGCTGGGTATCTTCCCAAAAGAAATAAAAGAATCACACCATAGAGATATATGCTCACCCATGTGTATAGTAGCATAGTTTGTAATAGCTAAAATTTGGAAACAGCCCAATTATACATCAACTGGAGATTGAATAAAGAAGATATGCTTTTTAAAAATATATAAAATGGAGTACTACTCAGGCATAAAAAATGAGAAACTAGAGATATTTATTACTAAGTGTATGCACATTCAGGCCATACTCTTAAGTGAAATTAGTAAGTCACACACCTATAAATAGTGAATAGTTTCTCTGTTGTGAAAAACTAAAAGAGTAAATAAGGATTAAAATGTATGATTGATATTGTGTAATAGGAAGAAAAGACCTAAAAGAGTAGAGGAAGTGGGAGGAATAGCAGAAAGGTAAAATGGGCAAAGAAAAAATACGAGAAAAGGAAAAACATGGAAACAAAGTCTTTGTAAACAGGGAAGGGTGGAGAGGGTAAAGGGAGGGCTGGGGAATGGGGAAAAATAAGAACCAAGATCCCAATGATGAATGTAATTGTATTGTATACCTAAAATGTACCAATAAACTTAATAAAATGTAAAAAATCAGAAAAGATACTGGTATGATTTTGATCTTCCTGAATTTCTGAAGACTTGTTTTATAAGTTAAAATTATCTGTTCTAGAAAATGCTTTATGTGTGCTTGAGAACATTGTGTATTCTACTGTTGGGTGGGGAGTTCTGAATATGCCTATTAAGTCCATGTGTGATACATATTGTCACCCAAGTCCACTACGTTTTCATTAATTTTCTGTCTGAATGTTCTTCTCTGTCAATTAAAGTGGATTATTGCAATCTATAACAACTATTATAAAGATTTTAATTTCTCCTTTAATATTTGTCTATATTTGTTTTATGTGCTTTGGTGATCTGTAGTTGGGGTGATATGTATGTGTGTGTGTGTGTGTGTGTGTGTGTGTATCTATCTATCTATCTATCTACCTATCTATCTAGATATATATGTTTTTTGTTTTGTTTTGCTACCAGGGATCTAACACTGAGCCAAATCCCTGGCCCTGGGGTGATATATTTTTACAATTATAATAATATCTTCCTGTTGAAATGATTCTTTCATTATTATATAATGATATATCTGGACTCCCACCTTTTTTCACTTCTGATTTAAATTCTAATTTATCTAACATAAAGATGGTGACTCTTGCTTTGTTTGGTTTCCATAAACATGAACTATCTAATTCCATCTCTCCACTTTCAGCTTCGGTGCGCCGTTAAATCTAAAATGATTTTTTTTTACTCTTCTATACTTAGATATTGGTTTTTAATTCATTCAGCCATTCTTCATTCCTTTAATGAAAATTTTGTTCATTTATATTTAAAGTAATTACTAGAAGGGAAAAGTTTACTCTTGCCATTTTGTTCACTGATTTCTTTTAGTTCTATTGCATCTATGTTCTGTCTTTCTGTCTTCCTTTGTGCTTGATTACTTTCTGCTTTTGTATTGATTAGCTGCTTCCTCTCTCTTAGGTAAAATTTCCATCAGTGTTTTTGGTGATTCCTATAGCTCTTATATAAAATATGGGGTAGAAATAACTGTTTATGGTGACAGCAACCCAGCTTCACTTGCATCAAAGACTCAACACCCTTATGATGTCATATATATGTGGTTGATGTTATAATTTACATTGGTCAATGTTTTATTCCATAATGTAGTTAAAGTTATTTCATCTAATTTGTCTTTTTACTGTTTCTGTTTGTTTGTTTGCTTTGCAGTACCGGGGTTTGAACTCAGGACTTTGTGCTGGTGAGGCATGTGCAGTGCCACTAAGCCGAACCCCTTGCTCGGTCTTTTTACCTTCATTCTAGAATTTAAGTACATTTCCTCATTCCTATGATAGTAATAGTAAGCCTATTAAGCTTAATTCGATTTAAATGAAGAACTCCTGACATGTGAATGGGTCAGGAGGACACAGGACTCGCCAGTGGATTAATCCTTTGATGTTTAGAGCTAAATGTTCTGTTAGGAGGTGGAGCCCAGTTGGAGGAGGCGGGTACTGCATGGCTTTTTTTTTTCAGCAGTTAAACATATCATCCAATTCCTTTCTAGCCTGCAAGGTTTTGTGCTGTAGAATATACTGATAGCCATGAGGAAGGTTTTCTTGTAAGTAACAAGTCACTTTTCTTGTGCTGCTTTCAAAATCCTTCTTTTCTTGAACTTTCAACAATTTTTTTTTTTTTTTTTGAGACAGGGTCTCACTACGTAGTTGAGACTGACCTGGAACTCACTATGTAGCCCAGGCTGGTCTGGAACTCACAGCGATCCTCCTGCCTCAGCCTCCCGAGTGCTGGGATCACAGGCGTGCGCCACCAAGCCTGGCTGGCTCAACAAATTTTTAAGTAATGCATTTTATTGTATTTAGGCAGGCGGCAGAACCACTGAGCTAAACTGCTGGCCCTGAGTGTGAGTATTGAAATTCATCCTATTATTGTTCTTTGGATTTCTTGAGTGTGGATTCCTATTTCTAGCCCCATATTTAGAAAAATATTTTGGAATTATTTCTATGATTATATTTTCTATCTCTCTTCTCTCTTTGATTTCTATAGTGTGCACACTTGTTGACTGAATGGTGTCCCATAATTCTCTTAAATATTGTTATTTTTTTGTCTTTTTTATTCGTCTTATTTTATAATTTCTAACAACCTATCCTTGAGTTTCTTGAGTTTTTCTTCTGGTTGATCTAGTTTTTTGTTGAAATATTCTGTTGAACCATTCTGTTACATTTTTAAATTATAATTCAGGCCAATGACGTATTTGGTATTCTTTATGTTTTTCATATTTTTGTTGGAATTTTTACTTTTATATATTCATTATTGTCCTTACTTAACTAAGCATCTTTATGATCATTATTTTGAATTATCTCTTTGGTGCATCTTATGTCTTCATTTCATTAAGGTTGTTTTTTAAAGATTTATCCTGTTCTTTTGTTTTTGTTCAAATTCATTTGACTTTGGGTGTTTTATGTGCATTAGATAAAATAGGCACTTCTCCCAGCCTTTAGCATACAGGTATTACATGGGATCTGATCCTCACCAATCACACAGATGATTTTTGAGTATCTCTCAAACTTTAGTACCTGTCCAATTAGTACCTTTATTCCTAGTGGCCTCCAGGAAATTAGAGTATGCAGCTTCCTGTCAGTGCCCTGAGACAAGCAAGATAAGACTCGTTTCTTTGGTTAATCGTTAATAAAGTTCAGGCGATGGATGTGTGGTTCAATTTCTTCTCCCTTCATGGAAAAGTCAGAAGCTGGAGTTGACCACATGACTTCTGTGTTCAGCCACTACTTGTGTATTCATTCAGACATTGTGCTGTTCGCTCCTTTTACTCCCCAGGCTCCAGGGAACGCTTGACCTTAGTCACGCTCAGATATAGATAGGTTAGGAGCCAGTACCTCATGTAGCAAGAAGAACAGTTGTGGGGCTAGGAGGGGAGGTACAACCCTTTCTGCAGAAAATCTGTACACATTTTTTTTTTCTACTGGAGTAAGCCAGCAGGAGAAGTGTCCACATGTTCTTTGAAATTCCCAGGGAACTAGTAATCCTGACCACATCAGCTCTAAGAGATGGCCAGGTCAGAATGCAAATCTTCAACTGGTAGTGGAAAAATCAAGGCCCTAAGTGTTTTTCAAATCTTTGTAGGCTGCAGGTGGGAGCTGAGATTTATAGCTAGAGGGAAGCAGGGGAAGGAATCTGCAGGAAGAACCTACAGGGGCATTCAAAACTGCTGCTTTGTTCTCTATAGGCTAAAGGGTTTAGCCAATTTTAGTTACTCAGATACTCAGTAAGCAGCGGCAAAAGCCAAGAAGCTATTTGTGTAGTTTGATTCTTTCTAGGGAAAAAATGGGAGGCTTTTTACCCCATTGGAGTAGGCTTAAGGGAAATCCCTGAGAAGACTAAATTTAGAGGGGAATATTGGTCATCATGCTTCTCTTCATCTTCCAGATGTGATATAATTAGAAGTCAAGCTCTTAGGGATCGCTGAATAACAACGACAACAAAAACAACCAGGGAGTTAAATGCGCAGTGTTATCCCTTCAGGGAGAAGCTGGGAGCTTTACTACCTGCATTACCTGTGCATTGAGCTGGAAGGGAGACTACCATAATGCACCTGTGCCTGTTTACAACTGCCTCTTTCTCCATGGTCCTTGGGGATGGTTGCATATTAATTATTATAATTTCTAGAGATAGACAAGTTAAGTTGCAGTCTCCTGAGTGGTAGCTCTAAAAGTTGAGGCACTAGACATATGGTTCAAACTCTTTTCTCCTCAGGGGAGAAGTTAGGAGGTGAATGTTTATCACAATTGTATGATGCTGTGGTAGTGGGAGGTGTGGAGGGAGTAACACTCGGCCTTTCCTACCCATTTCCAAGTGGCAGTTTTCTCAGTTAAGTAGTGTACAGCAGTGTCTCAGCTGGTTTCTGCATTCCTGTCAGACGGATTGGTGTGTGAGTTGCTGTTTATTTGGTGCATCTGTAAGTGCAAAGAAAGTATTAGGTCTCCTATTCTGTCATGTTGCTGAGCCTCCAGTCCTCTCAGAGTTCCTGGAGGTAAATATTTTTGGGAATTAGTAAGGAATTTCACAAGTAAACACTTAATTTAATAGCCCCAAATGGTTTAGAAACAAGGTACAGAAATGAGAGTTCTCACCATGCATACCACCTAAGTGAAATAAATAAAACTATGTCAAATAGACCGACATTCCAAATGATCGGGGCTTCCAGTTAGATCAGTCCCTGCTCTTTTCAAGTGGCTGTGTTTCCTGATCACGTGCATCCTACATTTCACATAATTCACTCTGGTTCTGATATCAATTCCATTTGTCACCAAAATTGTTTCCCATTCCTGTCATGTCAATAAATAATAGATTTATTATTTCTAATATAATAAAATTTTTAAATTATTAGGATGTACTACTTATTAATAAATAATAAAAATGTGACCACACAATTCAATTTTCATTCTGGTGAAATTTTCACACAAAATTATTTCCATGTGTGCATTGACATTTTAAGTCATTTTTAAAAATAAAGACAAATGAAATTGAATTATTTTGAGGCATTTCCTTACCTTCTTTTTTTGGTGTTTCCACAATGCCAAAATGAGCATAAAATATTTATTTTATTTATTTTGTGAAGATAGTTTATCATAGCTCAACATCTGGGATATAAACCAGTAATTATTTCCTGCTTCATTGATTGGGTTGGAGTTATAAATACGTAGTTTCTCTGTTGGTGAGTATAATTGTATGTTGTCTTATTAAACTGACAGGATTATATTTCAAATGAATAATCTGAGAATATGAGAATCTAAACTTTATGTTAGATTTTTCATAATTATAATTTGAAAATTATAATTATAGCATCTCTTTCTGGAAGATGAGAAGGAAACTATTATCACTTGTGCTGTTTACATATCACATCATTTTTATTTTGTCCCTTTTATTGGGAGCACTCCTAATTCACAGACTTAGAAGAACAGATGCCCTTTTGATCAATCAGGAATTTACCTACTTTTAGAGCCAGTGGGTATGGTAGTCTCCTGGTTTGTGAAAAATTTTTCCATCGGGCAAAAATGCATATCCTTTTGCTCATACCTATACTGTATATTTCTGAAACCACGTGTCCTTTTATAACAACAACATTTTCTTATTAACTTATAGATAAGAATAGTAAATTATTCCACTAAGCCTTGTACATGTGTTAACCCATTTAGTCCTCACATAAGCACTGTAGCTAAATAGGATTATCAACCTTAGTTTAAAGATGAAGAAAATGAGTCCAAAATGTGTTAAATAAATAGTGAGAGTTAGCTAAGAATGGCATGACTGTAATTCAAATCTCAGCTAACTAGCTTTGCAAACTTCATGTGTTAAGTATCAGAGAAGACTATATCAGACAAGACTATATTGAGAAGTTGATATTTAAACAAAGACTTAAATATCTGAAAGAGGTACATGCAAATATCTTAGGAAATTGCACTGAAGGCAGAGGTTTCCTTCTGGACCCTGAGGCAATTATATGTTGACATGAAAGAGAAAGGAATAAGGGTCTGACTTCAAGAATTTTTGCTGAGTACTTGGAAGGATATAGCTACTGTTATCCAAAATGATTCATATTTGTGTGTCACAGGTTTGGTGGGATGAATGGAAATTCAATTTTTAACAGGCTAAGTCTGAGATACCCATTAGATATTCAAGAGATGCCAGTCCAAGTTCAGGAGGAAACAAATGAGGGTACAGACAAAATGGTCCAGAAACTAATTTTTCCCCATTTAGGGCTAGAATATGAAGCGTCATCAACAAAAGATCCTGAAGCAGAGCAGTGAGTGTGGCAGGATGCAGACCAGGTGACTGAGTTATCTTGGATTCCAAGTCAGAAAAGCCTTCCAGTGAGAAGAATGGGAGGCTTCCAAAACTATTGGTCAATTAAATAAGGTAAATACTGGGAACTGAATCTTGTGACAATGTGAATGACATCAGTGACTTTGACAAGTCACTTTTCATTATGACATTCCACGCAAATAGCTAGAGCAGACTGATAAAAGATTAAGATTTTTTTACCCTATCACTTAACTGGGATTTGTTAAGGAACAAATAATTTTTTTCTTATCTTACTGTTTGCTTCTGACTGTGTATATTTCTGTGGAAATGGGAATTTAAAAAATGATGAATACATTTTGAACAAAATTTAAAATTCAGTAAAAATGTTAAAATAGTAGATAGGTATCAAAATGTTAAAGAAAGAGATTCAAAAGAGAAGCGTATCTACAAAGAATGGATTGGTTGAAAGAACGTGATTAGGTTTCCCTGTAGGGAAAAATGGGAAAGATTTATTGGTTAACATAATTGAAAATTTCAGAGATAAATCAAGGTATTCCATTTCATTACCTAAACACTCTGCTGTTGTCTGCATTGGCTTGCATTTCAGTCAAGCTCCCGAGACATATTGGTCAGCAGCAACTCCAGGTTAACCTCAAAACCAGTTCCTGGGGAACAGGGCATTTCTTTCCCAGTAATTCCCAGGAATTTCATGTGTTATTGATTAACTTGACTTGTGCTCTGTGTGGGTCAACAACCATTTATTCTGTATTGGGAGTGTGTACCTAGATTTAGATTTTATCTACATTAGAGTGTCCTGATGAAGCCAGTGCTTTCCTGACCATAAGGATTAATACGTAGATAGCTCTTCACAGAAAAATTAAGATTCTAATAGTGTATGAAGCGGGGAGTGAATATTGAGTGAATTAAAAAATTTTAATTATAGGTGAGAAAGAATAATATTTGAAGAAAGAAGAATGGGGGAAAGTACTTAAGTGGCCTTTACTATATACAAACACTTGATTACATCTCTCACATGCAACTCATGGCAACCACAAGAAATAAGTGCTTAAAATGGGGAAAACTAAGATAAACAAAAAGATCCCTAATATTATTTTAGAGAAAATTTGCTGCAAGCCCTAAACTATACATACACTTTTCCATACACTGAGAAAAATATGTATAGGTTATCTGCATAGTTATAGTTACCAGCTCTGATACTGTCTTAGTCACATCATTTGTATGAACTGAAGTGCTTTCTGGCTCATATTTTCCAGCAAGTAACTTAGCTTCTGCCTGTGAGTAAAGAGTGTTCTGTTGGGAATCACGATGAAGGAAGACCTGTAGTGTGAGGTGTGGCTAACAGTTTTCTCAAATTGTTCTCTCAGTTCATCCTCTCTTTGCCACATTTCCTCAGGACTACACATCTCTAAATCTTTGTATGTCCTACTGAAAACCCTGTCTTGTTCCTCCATAGCTACTCCGTATTAGGCAGGTACAATTTGGCTTCCTTTGATCTCCGATGCTTTTGCCATTCTTCTGTCCGTTTCCTCCCCTCATGTGCCACTGACACCTTTCATCATGGCCCTCTTCTCTGTCCCTCCTTCTTTGTAGACTTCTGTCTCTAATTTTATCACTGCTACTTTTTAATTCTGATGCCTTTGAGACACAACAGGTATTAACATGTTTAATCTACCTCACTTGACCAGAGTCCTCTACCTTTACATTACCTCTTTACGTGTTTAATGACTGATGATATTAAGCATGCACCTATAATCCCCATTAGTATAATGCCCTACCTCACAATGTCATGAAATACTTGTAGATATTTGCACATACTGTGTGCTTAGAACAGTAAACTCTTCCAACTTCATAAACTGGAACACATGCATTGCCTAAATCCTACATTTCATATTTATCTGACCACACTGCTCCAACTCTAAACTATCAATATGTGTAAAACACATTTAATATTCTTATAAAATTGTAGTTAAGATGACAAAAATAATGTGACAAATCTTAGATTACATGTTTTAATCTCTGATTACCTATGTGTCCAAGCACTTTGAAAAGACGGCTGAGGCAAAATAAATTTCACTCTGTCTGGACTTTTTTTGTGAACTACTAACGTAAAATTAAACTTGCCACATCTACACAAAACATATTTAGATTATGACAAAAGATTATACAGCTTGGTATAGATTGTTGGTTAAATGAAAATAGGCGTATATTCCCTATGACGCTTTCCTATCTTAAGAGAACTATACATTTGGGAAGGAAGGAATGATTCTGCATCAGAACCAGAGACAACATGGCTTAAAGCAGCCCATTCCTCTTTGCTGTCAGTGAATTTTTGCCTATTGCTTTACTTTGTTTTATACCTTTTTTAAGCTCAATAAAAATATCTTGACATACTGCATGAGACCTGTAGGTTGCTATCTATTTCATTTTTTTAAGAGTGAGATACCAGTTTGAAAGGCGTTGGGGCCTCATTGTTAAATTACACCACAGTATGGGCAGACAGTCATGTAGGGAGCTCACGCCTACCAACTTGTTTGGCTTCAGTATATTTCTAGCTTAGAATAGCAATGATCGTCATGATGTGATGGACTTGCTAGTTATTCAGATTCATACAAGGACAGTCTTCCTCATAAGATCTAATTTACTCCATACTTTTCAGGTCAATAGCCTTATAGGGAATTCAGATATTCTCTTCAGATAAAGAATATGTGATAACTTGAAACACAGGTTAATAACTTAGCATAACAACTATGGTAATCCTCCATTGTTGATTAACTGTCACTTAGTCTATATCTTGAATGCCTCTTGTTAGTTCTTAGGTTATGGCCTTTGTATCCGGAGCTATACTGCCGTACATGCATGCCCTTGTTTCAGATTCTGCAAAGGCTGGCTGCTCTCTTTTGTTTATAGCATCTATCTGAAGGCAACTTTCTTCAAGAAATCTTCACAGTCACTTCCTTCAGCATTTCGCTCTTTCAAAAGATCGATTTTATTTTATTTTTTGTACTCAACCAAGAGTGGAAAATTTCTCATCTTCTTACATAATCAAAAAATGCAATTCTCTTTTGTCATTATATTTCCAGTGCCTAGAACAGTGGAATATATAGTAGGCATATGTACATCTCCATATTTTACAGATAAAAGTACCTTGCTTAGTTGGTTCATCGGGGTCACTTTAATCTATACAAGGTGCTGTGTTAATGTAGTAGGTTTGAATTAGCATGTGCTGAATTAATAAATGACTTCTTTTCATTTTAATTCCTAATTGTACTGGAATTTTAAAGTTAAAATACTCTATTCTTGATATTTGTCCAAGACCAATAAAAATGTACATTCACACACACACACACTCACACACACACACACACACACAAATTGTTTTTAGCTACTTTGTTTATAGCTCAACATTGGATGAAACCACAAATTCTGATAAATGTGTAAAGAAAATATGGTATATCCATTCATCTGCAGACTACTCAACCATGAAAAGGAACAAACTGGAAAACACATAATAATTTGGATGAATATTTAATATAAAATTCTAAGTGAAAGAAGCCAGACTCAAAAGGCTACATATTTTGCAGTGCTATTTACGTAACATTCTGGTAAGATGCTATTATAGAGACAGAAAATAGGTCAGTGGTTTCTAGGATTGGCAGGGGTTTAGAGCAGGATAGTATGAGATAATTTTGTTGAGTTTTTGGAGCTGTTCTATGTAATAATTGTAGTGGTAGTTATGGAACTCTATGTGCTTGTTGAACTAACACAACTCTAAACTGAAAAGAATAAGTGTTACTTTATGTGAATGTACCTCAATTGAAAAATTAAATAGATAAGACCTCATAATTCATTGTAGCCCAAATAATTGATAGTCAAATACATGGCTTCCTAACCATTTTAGTCTTTTATCTTTGTTTTTACCTGTCCAATCTATTCTCAACACAAGAGACGGTGACAGTAAGAAAACATGGCACTCCTCCAATGTCTTCCCACTGTCTCTCCTCTAGGGATCATATGACTAGTTCTCATCAAAGTAATATAAAATAAAGATATATGTTATTATTTGGTCTAGGCAACTACAGCCACCTTACTCTCTTCTGATGTCTCTTTGTGACATCCTAACTGATAATGCGTATATGACGTCAAATTCCTGAAGCCATTTGTTGAAGTTGGCAGCAAGAAAAGATTCTAGGTCCCTAAAGATTGCGTACAGCTGGGATCATCCCTGCCTGTGAATCCAGTCCAATAGTCACTGTAACATTTATAAGAAATTAACTCTAGCTGGGAATTTAGCTCAGTGGATTTAGCTCAGAGGCCTCCTGCCTCGCAAGTGCAAGGTCCCAAGTTTGGTCCCGAGTACAAAAAAAACAAAACAAAACTGTAATTGTGTAAAACTACCATATCTTTGAAATATTAAGCAATTAGTGTGACTTTAGCAGAATAAACTACTGTACATGTATTTAGAATCAAAAGATGTTTCTAACATGAAGCCAGATTGGAGTATAACTTAGATGCTATGAAACTATTTTGCATTTGTACAATGGGACAGTAAATACTAACACTTTACAGGACAAAAAGAATTGAGTATAATATGTGGCCTTATGAAGGAACTTACAAAAATAATTGTGAATAGAGACTAAAATACTTGGAGAAAAGTGGCAATAGATAAGGTTAATAGTGAGAATGAGATAAATTCCTGAAGAGTCCTGAAGGTTGTGTAAGGTGCTTGGTATTTATTTAAAGGTAAATTGAAACCAAGTGTAAAGGGTTGAGACATAAAATAATATGATTGCACTTACATTTTAGAAAGAAAGTTCACATTTAATTATAAATATAGAAATAGGGTGGGCATGAGCCTGAGATTGTATAATACTGAAGTCTGCTGTTGCAGTTCCTAAGGAAAAAGAAAATGGAAATCCCACATGGAGCAGCGGAGATGAGGAAAAAAGAAAGTGCACAATAGAGAAGAAAAAAATAATTGGTGTCATCACATTTAAAAATTATGATTAATTGTAAGGTTGAAACAACAGAAAGAGACAAGGGTTACTCCTAGTATTTTAGTTTGGGCAAATTGCATAAGTGCAGGATTTCTGCAATTGAATCCTTGCTTATCATTGTTTCTCTATACATTTTCTCCATTAGATTCACTTACTGCAACATCAGCTATAGTCTGAACCTCGATCACAACATCAGGCCTTCATTTGTGACAGCTTTCAGGATATCCTAGATATTTTATAATCATTGCATAATGGATCTAATCATTCTCCCTAAACCAGATCACTTTATTAACATTAACTGCTTCACAATTTGTTCATCTTTTTAAATTCTAAGCATCCTACCTCAGGCACAGAATTGCTTGCAGCTGAAGTCCTTACTTTAAATTCCCAATGCCAGTATCTTAAACCAAGCTTTTGTCAAATACGTATTTGTCTTGGCTATTGGAGAATGGTTATCTTCCACCAAAACCTCACTACAATGCATCCTCAAGGTGTTTCTGTAGTTATACTTTTAATGCATCCTGAAATATATAGCACATCGAGTTTTAACTTTTTACAAGGCATTGGCAAAATCTTTGCATGCAATTATATTTTGAGTTATTGAATAAATACTCAGTGCCTTCAATATTCCAGGTACTACTGTAGAAGTTCAGAATAGATAATAAAATAAAATATCTTGCTCTCAGGAATTTTCCACTCCATGATGGGAAACGACCAACAAGCAAATAAGCAAAACATTAACTATGTGATAAGAGTTTTACAGAAAAACAAAGAAGGAAAAAATGAAAAATTGGGAAGAAGTTACAATTTTAAATGAGGGAGGTCCACACTGGGAGAGTGACGTTTGAGCAGAGAGCTGAGGGGAGATGATAATGTAGACCAGGTACACATCTGCATAGAGTGTTCCAGATGCAGGAAAGAACAAGAGCAGAGGGAAACACTCTTACAGGAACAACAAAGAGTACAGTAGGCCACAGGGAGACCAGCATAAAAGTGCTGAAGAAATGACAGATGTCCACACCATGTAATAGTTGAAGCAGTTGATGGAATATTGTGTATTCTAGGTAAGAAAGAGAGTAGTGGAAAGTTATATTGTAAAAATAAGTATAATAAGGCATATCTTATAGATAGAAATGCACCCATTGAAAGTGTTCCTTTGGGTTTGATGAATTTTGACAAAAAGAACCAAAACATACAAACATTTTTATTTTCCCATTCCATTTTGCAGTCGATCTCTTAGTAATTCTGCTGAGGGAGAATTAAACTTTTCTTTTTCCTGACACAGTAGATCAATATTCTAAAATTTTAAGTAAATTAAACAATGCACTATATGTTATTTTGTGACTGCCTTCTTTTGTTCTGAATATTTTTGAACCTCATTAAATTTTATCACATTCTGAGGTTTGTTCTTTTTTGTTCCCAAATAGTATTTCTTTTTTTCTTTCTTTTCTTTTTTTTCCTCTGGTACCAGGGATTGAAATCAGGTCCTTGCACTTGCAAGGCAGACAGCAGGACCACAGAGCTAGATCCCCAGTACCCAAATAGTATCTCATTACATAAATAATTCAACTGATTTACTCACTAGCATGCTGATAGACATTTAGATTGTTCCCATATTTGGTGGTTAGGAATAAAACTACAGTGAACCTTTGTGTTTGATTCTCTGAGCATACATTTTTATTTCTTTTGGATATTTACTTAGAATTATTGGATCACACAGTGTATATACATTTAACTTTGTAAGAAATTGACAATCATACTATCTTAATGCTACCATTTGGAAGAGCAGAAGTTTTAAATTTTAATAAAGTTCAATATATCAAGATTTAAATTATAATTTGGGCTTTTCTTCTGTGACCTAAGACAGAAAAGTTACAAAGATTTTCTTCTATGTTGTCTTTTAGAAGTCTTAGCATTTTATAATTCATATTTAAGTCTAAAATATATCAGTTTGTAGTCTCTGAAGTGTATTTGAGGTTATTTCCATATGGAAATATTCAGTTGTTTCATCACTATTTTCCATTCTATATTAGGAATACTTTGGCATCTTTGTCAAAATCAAATGAATATATATATGACAAAGATGCCGAGTGTTTCCAATGTATATATTGATGTGTGTGTTTATTTCTGTAACTTCTGTATCCTTTTTTTAGATCAATATATTTAACATTTGTCAACACATCACTAGCTTAATTGCAATAGTTTATCACAAACATTGGCATCAAGTTATATAAGTATTCCAATAATGTTATTATTCAAATTTACTTTGGCAGTTATGATCTTTGAATTCCCCTGTCAGTGATAAAATCATTTTGCCAATTCCCATAACTCTGTCTAGAATTTTGAGAGATTGAAATGAATCTATAAACAAACACTTTTAGAGTAAATATTTTAACAAGACTAAATATTCTAATCCATGAGAAAAGTATACATATCTTTTCAATTCAAAGTCATGTTTATATACTCTCTGTTTATTCAGGTTCCCATTAATTTTCATGTTTTTTAGATCAGCTATGTTGTCAAATTTTCCCTAGGATTTTTTTTATGAGTGTTGACATTTATTAAAATGTTATTTTAAAAATTGTATTTTCTATCTGATTGTTTATATTATATAAAATACAGCAGATCACAATAAGATCTATAACCTGAGATATTGCTAAATTAACTTAATACTTTTATTAGCTATTGATAAATTCTTTAGAATCCCTTATATGACAATTAAGTTGTTTGTAGGTAAATACCCTTTCATTTCTTTTTCAGTCTGTTATGGCTTGTGTCTAGATGTTCCCCTCAAAGCCTCATGCAGTCATAGGTGGGGCTTTTCAGAGCTGGCCAGACACAAGGTGTGTGATGCTGAGATTAAGGATGCATGATTACTAAATTAGTCCACTGATTGGAACTAGTATAGTTCTGAATGGCACCACCCAAAGGGAAAGTAACCTGGATGAACATAAAGGGGCAGAAAGAAGACAGGCTGTTGCTGCTGCACCTGCTTTTACTGTCTTCTTACTGCTGCTTGCTGCTTTGCTGTCTTCTGTCTGCCATGGACTGTTTCTCCTCTATAATGCTCCTCTGCCATGCCACCCTGCCTCGGAGCCAGCCAACTATGGACTGAAACCTTACACACCACGAGCCAAAATAAACTTTTCCTAATTTAACTTTGAGTGTTTTGTCTCAGCAATGAGAAAAGTAACCAATACAATCTCTCTGCCATATAAGGATAGTAAATTACACATCTTTCCTTAATCTTTAGGATCAGATTTCCAATAAAGCTTACGTAGAAGTAGTGAGTGTTGGAACTCTCTGGTTTTCATTACTGAGTAATATTGAACTGGCTCATACGAGATTGAGGAAGTTCATAATTATTTTTAATGTGGTATATTTCTATATCATTAAGAGTTATTAAATTATACCAAATCATTTTCTGTATTATTTTTCTAATATAGTCAATTCCATTGATTGATTGTGGTAAGTTAAACCAACCTTGAATTCTTGGGATATTTTGGCCATGACATGATATCCTTTGCACATACTGATGAATTTGACTTGCTAATGTTTTAAATTATTTTTGAAATTGCATTCATTGTACATATTACTCTTAAGCATTTTTTTGTTTTTTCAAACTAAACAACTAGAAAATTTGACAACACATGAGGCATAACTGGTTTTAAATTACATAACAGGAATTTTCTGAAAGAAGGTAAGCAAAGTGAAGTCTTTAATGACTCCAAATTGGGGCTGGAGATTTAGCTTAGTGGTTCTGCTGCCTGCCTCACAAACACGAAGACCCAAGTTCAATCCCCAGTATAAAAACAAAATAAAACAAACAAAAAACTCCAGATTACTGAGCCTGATGTGGAGAAGGAATTCATGAAGAGTATATAGCAAAATAAAATTCAGGGAAGTGTCCTTGTATCTTTTGCTGAACACT
Source organism: Fukomys damarensis (assembly GCF_012274545.1). Classification (NCBI taxonomy): domain Eukaryota; kingdom Metazoa; phylum Chordata; class Mammalia; order Rodentia; family Bathyergidae; genus Fukomys; species Fukomys damarensis. The sequence continues at coordinate 12,863,524 of NW_022900915.1, forward strand.
AAGCCAAACACATGCAAGAATAAGTCTATTTGAAAATTTCTTTACCTATATTCTGCATTCTGTTACACTCAATGAAATCTTTGATTTAATGATCAGTCAACTTTAGTTATGGCTTTGTAACACAATATCATTTGTTTAAAAAATATGACATTTATTCAATTTGTGGATTATTCTTTATTGCTCAGTAAGTACATTCCTCCATTAAATTGGTGCTTTTCTTTGTTCTGGAACAAACAGATCAGCTTCCAGAAATACCTTATTTTAGCAAATACATAGATGAAGTGATTACACAAGGTAGGTCCTTTTTCTATTTTTTATTTCAGTGATGATTGGTGGCAGAAGGTAAGCAGTATGTAGCCTCCACCTCAGGTGTGTTAGCATATTGCAATTAAAGAGAGCTACTCCTAGCCACCCAGAAGGAAAATAATTGATCAAAGTGTCAAATTTCTTATTTCTAGCATAAACTCCAGTTCCCTGCCCAAAATACTATGATTTATTTAGTAAAACGTGGGTATCTTCAAAACACAGGCTCACATTATTCACAAATTGTAGTGTAGGAAAGGTGGGTAGCATTATTTTGCAGCAGGTAAACACATTTGGTGGCTTCTACACATTCATCCTTATTATAAATAATTGTTCCAATTAGTGTTATCCAAATGCTGTGAAAAGACTCGGGGAAAGATGCAATTTAAAGCAATGCAAGCAAGATTATTTTTATATTCACTGAAATAAATCCAAGTCAGTCAGTAAAGGGGTTCATGGCAGAACAATGTGCATGCTTGTGGAAAATATTCTTGAATATTATATAACTAAATTAAATCACTCAAAAGAAGAATATAATTTAGAAACAATATATAATATAATCACTCCAATTACAATTATTTTCATCAATACTTTATATTGAGCCACCGTGAGCCACATGTGACCCAAGATCATTGAGTTTTGAATAAATCCCAAAATGTGAGACTTCTTTGACCATATAATATAGAAAAAATAGGAATTATTTACAAAAAGGCTTCTAATATTGATTGTGTGTTTTTCATACAGAATATGGTGTCTAATTATTCTATCATGGTTTCACAGTAGCAAATAATAGGAAGTAGAAAAATGGATCTTTCTCAAATTGGAAGGGGATCAAGCGATGGAGCTAGGGGGATGGAGAAGAGGAAAAGGGAATAAAAAATAAAAATTAAGATGTATTATCTGCATATACCAACTCCGAACAAGGAATGTAAGCACTATGTACTGCAAAGATATAGTAATAAGAAATACATTTTCCATATCACATTTAAAAAGAGCTTATGTTGGCATGCCACAATGTCTTGAGTTCAAATGCTGCTGCTGAAACAACTTTGTGTGTCAATTTTCTGGGCTCTGAGTTACAGGCTAATAAGAGGACTTATGTTTTGTGGATTGTAAAGATAAAAATCGGTGAAGAACATATATATGGTTTAAATAACTAAACATCTTGCAGATGGAATCTTGGAGCCCCGATCTTGGTAATGGAGTCAGGAGGCAAAACACACAGTTAGCTTTTTAAGTCCACTCTGTCAACTATGAACACTGTCTCTTCCCTTCCAGAGGTTTGTGAGAATTTAGAAAAATCACACGTATGGGACTCTCAACTCACTGATGTGCAGAATTCCATGGCCAATAGCTAAGAAGATAAGGGAAAGAATTTAGATAAAAAGGAGATAGAAGAGACTAGCCCTTATTACCAGATTAGAGTACAAAATTTTTAATATAATTTTTCCTGCAAAGGCTCAGGTAGTAAACATTTTAGTTTTGTCACATTATAGCTAGACAACAAACATAAGATAAAATTAAAGGGGATGATTGGGCATGCCTGGACCCCTGTAAGATTTTACCTACAAAATAGATATTGGGCTTGATTTATCTCTCAAGCCATAGTTTGGCAAGTGAAGTGAGAATTAGGATTTGAGCCCAGTTGTTTGATGAGGTCCAGCCTTCTTCCCAGTCTAGTTTTCTTAGGTGCCTTCTTGCATCCTACTTTGTCAATAGTGACAATGACAAAAACAGAACATATGATCTTGTAAGCTCTTTTTAGAACTGATGATCTAAGATTCTATAGTACCATCCCAATGCATCTGAAAGTAACTTAATGACCATTAACCAGAAAAAAAAAATAAAACCAAATTCTAGGCACAATTGACATGGTTAAACATAGTTGATCATGATAAAAACAAAAGGCAACTTCATTGTCAAATTAAAGTCATGCATTTATGCTAGTCGAGTATCCACATTTATGTTTGTAACCATTCCTACTTTTCATGCACTGGCTGCCAGAGGGATGTTTATAGGTGTAGTGATCATATACTCCTGTTTGTCTATAAAAGCTCCAAAATATGGCTTTTATGCCTATGTAATTACTAAAGACAATTTCTTTAATCTGAAAATGTCACAGTTTGATAAAAAAATCTTGTGATTACCCTGCTTATGGAAGATAGAACACAATTTCCATAGATTACTACTTGGAAATTGCAAGAATCCTGTCCATCATAGAAAGGGTGCATAGAAATGAACACTTCATCTCTAAGATTCACTATTTTTTAGGAAAAAAATGAATACATGACATACATCATGCATAATAAGAGAAACAGGATACAATTATTTTCCAGAAATTTTCATTTAGTTTTAGAGAGAAATTGTCTGAGGAGGTTTATAGGAACTCACTCTCCAACTCTGATCTTTAAACTCCAAAGGCACAGTCTTTATTTTTCATGTATTCCATCCATCAGTGTTTATTCCACAGTACCCAAGGCTATATGAGGACAAAGACAGAGTACACCTTTCCATCCTTCTCACCATTATCTAGTGGCATTTTCTGGGTACTAATTGAACAAATGCTGCTCAGTGAAAGGCAGCACTAGCCAAGGATTTCCTCATTAAACATTTATTTTGTATTTCAATACTAAATTGAGAAAAAGAGGCTAAAGGAAAACAAATTATTTTACCAAATTAAAAAGACTTATTTAAGTAGTTGAAAATACTTATCTTCACAATGTATATTTATTGTTTACTGAAGTCTTACTGCATACCAGGCTTTAGCTACTAGCATTGTTTATCTTCCACCCAGCCTCTATGCTGTGGATCACTTGATCTCATTCAGAACTGTGTCTAACATACCTTGAGAAATCAACACTATATTGAGCATTGTCTCCCTTTGCTCAAATTAATTCCTGGATGTAAGTCCTCTAACTTTCCTTCTGTGATGATAAGATGCAATACACAGTTCAGCTGCAAAAGTGTACCACATATAAACCACAGCAATAACCAAAGTAGACAGGAAAGGGACCAGCCTGGAGCTAGTGGAGCTTGAAAGGAAAGCCTGACTAATTATGTATTCAATGATCCCCCTATCTTCTTGCATAGAAATGAGAAGAATTATATATAAAACCCCTTACACAGAGAATATTTACAAAGTTTTTGGTTTCTAGGCTTCTAATTCTATCTCCCTAAAAGTGCCTAAAATTTCTTTTCTAAACTACACTTCAGCTTTAAACCAGATTTGTTTAAATGGATGATTGTAAAAGTTCCCAAATGCTTGGAGCAAAATCATTTGATCAAGAGAAAAATGACCCAGTGAGAACACTTATTCCCGGAGACAGAAGTATGCACTCTGTCGTAGGCAATCGATACCAAGAGGGCTTTCTTCTTTCTGTGCACTGTTGGTTTGGGTGCTTTAGACGTATCCTTCCAATTTAGAATAATGAAGTGAGAGAGCCTACGATTGCAAGGATGTCTAAGGATGTAAAAGACAGAGAAAGACTCCTTACAAAGTAGCTCTGTCTTGGATGGCATAATTTGACTTCTAACTCAAGCTGAAGTCAACACCTCTAGATTCTTTTCCATTATAAATCTTCATTGGATAAGCCAGTTTGAGATGGGCTATGTTTTATCAGCTACAACATAAAGAAGAAACATCTGCCTCCATTTATTTGCATTTTAAATTGAACCCACACCAAAAAACTACTAAGGAGGTTTATTAAAATATAAAAGATATAAAAATGGAATAAAGATCATTACTATGTGGTAGAGAAAAGTGTGTACATGTGCATGCGTGTGTGTGTGTGTGTGTGTGTGTGTGTGTGTGTGTGTGTACAGGAACCACTGACAAACGAATGGAAGCAGAAGTAAGACTCAAGTTACATTTTCTGAGAAGTCTTTACTCTTGCTACAGTTGGCTCTGGGATTATTATTTTTTTAGACTTTCTTACTTAATAAGCTTCCCAACGTATAATATGAAGAAAACAGCTTGCATATCTAATTCACGTTGACCTTAAAATGAACTTCAAGAAATTGCTCAGGAGAATCACAAGTTATAAATATCTAAAAGTGGACATTAATTGGAAGAAAAATGATCACTTCCAAGCAGATCAGGTAAGAAAGGTTTTTGATAAGAGGTCAGACTTGAGCTGAGCCAAAAGAGCTGGGGATGATGCCTATGTCAAAAGGGAAGGAACAGTCTAGAAAGGAGAAACAGCACAACAAGGTGAACTTGTGTAGAGCACAGTAAGAGAATGAGAGTGGATAAAACTGAGACAAATCACGTTGAGACACTGGATCAAACTGTGGAGCAGGGTGCTAAACACACACAGCCCTACTACTAAGTGTAGATGTCATGTAAAGATGATCCAGTACTTAAATTTCACAGAGTCTCAAAATAAATCCATGCCAGTAATTATGGTATGATGAAAACACTATAAATAAATCTGGACAAAAACAAAACAAAAAACAAAGAAAAAACTTGAGAATAAACAAGCTCCCCTGCAAAAAAATAAAAATAAAAATAAACATATTGAGCTCAATTCTCCCGTGGTGTAAATTAGCCCTTCAGAGTAATTTAAGTAACTTTCACTTCACAACACAGAGATCTAAATCTTTAATAAAACAAGCCTCATTTGCACTTTGTCAAAATTATACATTATAATTTTAGCATCGCTTTCTTAAGTCTTCTAAGATGAAAAATTAAAAAATGGAAATAATGGAATTGCTCAGGTAACTAATTCTTGCTATTATCATTCTAATTGGAGTGCTCTATTATTTGGTCCTGTCATGAACTTAAATCACTATACTCATAAATCACTCAGAGGTCATGATTTATCAGCGGATACATGTATATTTTAATTATATTTTGATATAATTAAAATAGCTTTCTGACTCTGAGAAAGCAAGTTGACTTCACTAAGACTTTTGTCTCTGATTTGCAAAATAGCTGCAATACTAAACATCTAACTAGATTTTATGAGGATTAAGTGACACAATACATAGAAAGTTCTAGTAGGAGCAACTGTTGAGCAATTATTATGGACTAAATCCAAAGTTACTTGAATGATTTAAATTCTCATTAAGACCTTAGAAAGATCTTTCCTTCTGTACAGATGAATAATCTCAGACAGAGGCTCATCAACTTCTGAAAATCATGATTTTTAAAAGAAAAAATTTCATCTCTTACTTCTTGAGATCGCTGAATTACCAGTAGTATAAAAAAATGAATAAAACCCATTCTGCTGCTGTTTCCATGGAGCAAGAAAATATTTTACATTAAGATTATTGGTCCTATGAGAGGTCTTTGAACTAGCTGAGGGTATAGATTATTGCTTCTCTCTTGCAGATAGGTACAAGGAAGTGACAGTGACATGCAGTATATTAACTCAGTGGTTTATTGTGGGAAATTATAATCTTTAATGATTATATTTTTCAATGGTTTTTAAATTTTCATGTATCTAAAAAAATTACCCAGGAGTTTGCTAAAAGTAAAGATCACTAAGGCCTAACCATTTGGGGTTCTGCACTGGGGCGTGGTCCAGGAATGTTTCTTTGAAGGAAATTCTGATATAAGTTTTCCACAAGCCACAGTTTATGAATAACTGCCTGGAACTTAGTAAATCTTTGAAATCGTGGACTAAACACAGCTAACAAAAAGACTCACCAGGAAGAAAAAACAATGCAAAACACAGGAGTGGAGTGGGATGGGTTTGCCTCTGTGGCATCAGCCCAGATTTTGGGCCTTCTCCCTTTTTTCCAGCCATGACTTTAGGTAGCACTGCAGCTGGGTAGTGGATCATGTGAGTTAGGTATAAATCAATCCACACACCAGATTTATACTGCATGTCTCAGGGGATTTACTTTTTCTGAAGTAAAATGGAAATTTAACTCTTTTATTTCAGGCCAATGAATTTACATCACATCAAACTGATCTTTCAGTTGCTCATGACTGGCTGGTGACTATTCATTCAAGTTTCCTTCTGTTTTCTAGAGGTTTAGCATATGTTGTGAAGAAACTGGAATTTTATTTTTGGTCTTGTTGGAGAGGGAGAATATGTAAAAAAATTAGAATATGTTTCAGGAGGGATTTGCAACATTCACGTGTTTTAAATAATGTCTGTCTTTCAGGTGTCTATTGATAAATTGTTGTTCTTATCAGCCTACTATCTGTATTTATATCTAAGTGAGTATTCACCTAGAGATCACACTTTCTACTCAGTGTATATCATGATGAGCCAAGCCAATTTGATACAGAGAGACATGGCTTCCTGATGCCTTGGATGCAAAATGCAGCATCCGCTGCTGCTGCTGATTACTACCTCCTGCAGTATGTTTACAGATTGTATCTACACATCCTCACAGTGCCTCACACAGTCATAGGAAGGCTTTTTCAGAGGTGGCTGATCCAGGGTGTGTCATGCTGTGATTAAATGTGTGATGCTGGGATTAAGGGTGCTTTGCCCCGGAACGAGTGGCACCACCCAAAAGGCAGAGAGCCTGGAAGGGATGGAACGGAAAGGCAGCTGCTTCTGCTTCTCTCATTGCTTGCTGCCTTCTTGCAGCTCGATTGCTTTTCCTCCTTGATGCGCCTCTGCCATGCCACCCTGCCTGGGAGTCAGCCAACTAAGGGTGGAAACCTCTATTAAGTGTATGAAGTAAACCTTTCTTTACCTTTGAGTGATGGGGATTTTGTCTCATCCACGAGAGAAGTAATTAAGACACAGCAGAACCATTCGCTGCTGCAATCTGTCAGTTTTTGCATGCATCTGCATTGTTGAAAAGGAAACTATTCCGTCACTCACCTGGAGAATGCTTATGATGGATCTCCATTCTTGATGTCATTTTCAATTATGCAAATATCACAGATTGCCAGTGTTAAAGTGTTTTAAATGATGAAAGTGATAATGATGAGATGCACTTGAATTATAAGCATTTATTTCTGTATTTTATATGTATGATCTCATTTATTAGAAACCAATAGGAATCATACTGTTATTGCTTCTATTTTGTAGTTCAGGAAACAGGATCAGAGGTGTTCATTATACAGTACAATAGATATCTACAAGCCCCCTTACTAACTCTAAACTAACCAAGGCCTTAAAAGACAAGTCAAAGACAAGTAAACAAACAGAAAGAAGCTGCAGATGGACCACCGGAAGAAATGGTGTTAGGCAGAAGTACCCAGGAGCCAATCCAGTTATGGCAAGTTGGGAGGGAAAGTAGGAATGTCATTCACTTTTCTATAAAACTAGCTGGGAACAAAGGACCTACAGGTCCTCCATTATTCCAGAGCTCCCTACCCTGATTCTTTCTCATTAGGGTAGCTGTGTATTTTCTCCTACCCTCTCCCTTCCTTTTCCTCTTTACAAAGAAAGTGTCTTCTTTCTTTGAATTTTGTCCCTCTAATTTTTTATTGGGGCTGAGCTATGATCCTGGCGGGCTGCTTGGACAGCAGAGCAGCAGTACTCATCCCACAGATGTGACGTCTTTGGTCCCCTGACCAGGAGTCAGACATCACACCTCACCCCTTTCTCTCTGGCACTACTCCCCTGCTGTCTTCCAAGCTTCCATGCACTGAACATCTTTGATTCTCCATGCTCTTTCTCCATGTTTCTGATTTGGAGACAGTTTACCCATGGACTGAACCCTCTGAAACTATGAGCCAAATTAATTAACTTCTTGAACTTATTGGTATCTTATTATATCCCCATGATGGAATATTGGACTAATATAGAAATGTATTTGATAGGAAGAAAAGGGCTAAAGGTGTAGGGAAAGTGGGAAGGGTAGGGGAAGGGGAATAAGGGAAAAGAAAAAAATGTGAGAAAATGAACAAATGGAGTTAAAGTGTTTGTAAATGGGTAGGGGAGGAAGGGGGGAAGGGAGGGCAGGGACAAGGGGGAAAAATGAGAACCAAGACCTGTCATGTAAAGGTACAAGATGCCAGTAATGAAGGTAACTGTACCATATACCTAGAATGTACCAATAAACTCAACAACAACTACAACAAAAAAGAAATGTATTTGGCTTAAAGGTACATCGCATAGCACAAAGAGAACTCAAAAGTATGTCTGGCCCTGAATGTATACAGGTTGAGTACCCCTTATCCAAAATTCTGGGGACCAAACATGTTTCATACTTTCATTTTCTTTTTTATTTTGGACTATTTCTACATACTATTTTAGACTTTTCTGCATATTTGGTAGGTGATACCCAGTTTTTAACATAAAATTCACTCATTCCATGTACATTCTATGTACATAGCTTGTTAATTTTTAAATTTTAATGATTTTGTGGCTGAAACAATATTTCATAGTATGAATTCTTTCATTTTTGGTATCATAGTAGTACAGTACTCTAAATTTAGCTTTTAAACATTTCAAATTTTAGGTTTTCTGATTTAGGATGCTCAGCTAATTATATTTAATTCATATTGGACTTTATTCTTTCCCATCATTCCGTGTTTTCTCATATTATTTATTTAATTATATTATATATTTAGTTATAGATTTAATTTTGGTTTTAGATTCTTAGAAGCACTTTTGTTGTAACTGATTTCTTAAATAGATGAATGATGCATTTTCTATTTTCATTCATTTTACTTTTCTTTATCAATAAAGCCTGCATGGGAACAAATACTCTGCCCTTTTCTTTCATTCTGTGTTCTCCAGCCAACACTGCAGAAATTCTGATTATTAAATAAGGAAAATTCTATATATTTTAAAGGCCCCCAGATTAAATGAAGTAATAAAATATTTTTTATGTAAAGATATTAAGGACTATGGTTAAATTCTGGAGTTCATAAAACTGTTATTTATGTATTTTTAAGAGTGTTATGATCTGAACCAAAAAGCACCGTGAGGACCCTCTTTGCTCTAGTGCCAATGAAAGTAAGTCTGTCGTCTGTTCATTTTAAACATTACAACTCTAAAATAATATCTAGTTAATTTCTATCTTCACGTATATCACCATAAAATTAAAGAGACAGCTTATTTATAGTTATAATAATTAGAAAGGGCAGAAGACTGTGAGGGTACAGACAATAGCCTTTATTTTCAGGGTATCTATGAAAGCTTCTCTTAGGAAAAGATATTTGAGTTATTACTGTAAGAAAAAGAAGATACCCAAATTGGAAAATGGGGTCAGTGTTAGCCGGAGTAGTTGCTGAGGCAGCAAGTGCCCAAGGAAAGTGGAACAAAATGTGTCTGAATTTAAAACACAGAGGAGAGGAAAGAACATGTGGGGGAGTTTGCGGAATTGAAGTTCTAAATTCATGCTATCCCGAAGGAGGGAGGTTGTCAATAACAGGGATAGAAATAGAGATCAACAGAGATAGAGAGATACAGATACAGATAGAGATACAAATACAGATTGATAGGGACAGAGGTAGAGGTAGAGATAGAGATACAGATGCTGACACTGGTAGAGATGATACAGAGATAGACATAGAAGGATAGACACAAAAATGTAGAGATAAGGGTGAGGATAGGGAGATGGACAAGGGAAACTGATCAGAAAGAAAGATCGTTTAAGCAGTCTGGATTTCTAGCCAATGAAAAATGAAATAAAATATCTTTTAAGAAGAGCACAGCACTAAAAATAACCCTTAAATATTCTGACAAACTACTGGGTTGGAAAAGAAATAAATCCTAAATTGAACTCTTAGCAGTAAAAAGAACACACAGAGGTACAAACTATGGGATGGAGCGCAGGTTGTATATTCTGGATAATTGGTAGTTTAAATATCTTTAAAAATCAAAACTTAGAAATTAAGTCTTTAAGATATAAGAAAAGAACAAGGAAATGTAACAGGTTAGATAGAAAGTGGGAGCTGAGAAAGATTAAATGAAAACAAGTAGCTAGAAATATTTAAAAAACCAAAAAATTGTGAAGGAAATTCATATAAAAGTTAGCTCTCTTAAATAAACAAAAAAGTTGAACAATAGATGATGTATTCATTCAAGAAAATACTACAAGTACTCAATAGTATTCTGAAAAAGGCTGATACAGGCTTGTGAGAGTCAATTGTATGTATCTCTTCCTGATTTCTCACTTCTGGACATACATTTTCTTGAAATTGTCAATGGAGGAGCATTTACACCACAGACAATGGCAACATATTACAAATCAGAGGAGTTTTTCCCTCTAAAGAGGTAGTTATTAAATAGTTCCTCACATTACTGCATGAAACTTCATACTTTATGACAATAAAGTTTAAAATGCAGAGAAAACTGATAGTTCCTAGCAGATTATAAATTATATAAATTAAACCATAAAGCAATTTAAAATCTTGTGACCAGTTACCAAACTATACTGAAGGTGTTTAATGCTATTGTTTTAATCAAGCCTAGCTGACTTAGTCATTATGGAGATGGGCACAAAATATTTTTGTTAAACTTTGTTTCTTTGAGGGACTAAGCACTGAAAATTCCTGTTTCGACATTTTGCAGATTTATTTCCCCAAAGTATATATTTTTGTTGTTATTGTTTTTTGTGAGGCAGGTGCTGGAACCATTGAGCTAAATTCCTGGCCCTTTGTTGTTGTTTTTTGAGACAGAGTCTCACTATGTAGTTGAGACTGACCTGGAACTCACTATGTAGCCCAGGTTGGTCTTGAGCTCACAGTGATCCTCCTGCCTCAGCCTCCCGAGTGCTGAGATTCCAGGCATGTGCCACCATGCCCGGCCATCCACAAAGTATATATTTTAAAGAAATTTTCATAAGAAATCATTGAGTGAGGGAGGAACACTAAGATACAGGTAAATGTGTGTAACATGATTTTTTTGTGTGTGAAGTAAATAAAATTTTTCTTCAGAATTAATAAATGAGTGTATGAATTTGCTATGTGTACATGATTATATAAGTATTATGATAGGTATAAAATACACATCAAGTTGCTTATAGGAGATGTTAGTTTGGGTATAACTGAGGGGGTAGAAAGTAAAGAGCAAAATGGGAATGATTTTTTTTAAATGAGAAAAAAGTAGCAAAACAAATTATGCATAATACCCAATTATATACAATTACGTGTATGGTTGCTTGTGTGGGAACAGGAGAAAGAAATTGGTAGCTACTTTTATTTTTACTATGCTGTAACACTGGTTAAGAAAAGTCATGTGATTTTCAATAAAACAATAATACATTTACATCTTCTTTTAATCTTTTTATATATTGAGTTTTTTAATGTGGGCTATGCACTTACTGTCTATAGCCATCGCTTCTGTCAGAGAGATGGATTTCTAGATACACCTTACTTTGGGGGAATTGACATGGATCTATAGAAATATTATTTTACTTACTACAAGTAGTATGTATATATGTATGATGCTATTTTGCAAGTTTTAAAACATAAAGCAAACATTGAAAAATTGAAGTAAGAAATTCCAATAGGCTGTATCACTAATGACAGTTAAATACATGGCATGGAGGATGATCATTCAAATGTTCTGAAATTTTCCACTAGGTGAAAGTTACGACATTTTTTTTTTTTTTTTTTTTTGGACAGCAATCTAAGAAGTGGTTAGCTGAATTGCACCTCATCCGTAGTTACTTAGGATCTCATGGTGACCCAGAACATTTGTAAAATGAACTCCGAATCTCAATTTGAATTTGAGACCTTGGGTTCATGGGTGTCAATAAAACTATACATATTGTCATCATATTCCCAACTCTACCCACTGTGTTCTTTTGACATGGTGAGAGGTGTATTGAGAGGTATATTGTCTTAATTTGGGAGTGCTGTTTCCCTCTGACACATACTCCCTCAGGCACTGGTGAAAATCATTCTTAAAGCAAACTGTAACAAGGATCCTGGGCAGGACAAGATAAGAATTCACTGTCTACCTTTTTCTTTATTTATCTTTAAATGTCAGGACTCTGCTCTGGAGTATGTGAAATGAAGGCATCATTGGTTCCCTATACAAGCATTAGCTGAGAATCATAACTCAGAAAAAGTCTAATCGAATCATATTATTTGGCAACGTAAGTAGAATGTGCTCATGGAAAGTAAAAAAAAAAAAAAAGAAAAAAAAGTAACACAAATATTATGTGGCAGCTAAAATGACAGACACGCTCGCTCTAGAAAGAGTTTTTTATTTGTCTAGTGTTAGCTACAGCGTACAAGACATGGAACTGGGAACACCAGGCAGTAAGGCTCATGAACTGTTACAACTAAGCTGGGATTGACTTATTGCCAATAGAGCAATTGCCATTACTCTAGAAAAAAGGCGTCATTATTCCATGCATCTATTTTTATTATACCTGTATTTGAAATCACACCTGTTTGCCACTGCTACCTTGAAAGATGTTCAGGTCCTTGCTGGTTTGGTCCCTGTCTAGTTCTCCAAAATCGTAGATTTTACTTAGATTGCAATATTGCAAAATTATTGTGTTGATCTTCAAAACTGTTAACTTGTGCACCTTGAGCACTTCTGTGTCTGTGTAGCTGTCTTTTGCTGGCTCAAATGGCAGAGCGTCTTTGTTATGTGCTTATCCACCCTATAAATGCTACACTGTGGTAACGATTACTGTAGTGTTTCTTGATATGCCTGTCTCTCTATGAACCTGTAGACTTTGTGAGGACCAAGTTCTTTGTTTTTTCCATTAAGTTTAATGGTACATTTTAGGTACACAACATGATGACATTCATCATTAGTAATTTGTACCGTTACATGATATGTCTTGGTTCTTCTTTTTTCCCCGTTCCCTGCCCTCCCTTCAACTCCTCCCCTTCCCTATTTACGCAGACTTTGTTTCCATTTTCTCCTCATTCCATATTCCTCTCTCTTCCTTCCTTTCCCCTCCCCTTCCCACTTCTGCTTTCCCTTTGGACCATTTCTTCCTATTTCACATTATTCATTATATATCTTGATCCTTCACAAAAGAACTAAAGGAAACATGCCACAGCAGTGTATGTGCACAATAGATGTTCATAGCGACACAGTTTGTAGTGGCTAAAATTTGGAAATAACCCAGTTGCCTATCAACTTGAGATTGGATAAAGCAGATGTGTGCACCTGCACGTGCATGTGTGTTTTAATAAAATGGAGTACTACTCAACCAAAAACAATGAGAAATACAGACATGTATAGCTAAATAAATGCTCACTGAGGCCATACTCTGAAGTGAAATAAATAGGACTGAGTTCTTTCTGAGGTGTTCAACACCTAAAAGGCCGACATCACAAGTACTGTTTAAATATTTGATAAATGAAAGAAAACAAAACTTTTTGAGTGATAATTTTTTTAACTAAAATAAAAACTTCCATATCGATTTCCAATAAAATCATCATTATTGGTACACAAATTTATGTTTTTGGCTCTAATGCACCAGTGAGATTAGATTGTGAATACTTAAATGGATTTGCCTAGTATCATATCCCATGCATGTGGGCAAACAACATCACAGACTTAAAATGTAGCTATATATTTCAGAAAATGGGACCCACAGTCAGAATTCCTATGATATCCATTTTAGACATTCCTTTTTCCCTGCCAGTCCCGAGACTATGGATTTTTATTTTCCATTGTAAGGAAGTTACCTTTCAAGGTCATGTTTTCATCACTGTACAAAGGTTTTGATGAGAGGACAGAGATTCCAGATGAGCAATACTAATAAGATCCTTTAGGGAAAGTGTTGAGTAAATTTATTTTCTTTCTCAGGACTTCCCACCTTGGAAAAAATACGAACAAGAACAAATATACAGAAATGATATGTAAATAGAAGCTAAAATTTGGTATGATCTGAGGTTTTAAATTATTACAAGTATTCTAAAACAAATATGCATCCCAAAGATTCCCAGTTGTTCCACAACACTGCACAGAAAACAATAAAAGTAAGGGAAAATTAAAGATGTAGTAGAACTATCAATAAGTTGAATATAGTAGTGAAAGTTTGAATTTGCTAAGAAGGATTTTTGACAAAAGGCAAACAAATAATTTTTGAAAATACGACAACTATAAAGAAGGACAAAGTTGAGCCATTTGTACAAAAATGGGTGCATCTGGAAAATATAATGCTGAGTGAAATTCACCAGACACACAAGCTCACCGGTGCAGAGAATCTCTCACTTGAGTATGGCAAAGACAGAAAAAGAGCACGTTAAAGGGTGGCAGAGGGAGACCAGGGCACAGTCTCTTGCAAATGGGAAGTGGTCTGGGAGACTGAGAACAAGGGGAGAAGGAGGCGGGAAGGAGAAATAATCAGGATAAAGGTCTGCCGATTACAGGAGCCCAATAACTTCAAGGAATGTAAACATCACGTGTCACAAACATGAGATAAGATTAATAATATCAATGAGCATGAAAATGAGGAAAGGAGATTTAGAGAAAGAAGGTAAAAAGCAGAAGGGAATGGGAAGGGGTTTGCAGAAAGGAATCGACCTTATGTTCTTGTATCCACTCCCCAAGGTGACTGTAAACTGCACGTACTGCAGACACGCACTAGACAAACTGTGGAGTCCAGTTCCCTTACATAGACAAGTATGTTAATTACACATTAATGTTACTAACCATTGAGATACTGACATCTATAAAATGTAGTCTTTGTCTTTGTGTAGCTCAGCATTTAGGAGAAAGCAGAACAGTAAAGAGCTAACCCACATTATAGGGTTTCGCTTCACAGTACATCCTTTTTTTTTTTTTTTTTGACAGTGTTTTGCTATGTAGTCCAAGCTGGGCTTGAACTCACTAGGTAGCCCCAGCTGACCTCAAACTCAGAGCGATCTTCCTGTCTTAGCCTCCTGAGTTCTGGGATTACTGGTGTGTGCCAGCTCGCCCAGCTAGTATTCTACTTTGATATCATGAAAGTGTGTAGCTTGGGCAACTTAATGCCTCTAGGTCCTAATTTATTTACCCATAGAAGATAAGTCATTATAGTAAACTACAGTGGTTGCAAAGATGTTAGAAAATTCCTGTAAAATGCCTGACAGAAAGTAAAAACAGAAAATTATTGTATCTGAGAAGGTTCAGTAATTATTTTCCTAATTTATATCTGGGCAAATCCTAGATCTAAAAAGAAAAAAAAATGGGAGACCAAAGTAAAGTATAAAACAGCACATACACAGTTTCAAGGATAATTTTGAAAACTTTCTATCTATTGTAACATATTCTTATTTTTTATTTTAATACTATGTGTGTGTAATACATAATGTTTATATTCCTTGTGTGTAGCTCATAAACACACATTATACATCTTAATTCCTTTTTCATCCCATCTCCCTCCTCTCCCTCTACTTTTTAATCTCTTTCCCCTAAAGATCTATCTCCTTATTTCATTTTATTTCTTTTATTTTGCTTTTTATTTATATTTTCAGTTTCTATTATAAGATAAACCATGCAACATTTAAGCTTGTGTGTCACTTTACTTCGCTTATTATCCATTTTCCTATAAATTATTCAAGTTTCTCTTTATGGCAGAATAGTACTCCATTGTGTGCAAATATCATGTTTTTCTTTATTCATCTGTTCCTGGACTCAGAGGCCACTTCCAAGATTTAGCTATTATGAATTGTGCTATTATAAACATGGGCATACATTACTATAACATGATGCTTAATCTTTTGGGGAGACACACAGGAAGGGAACAGCTGGGTGAAATGGAATTTTTAGTTCCAGATTTTTCAGGAATCTCCATGATGTTATCCATAGTGGTTGTACTTGTTTTCATTCCCACCCATAGTTTAGAAGTTTTCCTTTTTCTGTAGCATTTATTCATTTATTTCCCAATGATGCCATTCTTTCTGAAAATAGAATTTTCTGCCCTTTATTTGGATATATGTTTGAAGATTCAAAAATAATATACTCTTTTCCACTACTGAGAACTCCAAAAGCACATATACTTTTGTCAGAATAAAACAATCGGCTGAGAGGTTTATCAGTGATGATTGATAAATGTAGTTATTAAAACTTGGCACTTGGTACTGAAAATTATGTAGTATGGAATCAGAAAGACTGAGACTTGAGCTCCAACTTTATCTACCTTGGAAAGGGAAGGGAGTTCTCTATGACTGAGCTTTCTTACTGCAGGTATAAGATACTATCAATATTTAACATGGGATAAGATAAACCACAGGAAGCTTATGAAATCAAAAAGAATAATTTTTTATCATGGCTTGGCACTTTTAATATGAGGACAATTTTCTTTTGTATAAATATGTGTTTATATTCCATCTCTTGATGTGATATCCTATACCATCTATTAACAATTAACTCTTACATACTATAAAAGAGAACTGGAGACATAAATCAGAAGTAAAATACTTTAATCCACCTCCTCTTCTTCTTTCTGGTGTTACTAGAATTGAATCCAGGGACTCAACCCAAGAACTACTTACTTGTAACTTTGAGACATGATCTTGACAGATTTCCCAAATTAGACTCAAACTTGTGATTCTCCTGCCTCGGCCTTCCAAGTTGCTGAAATTTCAAGCATGTGCCATCATGCCTGGCTCAAATCTATCCTTTCATAAAGGAGAAATTGAGGCTTAGCATCCCATAGCTACATAAATGAAGCACTGTACACCTCACATCTTACTTGCTGTGACTTGTTTTTAGATGCCGCCCCCCAAAAAAAACTTCACGCTTTTACAGAGGTGGCTGACTCTAGAGTGTGTGATTGACTCATGCTGGAGCTAGGCCTGAGGGCTCTAGGATGAAGGGAGTGAGCGCTGCCCACCCTAAGTAGTCTGAATGAGATCAAAGGGGCAGAAAGATGCTAAAATCCCTTGTTTTCCCTGATACCAAGTGGGCACCATGAACTGTTTCTCCTCTGTGGCACTTCTCTGCTGTGTGTCGCCCTGTCTTGGAGCCAGCTGATTATGGGCTGAAACCGCTTTGAACTGCAAGTCAAAGAAACATTCCTCCACTGACTTTTGGCGTCAGGTATTTTATCTGAGCAACAACTGAAAAGTAACTAAGACACAGCCCAATGCTCTTTCTACAACACATTTCTCCATGACATCTTTAGGGTCACAGTTTTCAAAAAGGCATTGCCTTAGTCATAAAAAAAAATTAAGTACAGCAAAAGGGAACAAAAATAACAGGTGTTTTGAAATAATATTACTTTAAATTTAGCTCAGATCTGCTACTTGTTGGTTGAGTATCCTGAGGAAACCAAAGTATTTCTGACATTCTAAATTTTTGACCTAAACTCAAGGTAATGTTTGGCTTCTGAAAAAAAAAAAAGAAAGAAAAGAAAAGAAATAGAGAAATAAAGAATGTAATGTCCTTAGAAGAGCATTTTTACATTAAAAATTCTCCTTGCTAAATTTCAGCTAATAAATAGTATATACTGCAAAAATGTACAAAAAACAGAAGAGGGAAGGGAAGGGGGTTAAAAAAGGAATTAAGAAGTATTATGGACTCATACATGGATATGTACAAGGAATGTACACATTACGGACTGCAAACATGTCCTCATAAAGAATATCCTTTTAAAAGGTAATAGTAAGTAGTTTAGGTATAACTGTAGGCTCAAGGGAGATCTAGAGACAGATCCTCTTAGTTCCCATAAATACCCATTATATGGTGCTTTCTCTTGAAGCAAGAGTTAACTTCCACATAGAAAAATACCAATGTTTTATAATCTCCCCCTTCTCTGATTACAGAAGAAATGCAAGTATTTTTCTTATCCTCTCCGGTCAGCTTTCCCAAGCTCTGACCCTGCCTCCACTCTGAGGCAGCACTCCCCTGAGAGATGCTTGTGTAACTGGCTCTCACTCAACTGTTTGTGGCTTGTGGGTACCCTTGAGTTCCTTACACCTGGGGCTGAGAAAACTATCAGAACCTCTTCTCAGGGACTGTTACTGCCTCCAAGATTTGTTCAGGGTTTTGAATTATTTTACACTCAGATCTGAAAAAAATATTGCTAACTCCTTCAACAAATTCAGAGCTCCATGTGTTCAGTTCTCTAATCTTAACATACTGATAAGCTGTGTACAAACAAATACAGTTTACACAATTTTACATTATACTCCATCTGATTGTTTTTGGCCTGGTTGCTAGCTATTCTCTACTTCCAGAAGGATGCTCTGACATGTAGTTTTAATTCATGAAATTATTTATTTGTTTGCTAAATAAATCTGCTGGATAAGCTGCTAATAGAGTGATATCTTTATAGAGAAAAATATTCTCATGGGTTTTGTGATAAATACAAATACTGTATAAGTCTCTACAGTGATTAAAATATGTATATTCCTCTCAAAAGAAAGATCAGTTTAAATTTTTAGTTTGAATATTGAAAACAACTAGCCTGTTTTGTGACCATAACACCGTGCTTGCCAGATTTATAGCAAACTCAAAAATTCCTTAAATGTAGTACCTATCTGCCACTTTCTCTTTCACCTTCGCCTTCATTATAAATTCTCTAACTTATATCTTGCCTCCTTTACCCTTGATATAGACTGTAATATGTAGATACTTTATATATAAGGGTTAAGTTAGAAATTCTATTCTGGAGTCAGACTTGGTTAAAATTCTAGTTTCTTCACTTACCCTGTGACCTTGTGTAAAAAGCTTACTCTTGACAGATCACAGCAGGCAGCAGTGTGGACCAAAGCAGTGTGGCTGCAGGCTGATCCCAGCCAGGGCCCTGCCCTAGTCCCAGTGGCTTGGGCACACAGGCCAAAGCCAAGTTCCCACCTGAAAAGAGCTGCACAGGTGTGCAAATGGAAGCCAGAGGCATGCCCCATTATCATCAGCAAGTGCATGGAACCCCTGATCAAAAGCCTGCTCCGACCCCAGGGTCTGGGATGCACAGCCCCCAGCCAAAGGTGATTAAAGAGAGTTGTGATTTTCTTAGCCCCCACATCCCCGCTAGCAGTAAAGCCTGGGATAGATAGGTAAGACAAAGTGAATGCGTAATACATAATGTTCTGCCTGTGTTGCTTCGACAGTCCTCCCTCAGAGGAGCATCAGAATCCGGGGGCTTCCTGGAGCACAGCAGCATAAGTTAGCTATTATATAAATTGTAATCTTCATCAATTAATTTGTTATTTGAAGCCTTGTATTCTCCAAGGTTTGCTTCTGTAAATTTTACCCAGTATCTGACTCCACATAATTATCATTTATTTTTTATGTGTTGATTTTCCTTGTTATAACTGTATTATCATGGGACAGTTTTGATAGGCTTTTTAAACCACTAACATTGCTTGGTCAGATTACTTTTACATCTTTAGCTTTCCTCTCTGTTGTATCAGAGGAAAGCAAGCCCCTCTACGATTCTGCCTGTTTTCTTTCTTTTCCCTTTCTCCTTTTTCCTGACAAAATCCTAACCTCGCATATCCTCCCGATATTTTAATTTAACTCATTTTTATTTCTAGCTTTCTTTGATGCTATTTCTTTCCCTTTGACATTGAACTCCCATTCTGAACATTCTTTCTGTATTAATATTCCTTATTTATGACTAGATGCCAAGAATAATTTTTGACTTTCTACTTACTCAGGGTCAACTTATATCCACAAAATTAAGATGGATAGATAGATAGATGATAGATAGATAGATAGATAGATAGATAGATAGATAGATAGTAGGAGGCCGATACAGATGGGTAGACATTCAGAGGAGTATATTTAGATGGACCACAGATGTATAGATGATTGATATATACCTAGAGAGGTTTTGAAGCAATAATTCTGAGAAGAAAGAGATGATGACACGCTTATTTTTTAAAATTATTTTCTTGATCAATTAGCAAATCCTATCTGATCTACTTGCAACATATTTTTAAAATTCAAACCTCTTCACCACTATTCTCACCTTCACACTGGCTCTGAAGGAAGCATCCTAAATATCTCTTCCACACAGCAGCCAGGATGACTTTGACAAAACCGAAATTGAATGATGTGCACTGTCACATGGAATTCTTCCGGGGGAATCTCACCTTCTTCATAGTGGAAATTAAATGTTTGCTCCTGGCAAGGAAAGGCCAGCGTAGTCTCCCCGAGACCCCACTTTATCTCTACTCTTTTCCGTAATCACCTGGCCCTGGAGCGCGGGCTCTCTAGCCCACTTGGCACGCACCCGCAGAGGGACCCTGTTCCTGTCCTGGCCTCTCCTGAACACTTGCCCTTGCCCTCCCTCCCTGCACAGTGGCTCCTGCTTTCTTCATATTCTTGCTTGGCTGAGAGGCCATCCTGAGCTACTTCTATAAAGCGTCAATCCCCTCAGCACTTCCTGACCCCTTTCCATGCTTGATATTTACCTCAACTTCTATCAATATTTGACAAATGTTTTTATTTACTTCGCATGTATGAGTCCATGTAATTTATTATTTATGAGCTTTCTGATGGCAGAAAATTCATGTTATTATTTATTATTGTTCATCAGCCTCTAGAATAGGATTTGGCAACAAAACAAAACAAAACAACAACAACAACAACAACAAAAAACCCACCAAAAAAGAGCCCCATATTAAATACCTGTCAAACAAATGTCCACATGATGAAATGTGAGAATATAGGCCAGCCCTTGAAGCCGTGCACGATTCCTATTCACATGATTATTCATGCAGACAAAAGAGAAAAGAGGCGAAGAACATCTTTTTTCTCCCTATCTTTAAAAGTTCATGGCACCACAATATCTTAAAAGTTGTCCAAACGACAATACAAGTGAAATGTAACCTGCTAACTTTCTTTCTCAAGTCTTTTTTGGAAAGGTACATCATTCATAGTGTCGTGGGAGATCTTTTGTCCAAAGCCAAGTGCTTAATGGATCATTTTTTTCCCTCCCACTGTGAAAGAAAATCTAAAATAAATCAAAGAAGCAGCCCAACAGTCCAGTCGGTCTAGTTTTAGTCCTAGCCTAAAAGTATAAACGAAGGTATTCAACAATAAAAGGAAAAAATTCAGGTTGAGAGCTATATTTCAATTCCTACTCCCTAGGGATTTTATTTAAGGAAAACCAGGGCAAGTTTTATACAAATGTTACTTTGGGGTGCTCCTTTGTTTATTCCTTATAACTGCCAACATGTTAAATAAATATTGGCCAAACTCTGCAATCTTCAAAGAATCAACTGTATATTACTTAGTTCTGTTTGGTAACTTGGTTAAAAACAAAGTCAGCACATTACAGATGAAGTAGTTCTCACATAAAGTAGTTTAGTTCATACAGCTTTTGAGCTTCTCCTGGGTTAAAAGGGCTGAGGACGAGTAACAAGGCCTCATCTTTTGAAATACAGTGGAATTTCAGTGAGTTAACGAAAACATTTGCATTCCCCCGCAAAGAGCATTCTATTTTCTTACGTGCATCAAGAAAGGCTTGTGAAAATCAGTACTTTCGATAATTGTGAATTCCAAGATAATCCTTTTCTTATTAATCCACACTTGCAGCCAGATCACCTGACTTTTAGTATCTACTTTATGAAGCCAAGCTCTGACCTGATATAGTTCATATCTGATAGAAATATGTGGGGAAGTGAAATGAGTTTTAAGTTACCTAGGTTGACACAGCTCGTAGATTCTTGCTGTGTCTTGTCTCTTCAGCCTTGGCTACGTCTTCTTCTCTTGATATATTCTAATAAATACCCTTCTGGGAAATTACATCTCCTTCAATGTTGACTTGACCTTCATTGGTCATTTTTGGCCACTCAGATTTTGCCTTTGAGATCTTACAAATCATAATACAAAGTGAGTGTGGACTTCAGTTTGACATTGACGTAAACTCTTCATTCCATGACAATCCAGTAAAGTAAGTGCTATTATTGTTCCCACTTTATAATTGAAGGAACTGCCCCAAGACCAAAAACCAGTATCTCAGTGCTTGAATTCAAATCTACAACTGTGTGATGTGAAAGAAAATGTCCTTGAGCACTAAGTTGTACTACCTCTCAGCATAAGGACTCAAGAACAAAATCATTTAGAGAATATTTGCTCCAGCAGCAGCTTCCTGATGAAATGATTTATTTTTTTTAAATGCTTTATACTTCCAACTAAATTCCAGTAGTACTGGGGCAGTAAAACAATGATATACTGGGGAAAAAATGCACCAGTAAACAATTTGTTTAAAAGACTGATAGAATAAATAAAACTACCAAAAAATCACATAAACCCATTCTGAAACCACGAGAAGTCCTAGAGTATAGAAATGCAATCCTCTTTCACTATTTCACAGGAAGCACTGTAGGCTATTTGCTTAATATGGTCCTGGGATTACATTCTAGGTTATTAATAACTTGTTACAGCTTGGCTGCAGTGCACAATTAAAATCATACTAATTTCATCTGAAGTGTCATTCGACAGTTTTATTTACACAACCACTGAAGGGCATGTCTAGAATTCCAGTTTATCTTTTCAAACCTATTAATACAAGAAACCAAATTGTAATGCTACAACAAAATGAGGCCACTGGTACTAATACAGGTAGCAAAGGTCCACATCCAGGTTGTACCGACATCAGAGAAATTTCCAAAACCAGTTGCTGATCCTTTTTTTTTTTTTTTGGTACCAGGGATTGAACTTGGGTCCTTGTGCTTGCAAAGCAGTCAACAGAACCACTGAGCTAAATCCCCAGCTCCCAGTTGCTGATTTTAAGAGTGGTTGTCACCGACAAAAGCTTGAATTGACCCGTATTCACGGGAGTACTGGCATTGCTGTGTGTCACAACTGGGACCTCCTCCAGCAACTCAACAAGGACCAAGGCAGCCCACAAATGCAGAAAATGTGGTTCATGAACTATAACTAGCAGGCTGTTCTCCTTATAGTCGCATTATTTGATCACGCGTAAACTTCACAAATGCATCTTATTGTTCTGCAGGTTTTGTGCTCAATATTTCTTCATATTCTTCTTGGATTTTCTCCTCACAGGTCATCCCAATCTGCGGTACAGCACACAAGGGCTGCTCTTTTTTTGATGGCGGGGATGCTGCAGAGGAAGTCGTGGCGAGGCTCGTCCACTGAGGAGAAATGTCTGTGGCTGCGCATCAGAACTACAGCCTGGATCTGTCTGTTGGAAACCAGTTCTAAAGGTCTCCTCTTGTGCAAGCATTTATGCTCCTGTGCTGTTCAGAATTTGTTCTGCGGTAGGAAGAATCTGAAGAGTGTTTTCTTGTCCATTAGACTGCCCAGAGAGCCATTATGACTGCGGGGTTCCAGACCGAGTCAGCCACCCCTCTCCACGACTCCACACCTACACGCTGACGTAAACTGCTGCCAATGGCTTCTACTCAGTTCTGCCTTACTCTTGGGTTTCATGAAATGATTATTTGGTGCCACTTGGATCCTTGGAGCTACCTGGACTTTCATTTTTCATCAGCCATCTCTAATTTGTATGAGGTATTCCACATTCCTCTAATTAGGTCTGCTTTTTGATTAAGGTATATGGAAAAGATGATTTGTTTATTAATATCAATGACTTCAGATGTATTTTTATTGGCAAAATTTATATATATTTAAGTTCAGAACTTCATGTTGTGAAGTGTGCATTTGTTGTGGGATGGTTAAATGAGCTTATTAGTATATGCATTATCTCACATACTTTTTTTTTTGTGGTGCAGAAATGTTTAGATTCTACCCGCATTGATTTTCAAGTATATGATAATTGTTATAAATGCAGTCAGCATGTTGTACAATAGATCACTTGAACTTATTCTTCCTTGCTAAATTTCTGTATCTTTTGACTAACACAACCCTCTGGCCTCTACTCTCTGTAGAGAGCATTTTGTTTAATTAAATGTCTTCTAGACTTAGCCATGTCGTCTTTCATTCATAAATGACAAAATGTCATTATTTTAAAAATTTGAAATGTTATTCCACTGTATGTAAATATATATATTACATTTTCTTACATATTTTTTATATAATACATTTTCTCTCTATCTATATCTATCTATGTATCTATCTATCTATCTATCTATCTATCTATCTATCTATCTTGGCTATTCTGAATAACGGTGCAGTAAATAGGGGACTAAAGATATCTCTTTGACATACAGATTTAGTCTCTTTGCTTATATTCCTAATAGTAAGATTTCTGGATCCACTGGGAGTTGTGTGTGCATGGATTCTTTTTAGAAATCTCTATACTCCTTTCCCTAAAAGCTGTACCAATCTACATTTTCTCTAACAGTATACAAGGATCCCCTTTTCTCTACATTCTTGCCAACACTTGATGTATTTATTTACTTTTTTCTGATAAATAGTTCTTACAAGGTATGAGAGGACAGTTCATTTTGGTTTTAGTTTGTATTTCCAGTATGACCAGTAATACTAGCATTCTTTTATCTACCTTTTGGCCATTTATATGTCTTCTTTATGTACTTTTTTACAGTGTCTGACTGCATTTTACTTTGCTAAGAGGATACTGGTGATGAGATATGAAAAAAAAAGTTTATCTGTTTGCTTGTTGGTTATAAAATTTATCTTAAAATCCACTGCAGGCTACACCGGTCTTTCACCATGAGCTCCACATATGAGGTGAGCCACTGTGCATCCCTGCTGTGTAAAGTCCTGCTCTTTAGGGCAGGTTTAAAGCTCTGCTGGTCAAGAAAAAGGGAGTTAATACTTTTAGTTCTCTCCATGAAATCCATTCTGGTGGATGGGATCATTTGATTTCCCCAACTTCAAAATCATACGCTTGTTCCAGCTTCCACCTCATTACTAAGTACCAGATGAGGGCCCCCTCTTCTCAGTTCATGGGTTGCTGACAGAAGACTCTGCCATTTCAACTGAAATATGACAGTGTAAGAGTGACCAGGCAGATGATTAAACCACCTACAGTGGACATCAAGTGCTCTTATCATTGAGATTTAAAAGCTTTTTCTGCTCTCCCTTTCAGTAACCACCCACCCTCTAATCTGTACTATTTTAAGGGTACTAACCCAAGTCGATACTTCCAGCCATAGACGTGGGTATTAAAGTCAGAGTGGCCAATCAGAGCTCTCCAGTACAGAATAATTAGCAAAGAAGAGTAAGTCCTCTTGGCGGGATCAAGTTTTCATTTTAAACAATTGATGCTGGCCCTGGGAAAGAGGTTTCTTGATATGATGTTGTGCAAGAATGGAAATCTTTAACAGTTGATAAAATTTTGCCAATAATGTAAAAATATGTAAGAGTCTCACGCACCCTTTTTCCTTAAAGAAATTTGAGTTGGGCTTGAAGCTGAAAAAGTCATAATTAATCTTTATGTGCCTTTAAACTGGGTTATTTACTTAGGATTTGCAAGCTTATTATTCAACGCACTACCCTAATTATATATCGAGATATCTGTCTGTGCAAACACATACATTCATTTTCCCCTCAACTTGTGAAGAAACACATGGCCTCTGATTATGTTACCCCCTTTTCCTTCAGAAACATTGAATAGAGACATTTTTCTGTAAGATCCTCAAACTCTGAAAGTAAATTTAAAGCCCTGGTCATTTAGAAGCATGCTTCAAGAATCTATTTGGTGTTATATGGCCCAAACATCCTCCTTAGTGGTGAAAATTAATGTGTTTTGTTTTAATCATGATTTTGTTATGTTCTCCTCTTACCCGGTAGACTTATCTCTTTATCACTTATTTACTTCCACTTAGGTGGCTGAGATTATATTCTCTCTCCATGATCAAAATCAGTTTTTCCAGGAATTCAGTGGGGCCAACTGATATCCTAATTCCTTTCAGACATCTTCTAGTTTATAACATTTACAAGAAGATACTTTTATAAGTAAGCTGATACTTCTCTACCTTCATTTATGAATATGGACAGATTATTATTATTATTATTATTATTATACTCAGGACCTTGCACTTGCAAGGCAGGCAGTGGTATCACTGAACTAAATATCTGGCCAAGACACATTTTTTTTATTGAGTTTATTGGTACAATCTAGGTATACAATACAGTTACATTCATCGTTGGGATCTTGTACCTTTGCATACTAGGTCTTGATTCTCATTTTTTCCCCTTGTCCCTGCCCTCCCTTCACCCCCTCCTTCTCTCCCCATTTACAAACACTTTATTTCCATTTTTTCAGTTTCTCATATTTTTTTTCCTTTCCCTTATTACCTTTCACCGACCCTTCACACTTTCCCTACACCTTTAGCCCTTTACTTCCTATTTCACATTATTAATTATCTCATTAGGATCCTGTGTACTATTATAGTTTTTCACACCAGAGAAACTATTTGGTATTTCAGTTAAAGAAATCTCTGTATGAACATTAAAAGTAGGGAATCCTAAAATAAAACTAAAAAGGAAAGTAAAAGAGAAAAGGCAATGATATAAGATTAAAATAATCCTTAGTTCTGAAGATGAAAATGGTCCCTTAACATATTTAAATTGCTTCTTGCTCTTGTAGTCTTATCTTATTCTTTTTTTCATTATTTAGAGAATACTTTATTAGTTTCTGTAATCGAACCCATGTAGATATGACCTTACATATTTAGTATAATGCGTTACCCCTGTACAAATGGAAAAATAAAAATAAAAAATAAAAATAAAAAAATTAACATTTCTAGACCAATATGGCTGTCCATTTCTGTACAGTGCCAACTCAACACAGTAAATTGGGAATGTCTGTGGGTCATTAGAGACACAGAAGCTAGGGCACAACTCTATCAGGAAGATTTGGGTGATAACCCAGAGATTAAACCAAGGACAGCCCCACAACAAAAATAAAAATGAGAAAACACTTAAGCAAGACACAAAGACAGACTTCCAGTCCACCAATGGCAAAGAGTAGGGCAAATGAGGATGAAAAGGCTGATAGTGAACCACCAGGACACCCAGGACAGATTTTTAAAACAAGTCCAAGTAAAAATGGCTTCCTAGAATTTTGTAGCAGACACTATTTAGATGTTGTCCTGTGCAATGCCTCATTTTTTTTTCATGTTGTCAGTTTCCCATAGGTGCTTTGAAGTAATTGTTCTAGAGATGGAATCCTATTAAGTGCTATGGTTTGCGTCTAAATGTTCCCCTAAAGCCTTCTGTGGTCGTAGGTGGGGCTTTTCAGACGTGGGTGGATCTAGAGTGTGTGATGCCAAGATAACGGGTGTGTGATTATTAAATTAGTCCACTGATTTGTTTGCCACTGTTGTGGGTAGGATGAAGGTGCCCCCCACCCTGCCTGTGAGTGATGCCTGACCTAAGGGCATGTAGGCTGCCTAAAATATGAGAAACAGAGGATTGCTGCAGTCATTCCTTAGTGCTTCACTATCTTGCTGTTTGCTGCCTTGCTGCCTTCTGTCTTCTGCCTGCTATGAACGGTTTCTCTTCTGTGACACCCCTCTCCCATCATACCTTGCCTTGGAGTCAGCTGATTATGTAATGCAACCTCTACAAACTCTGAAGCAAATAAACTTTTCCTCCTTAAACTTGGGGCACTGGGTATTTTGTCTCAGCAATGAGAAACGACTAAGCACAGAGAAAGACAGGTGGCCTGCCCCAATTCAGTTAGCCATAAAAGTCACCATTTCTGTATCCAAATTGAAGTCTTCTCACCCTTAAGTCCAGAGTCATACTATACATTTTTGAGACAGAGTCATACTACATAGTTCAAATTGGTCTTGAACTCACTATGTAGTCCAGAGTGGTCTTGAACTAGCAAATAACCTCCTGTCTCAGCCTTCTAAGTGCTAGGATTAAAGGCATGTAAAAGAATCATACCACAGTGATATATGCGCACCAATGTTTATAGCGGCACAGTTTGTAATAGCTAAAGCTTGGAAACAGCCCATTTGCCCATCAGTTGGAGACTGGATAAAGAAGATGTGGTTTTTCTATAAAATGGAATACTACTCAGCCATAAAGAATGAGAAATTAGACTCGTTCATAGGAAAATGGATACATTTTGAGGATATACTTCTAAGTGAAATAAATAAGCCACACATGTATAAATACCTAATAGTTTCTCTGTTGTGAAAAACTATAATGGTACATAAGATCTTAATGATATAATTGACCATGTGAAATAGGAAGAAAAGAGCTAAAGGTGTGGGGAAAATGGGAAGAGTAGGGGAAAGGTAATAAGGGAAAAGAAAAAATTATGACAAAATGAAAAAATGGAAATAAAGTGTTTGTAAATAGGGAGGGGAGGAGGGGGTGAAGGGAGGGCACGGACAAAGGGAAAAAAATGAGAACCAAGACCTGTCTTGTAAAGGTACAAGCTCCCAATAATGAACGTAATTGTACTGTATACTTTAAATGTACCAATAAACTCAATTAATAATTAAAAAAAGGCATGTACCACCACATATGGCCAAATCCAGTGATATTTTTACTCAGAGTTCTTTTTTTCTGGTCCATATGCAAGGGTCCTAATTATATTTTATTATGTCATTACTTTCTGCTGCATTAAAAATTTCAAAAATAACAATAATGTGATTATAACCTAAAGACCCTGATCACAAGTTTCATTTCTTATCCAAGATTCAACTTAGAAAAAAAAATTTAGGTATTCATTTTGGATGGCCGGAGGAAGGCAGAAGCTTTTTCACTTTTCTGGCATATAGAAATTGCTACAGTTCTTTCTTATGTACCAGTGATAGTTTAACTTTCTTCCGTGTAACCCAAGTCAATTGGGTTATTCATGCTGCCCTCTGTCTTAGAACCACTTTGATTCCTAGTTTATTTTCCACATGATAGCAGTTGTTAAGAAAAATGTAAATTATGTCTTAAAGTAAAACTACATTCCTATTCTACCCCCTTAAATCAACCTTGCTCCTACTCTGTAAGCAGCACTGATCTAACTTTATATTTTATTATTTATTAATATGTGTGCTCTGTGATCTTGTTACTGCCCCTTCCCTTGTGTTCACACTACATAGCATTGTGTTGGACCAGGCCTGAGTTCCCCGGGTAGGCTGTGGCCCTCTCGATGGCTTCAAAGTTTCTTGCCTCCAACTGAAAGGGAAGAAAATCTATTACAGGTCACGGTCTCTTTAGGTGAACAAGATATAAAAACCCTCCTGTCACTTGTCATTTCTAGCCTCCTCTGTGTTGCACACTGAATAGCTCTTTTAATGCCACTGGCTTATGACTTCCTTTCATCCGTTGCAGAAAAATGCAGTTTGTTGGGAGTTTGGTCAACAAGAACAGGTCATACCAGTCTCAGTGGGGAAGGTCACCAAACTGACCCCTCAAAAGGCTCAGAAATGACGACCAAATATCTCTAGCAAATCACTGTGTCTTTGTTATCTTAGTCTGATCGCCAAGGTGTGATTTAATTTTCCCTGTCAAATTCCTTCTCAATAAAATTTGAATTTAAATATTGAATATGTAAGTAACGTTATTCCTGATAACAGACTTAGTCCTTGTGTAACTTCTGGTACTCATAGGTGGAGTTCAAGTTCCTACCGAAATTCCAGAATAAAGGAAAAAAACTGTGTATACACACACACACTTTAATAATTTCAACAAATGAGAAATATAATTTAAATCAGAAATGATAGTGATTTCTAGCCTATTACCATATCAAAATACTATTTTAATTTTTTTCTTTTTACACATTGGAATTCAAAAAATACATAAAAATATATAAAATAACTTTCTTATGTTTTTGCTAATCTAGTATCCATCAATTTCTCAGAGTTACAAAACCCCCGATGTCATTTGGGGGTCACTTATTCTCAAAAATATGATTCAGCAGGGTGTGGCCCTGTCTCCTGTTCCCAGAAGAAGGCGATGATTTACACGGGCTCGTCAGAGGATGGTACCACCCAGACCCCAAAACTAATTTAGGGAAGGGAAGGAAGCAAGCCAGGAGAGTGGCTTTCAACCATAGGCCTTCTCCTAAGAGAAGCTCACTTTCCACTGGGTGACTAAGTCAAATGCAAACTCAGTAACAGTGCTTTTCATTTTACAGTCTCAGTCTGTTCTGATTGTCCAACAATGAGACAATAAGAAAAAAGAAACTGGCATACTAAGAGATGGTATTGATTTTATCCCTTTATCAATTCTGGCTCAAAATCCTCTATTCTTGAATTTCTCAATTAGATAAGCCTATAAATATTCACTTTATTTTATTCTCTCACATTCCTTTTCTTCTTTCTCTTTCCTAAAAAACATTTGACTAGTTCCTGTTATTTGCAATTCAAAATATCCAAACCAATATGACAATTAAAGAAAATTCTGGTAAATGATTTACCATAAAATTTCATCAACATCTTAAGTAACTTGGTATAAATCCAGCATTAGTGCAGAGTATTCCAAAAAAAGGAAGTTAGAACCTCAGTGGAAGATGGTTTGTGAGTCCAAAGCAACTTCTCCCAAAGTAACAGTGAGAAGTGCCCAAATATCCTACATGAAGTAATCAATTTTAAAATATAAAGTTTTTCAGTCGAGTAATTATTTTTGGTTGGAGAACTAGAAGACTGGGTTGCTTTCCAAAATAAATTCAACATTTTACTTTTGTAAAATCACTTGTGCTCTAGGCACAGAATGTCTGAATTGTTGGAAACTTTGACTGACTTCAGTGTCAGAACACAAAAGCATACAAATAAACCTTGGGTGCACACACACACCTATACCTGGGGTGTACATAACTGAATCTACTGAAGGCTTTTGTAATGAAGGTTTTTCTGATGCTAACAGTAGTTGACATTTCTTGGGTGTTTCCTATGTGTCAGAAACTCATCATAGGAACTACATATATCATTCAAATCCTCGGTATTAACCTCAGAAGTGGGCACTGTGATCTCCTTTTTGGAGATAAAAAAATTGAGGCCCAAGACAGTGTTAGCCGCTTGACCAATGGTAAAAGGAAGTGAAAGGCAGACCTGGGATTTACATCAACTCTATCTGTGTGGTGTGCAGAGGCTGAAGTGTGAAAATATCAGTATTTGTTTTCTTTTCCCCAAGAATACTGACTCATAAGTGTTTTATATCAGGCACTGTACTATTCACAAAGGGTATGGAGTCAACAAACTATAATCCATGCTCAAGGATATGCATGTCTAAGAAGTTCGTGTTGATAACAAAACTAAGAGGAAGATAAAGTACTTGATATTGCGTGCCGCTGGCCTGGATTTTATTGCCAGTCACCACAATTCTAACTAGAATCTGGAAAGTCCAAAGGCAGGGTAAAATTAGTAAACCAAAGACCATAGGGAAAAAGTCTTCTGGCCTCAAATTTTTCAGAAAAGTAGAGATTAAGTAGAAGATTTGAAACATAAGATTCTGTTTGTGTTCACCAGTTATTGAGGTGAGAAATGTAATGAAAGTAGCGATGTGTAATATAAGGAATAGGCAATGAAATCAGACAAAATTTAAATCTCATATGTACCACCTATTGGCTCTACCGATCTGTGAAAGCTATTTGTCATTTTTGACTTTCAGTTTCTTTATATCTGCATGGCAAAATAATTACTAGATCATAAAGTACTTGCAAAGATTAGATTTTTAAAAATGAAGTAGTCATCTTCTGTATTTTCTTAATTAAAATGCACCATCTTTTTGTTCCCTGGGAAACAACCTTCTCTTCAGCATCTCAGTGTGGCTCACATGAAGGTGAATAATCCTTTAACTATAAAGGTTGGTTTTTGGTCCATGCCTACAAAACCAGATTCATAGTGATTGGCATAAAGTTAAATCTATCACCAAAGTAAGGTGGGTAAGTGGAATCATAAGATTTTTGTCAGAACTATTGGAAAAGAGGAGTGTATTATCAGACTGTCAACACTATAACAAAACACCTGAGGAAAGACCATTTAGAAAGAAAAGAGGCTTATTGAGTTCATAGCATAGTTTTGGAGGCCCAAGAACATGATGTGGACTCTGGTTCAGTCCTCAGCCCTGTCTTGCCATAGTGGATACAGACAGGGGGAGTGTATGTGGGAGAAAATGACCCCAAGACAAGGAAGCATGAGAGGGGGAGGGAGGGAGGGAGAGGGAGGGGG
>NW_022900915.1:12896942-12916806 GCF_012274545.1 Fukomys damarensis
ATATACTGCTATATATATAATTCTTTTTGGGAAGATAGCCGAAGAACTGGGTCAAATAGGACCTCTAATCCTAGTTTTCAGAGGAATCTTTGCACAGATTTCCACAGTGGTTGCACCAGTCTACATTCCCACCAGCAGTGGAGAAGGGTTCCTTTGTCCCCACAGCCCCGACACCATTTTTTGGTGATTGCTTTTGGATTATAGCAGTTCTTTCAGGAGTGAAATGGAATCTCAGCATTATTTTAATTTGCGTTTCTGGAATGACCAGTGATATAGGACAATTTTTCAAGTATTTATTTGCTCTTTCTACTTCTTCTTCTGAGAAGTGTGTGCATTGTAGATGCCCATTTTAGGATTGGGTCTTTAAATTTGCGTGGGCTGATTTTTTTTCTTCAATTCTCTATGTGTTCTGGGTATTAGTCCTTTGTCTGCGGAACCACTGGCTAAAAAATTTTCCCACTCTGTGGGTTGTGTTTTCACTCTGTTGGTGATTTATTTTGCTGTGCAAAAGCTTTTTAATAAGATGAGGTCCCGGTTGTTGATTTTTTGCAGTATTTCCCATGTGGTCTGGGTTTTGTTCAGGAAGTCTTTGCTGACTCCTATGTCCTCAAGTGTTCTACCTATTCCACCATTCTCTCTTTCAGCAGATGTAGTGCTTCTGTTTTAATATTTAGATATTTTTTGTCCATTTTGATTTTAATTTAGTGTGTGGTTTGAGGCGATCTAGTTTTAATCTTCACCATATAGAAAGCCAATTTTTCCAGCACCATTTATTAAAGATGCTATGTTTCTTCCAGTGAACATGCTTGGTCCTTTTGTCAAACATAAAGTGGCTGAGTGTGTTTGACGCTCTTTCTGCATGTTTTAGTCTGTTCCAGTGATCTTCAGGTCTGTTTTGTTTTGCCAGTATCATGTCATTTTATCACAGAAGCTCTGTAGAATAATTGTATTATGTCTTGGTAATGTATCTCTGATTTTTTTAATTGAGTTTATTGGTACATTTTAGGTACACAGTACAGTTACATTCATTTTTTGGGATCTTGTCATGTCTTGGTTCTCATTTTTTCCCCTTGTCCCTGTATCTCTGATGTTTTGAGGGCAAAAATTAGTACTTCTGTATGTTTTCTCTAGTACTAAGGTATCAAACTAATACCTACAGATTTTATTTGGTCTCTATTATAATTACTATATTGTCATTCCTGGGATGGGGATTTAGCTTAGCTCAGTGGCACCACACCTGCCTTGCAAGTGCAAGGTCATGAATTTGATCCTGGTACAAAAAAAATGTGTGTGTGTGTGTGTGTGTGTGTGTGTGTGTGTATAGTCAGGATGTAAACTGTCAACTAATAAAAGGCAGAATATTTGCAAAATATTGTTCAATCCTTCAAATTATTTTGTATATTTAAGATGATAGTTTTAAAAAGTCTTTAAAAGTAAATTACAGAAAGCTGATTTTATATTTAAGTTCTAGCACTAAAAAATAGGGCTCACTTTTATAGCAGAACTTTTGCTTACAGATTTGCATTCTAAATTCATAATATGTGGCCATTCTATCATCCAAATAGAATATGGGAGCTATGTTTGGTTGAAATCCTGGTTGTGGAGTATTTTTAAAACATGGTCTATGTAGATCCTTTAAATTGTTTTTCTCCCTTCCCAAGTTTTTGGTGACCTGCCACTAAAGATCTCAGTGCTTGCTTCCAATTTCAGCATAAGATAATGGAATTGTATCACTTCCAGATAAAAAAAGCCATGATATAACCTGAGTTATTAGAAAAATACTGGTAATAATTTAAATTCAAAATATTTGCTTCTGGTCAATTAGATGAATAATAATAAAAGTTTGTGGAATTGTAATCCTAAAGTCACAATGAGTTTTTGACGTCACCCTGAGTCACTGTTGATTTTCTAATGTCACTGTGTGTTTTTGATAAATGATATTACTATTATCTTACTATTATATATATTATATATATATTACTATTATATTACTATTTAACTTTGTCTTTCACTAATATTTAACTGATAGGCTTTTGTCAAAAAATTATAAATATGGAAGAAACTAACCTCTGCTGTAGTCACACAAAACACTTCCTTTTAAAAATAATCTATAATTGGCCTTATGAATAAATATTTCCAAGCTCAGGTCAAAGTTTTTGGTGTAGACTTTTGCAACTCTGCTCCAAAAGGAACATTTCATCTTGGACTTACCTATATGTTATTTCTGTATTATTACCTATCTTATGTAATTTTATGTTTTCATTGCATAAGTTTTGACTCCATTCACAACTCTCGTGATGTTTCTTATAATGATTACATTGAAATTACAATTTAAAAGTTATAAAGTATCACTTTGAGTTTTCGTTTTCTTTTTTTCAGTATACACCTGTGATACATAATAACTACATTTATCTTAGGGAATTGGTACATATACGTATTGTATAGTAATGCTTTTTACTTTGATTTCACTCCCCACTTCCCCTTTGCCCCTCATTCCAAGTCCCCTTCCCATTTCCACAAATCACATGGGTCTAAATTCCTAATATGTTTAATATTTGATTCAAAAGCAATAAACAAAATTTACATCATTATAAAGTTATAATTCACCTATCCATAAAGCCCTAACATAGTACACATATACACTATCATTGCATTTGCTTATAAGAGAGTAAACTTAACCATTCTTAAAATATTAATTGGACTTTTATCACTTAAGCAGCTATTAGTCTTTCCATAACTAACAAAGAATTTTATTGTACCACATGGATTATTCAAGTGTCATATGGGTCAAGTAGCACATACATAGTTCAGAACTAATTGACCAAAATTAATTAACATGAAGATCTGAGGCAGTTATTTTGCAATGGCTGTCAACTTTTTGAAAACCATGACATTGTCATAGTGATTTTTAAATTTTGACAAAATTCAATTAATTGCCCAGAACATTTTATTATATATATTTAGTATAGCAGTCAGTTAAACAGCTGTATTCCCATTTATACTGTAGCTATTTGATGTATTCAGGACCATGGACAATGGTTCAACACTTTTTGATTCGGACTACAATGTGATGTTAACTATCTCGTGAAAAAGTAAGGTTAATTTCTTTAACATCTCCTTTTGGGTGCACTGAAATAAGACTCCATGATAAAATGATTATGTACAGCTAAAAATCCCAACTTGTGTGTGGTAAAATTTCATTTATTTGAAAAACATTAGGCTCACACCTTCATTGAAGTGACCTAAAGAAAAATAAATGTCATTATTTGTCAGATGTCTTCTTTTTTCATGAAGGAGGGAGTTTTTCATTTGTGGGGACTTTATCTTGCTTGTTGCTGTATCTTCAGTGTTCAATCAATAGTATAGAACATAATAGGTTGTTGAATAAATGATTCATATAATGACTGTCTCATAAAATCTCAGTAAGCAAAACGACAAATAGATTGTTAAGATTTGTTTATACGAATGCCAGTAATTATACTCTGAGAACTGACTGGATTTGTTTAGTCAGTTTCATTCAAAATAAAGTTCAACAGAGAGCTCATAAACTCTACATAATCAATTATCAACTGATATCTTAATTCATAAATTCAGTGAGACCATCTTGTATAACTGAAAAAATTGTAAAGAATAAAACACTAAAAATACATATTCTCAAAGGTTTATATTTATGGACAGATTAAGTACATATTCAGAGACTATGCAGTACATATATAGGACAGTAAGTAAGATGCATGCCAATGTATCATGTGATGAATGCTAAACTCCTGCACAGTAAAGAAATGGGTAGGGATTTAGAATGACATATATGCCATTGGTGTGCAACATTGAAGAGTGATTGCAAGTATAAAATGGCTATTTATTGCCATAACAACCCAGTTTAAGACTAAGGTAAAAAAGAAAAATCAAGAAAACACTGTTTCACTTAATCCACTCCACTGATAAAGTTAGCAGACTAAAAGCATTTTACATAGCTAAAGTAATAGCTAGAAGTAATTTGGACAGATGAGCAGTCATAATGCCCTACACTCACAGTTACTGTGGATTCCATACTAGTCTTTTGGCCCTTGAAAATGAAAAGAGATTATTAATATATATAGTCTTGTTGTAATAATATTCATGGTATTGTATGACTCTAACCTATATAATATCAAAGCATATCTAAACAACCAAAAGTAGCAGAGTTTAGTTTTATTCTGATGTAGGAGCTGTGTGACTTAGTGTGATAGGAAGATTGATATTTTGTTTACTTTATTGACAGTGGCTTCAAGAGCCTCTGTAAACTGATGAGACACAACTTTGAAAATGCTGAGTATAGCAATTTTGAATGAAGGCAGTCATCATATAACCTCTCTCCAACATGCACATACCTCATGAAATTGTCTCTGTTTTTCCAATTGCATAAAGTACCCCTTACACAGAATACAGATGTAGTTTACATGGAGCAATCATGGAATGAAACTTTTTTTTTAATCAAATGATTATTTACTGACAATAGTAAGCAACTAGTTTCATTGATTTTTTTTTCACTGAGCTACTTACAAACCCCCAAAGCAGTGTTCCATCAAAAAGCAAACACAGTTAAATCTAAACAATTGCCAGTTAGGTCATGTGCAGCAGATTTAACACTCCAAAGCATCTACACTGTTTGGATGGACCTGCATCAGATTATAGTTGTAAACAAATGTCTGTGCAAAAGGAATGGCTATCCCAACTGGAGAACTCAAATTCCACTGGTAATCACCTCCCAGTCACGGTCACTCAGAGAAAAAGGAACATTAACTCACAGGAAGAGGAAAAAACAAAGACATCACTTGTTTCAAAAGCAATGACTTCACTGGTCAATAAAGTAAACCAGGGCCTGGGATGTAGCTCAGTGATGCCCTGCCTGCCCTGAGTTCATTCCCCAGACCACAAATAAAAAAGAGTCAATATTTCATTTTTCCACTTTGCCAAATATTTTTAAGGCACAAGAGGAAATTCAATAGAAGTTATAAAACTAGCAGGCAGGACATTGGCAGGGTGTCAACCAGCTATTTTTATCCATATTTGTCTAGGTTTTTTTGTTTTGTTTTTTTGTGGGGTTTTTTGGTGCCAGGGATCAAACTTGGGTCCTTGTGTTCACTAGGCAGGCATTGGAACCACTATGTTAAATCCATAGCTCTCATATTCTTCTAGTTTTGTCTGGATTCTATTAAGTCTTTTGTCCCCATTTCTACACCTTTAAATCATTATATCTTTAATATCCTCCCAAAGCCAAGAACAAGAGTTTTTTTGTTTGTTTGTTTGTTTTTGTTTTTTTGGTACGGGAATTGAACTCCGGTCCTTGTGCTTGCAAGGCAGGTGGTGGAACCACTGAGCTAAATCCCTGGCCCTCTACACCTTTAAATCAATTAATAGTAGAAAGTAACTCTTAATTTATGAGTATTAAATGAGATAATATACTAAAAAATATAATTTAGCAAATTGCATGACACATGATGAATAATCCTTAACTACAACTCTTAATTTTAATACACTTAACTATTAATAACCAGCAGTATGATTTTTAGCTGGTTGATAACAAAAACACATTATTGAATCTGTGCAAGAGTCTATGCTAAGAATTTTTTCTTTACTATCTCAAAATGTTTTTTTGCAATATAAATGTGTTTTCTCCCCTTATCATCCAAATGTAAAAAAATCAAGGCTCAAAATAGTTGATGCTAGATGGACGTCAGGTGTGACTGACATCAGATATTTAAATCCAGGCTATGCCATACAGCCCATGCATTTATCACACTCCTCACTTACCAAACTAGAAAAGGATGCCCCAGAAAGTGATTCCTACCCATAAAAGGGAAAGGGAGGGAATAAAAAAATTTTAAGGTCTATTTGGCAATGTGCAACACTGTGCTAAGTGTTTGACATGGGCACTTCACTTAATTCTCACTAAAATCCTCTAAAAAATCATTATGGCTATTTTTAATTATGATATAGTATGCAGTAGGCATAAGAGGCAAAGGGAATATTTTTAAACACCACCTCAAAAAAGCAGAATTGCCAGCAGAATTAAGGTGCCTCCAAATCTGATAAATATACTCCTCTTATTCTATGTTGGAAGAAACTAATATTCTGAATTCAATATTTATATCTCCATCAATTTTTATGCTTCTACTATACATATTTATTCCAAGCCACATAAAGAATGTTTAATATATTTTAATATCCACATTTAGGATAGTACTTGCCGTATTCTTTAGGAAATTGCTTTTTCATTCAAATGTATGTTATGATGTTCACCCAATTTGATGTGCAGCTCCGGCTCCTTCAATATCACGATTTTATATTATTCAACTTTAATAAACATCACATTTATCTATTAAATTTTTAAGGAAACATAAGTTAAGCACTTTTTCTATGGAAACATTTTCCCCACTACTACACGTATTGCTTCTTTATGTTTTACCTATATGTTACAGAAGTGTCTATCTAAATGTGCCAGACTTTTTTTTTTTTCAGAACAGATCCAGGTGATTGAATCACTACCTAAGGGATGAGTATTTCAACCATACTAGTTGTTAAAAAATGTTTTGCTTCTTTAACTTTACTAGGTATTTTTAAAATTGTTCTTAAAGGGTTACAGCAATTGTAAGTGTGTTTTTATTACACATTCTCCCAATCACTAACATAAAATTCTGACAAATTTGTAAACCTGATGGATGTAGATATATCACAACTGAATTATATTAAAGTGCAAATTCACGTGAGAAATATAACTTTTTGTTTTTAATTAGTCACCCAAGTTTCTTTTACCACCACATATCTGCTGGTAAATTTGCAATTCTTTAAATTAGGCTATTATGTTTTTCTTATTTAGATATTGAGGTTATTTTGATTCTGGATACTGCTTTTTTTTAGCTCTTTGTACCATTAACGTTTAACTTTAATGTTGGAATATTTGAAATTTTAATAACGTTCTTTGATAAATGTTAATAGTAATACCCATATTTATAAATCATTACCTTATGGTTTGTGTTCATATTGTCTTATTTTAAAGCCATTTTCTGTTAAAGGTCATAAATACTGCTTCTAATATTTTTGCTAAAAACATTAAAATTTGATTTTTATAGGTCTTTATTTTAAAATTAATTTTATTGGTATATTTTAGGTTTAAAATATAATGGCATTCATCATTAGAATTTTGTACCTTTACAAAATATACCTTGGTTCTTTTTTCCCCCTATTTCCCTACCCTCCCTTTAATCCCTCCACCCTCCCTATTTATAAAGACTTCATTTATATTCTTAATTTTCTCATATTAATTCCATTCACTACTCCTTCTACATCCCCTTCCACTTTGCATCTTTTCTTCCTATTTCACAATATCTATTATACCTTTTGGACCTTATTTACACTTTCAGATTCTCATACCAAAAAAGTATGCAGTATTTACACATGTGTATCCTATTTATTTCATTTAAGAGTATCACCTCAATGCGCATCCATTTAGTTATGAATGTCTCAAGTTTCTCAGCTTTTATGGCTGAGTAGTACTTAATTTAAAAGGCAAAAGATTTATATGCTCTGAAGAGAAACCAGAGTCTCTCCATTTTATAGAACAAAACAAAACATTTTCCTTACATAGTCTCAAGTTGATGGGTACTAGGGCTGCTTCCAAGTTTTAGCTATTATAAACTCTGCTCCTATGAACCTGGGTGAGCATATATCACTATGGTATGATTATTTTAATTCTTTTGGGAAGATACCCAACAGGGGAATAGCTGGGTTAAATGGGACCTCTAATTATACTTCTTTGAGATATCTCTGTACTGATTTCCATAGAGGTTAATCAGTGTACTCTCCCATCAATAGTAGAGAAGTGTTCTTTTTTCCCTACAGCCCTTCCAGCATTTGCTGTTGGTTGGTTTCATGATAGCAGCCATTCTTTTTGGCATGAAGTGGAATCTCAGCATTGTTTTCATTTGCATCTCTCAAAAGACCAGTGATGTTGAGCATTTTTTCACATGTTTATTTGCTATTTCTACTTCTT
Source organism: Fukomys damarensis (assembly GCF_012274545.1). Taxonomy (NCBI): domain Eukaryota; kingdom Metazoa; phylum Chordata; class Mammalia; order Rodentia; family Bathyergidae; genus Fukomys; species Fukomys damarensis. Next base: position 12,904,975 of record NW_022900915.1, read on the forward strand.
TGAGAAATGTCTGTTCACTTCAGATGCCCAAGTTTTTGGACTGCACCTTTAAATTTGGGAGGTCTGATAGTTTTAAAATTATTTATACATTCTGGATAGTAGAACTTTGTCCGAAGAAGAACTGGAAAAAAAATTTTCCCACACTGTGGGTTGTCTCTTCAAGCTGTTGGTGGTTTCTCTTGATGTGTAGAAGCTTTTTAATAAGAAGAGATCCTACTTGTTGACACTTTGTGCTAGTTCATGGGCAACTGAGGTTTTGTTCATGAAATGTTTTCCTATGCCAATGTCTTCAAAAGTTCTTACCAACTTCTCTTTCATCTGGTCTAGTGTTTCAGTTTTAATACTGAGATCTTTAATCCATTTTGATTTTAGTTTAGTGCTTGGTGAGAGATACTGACCTATTTTTAATCTTTGTCAAGTTGAAACCCAGTTTTTCAAGCACCATTTGTTAAAGAGGCTATATTTCCTCCAGTGAGTATGTTTGGCAAATTTGTTGAAGATGTGAGGTGGCTGAGTGTGTCTGGAATTGTTTCTGCATCTTTTAATCTGTTTCACTGGTCCTTCGGTCTGTTTCTTTGCCAATACTGTGCTGTTTTTATTACACAGTGGCTTTGTAGAATAGTTTCAAATTGGAGATTGTGATACCCCCTACCTTGTCTTTATTGCCTAGAGTTGCTTTTTATATTCTATGTCTCTTCTTGTTCCAAATTAATTTTTGGATTTTCTTCTCACGGTTTTTGAAATATGCTTCTGGAAATCCAATTGGGATTGCATTGAATCTATATAGCCATTTTGGATGTATGGCCATTTGCACTGTATTGACTCTTCCTACCCAAAGGCAAGGGATATCTTTCCATTTTATGATATCCTCTATGATTTCTTTTTTCAAAGTGCTATAGTTTTCAAAATATGGGTCTTTGATATCTTTCATTAGTTTGATTCCTACGTATTCCTTTCTTTTTATGTTATTGTGAAGGGAATTGTTTCTTTTTTTTGTTTGTTTTTTCAGTATGTTGTTTATGTACAGGAAAGCTATTGATTTTTTTGTGTTGAACATGTATCCAGCTACTCTATTTAATTTGTTTATTAAGTCTAGAATACTTTTGTTCAAGTTTTTAGGATCTTCTATATAAAACATGTCATCTGCAAATAATGAAAATTTAATTTCTTTGTTTTCTATCTTTATTCCTTTTATTTCTTTCTTTGTTTTCTATCTTTATTTATTCCTTTTATTTCTTTCTCTTGTCTAATTGCTATGGCTTATGTTTCCAAGCCATACTGAATAAGAGTGGTGATAGTGCAAATCCTTGTCTTATTCCTGATTTTAGTGTGAGGGATTTCAGTTTTTGACCATTTAGTATATTAGCTGTTGGTTTTTTCATAGATGTCTTTCTTCAGGATGAGATAGGGACTGTCTATTACAATTTTTTGTTGGGTTTTTATCATGGACTGTGTGTTAGATTTTGTCAAAGGCTTTTTCTGCATCTATTGAGATGATCAAATCATTTTTGTCCTTGGTTCTATTAATATAGTTTATTACATTTATTGTTTTACATATATTGAAACATCCCTGCATCCCTGGGATGAATCCCATTTGGTGAGGATATATGATCTTCTTCATGATCTTCTGCAATCTATTTTCCAGTATCTTATTCAAGATTTTTGCATCTATGTTCATTAGTGAGATTGGCCTATAGTTCTTTTTTTCAGTTAAGTCTTTTTCTGCTTTTGGGATCAAGGTGATGCTTGCTTCTAGAAATGAATTTGGCAGTATTGCTTCCCTTTCAACTTCACTGAAGAGTTTAAACAGTAGTGGCAGTAGTTCCTCTCTAAATGTCTCGTAGAATTCAACAGTAAAGCATTAGGGCCTGGGATTTTCTTAGTTGGTAAGATTTTAATTATGTTTTTAATTCCATTGATTGATACTGAGTTGTTTAAAATTTTTAGGTCTTCTTTGTTCAACTTCGGCAATTCATACATATCTATGAATCTGTCTATTTTGTGTGCAGCTGAAAAGAATGTGTATTCTGATTTTGTGAGGTGGAACACTTTTTAAACATCTGTTAAATTCATTTGTTCAAGAGTTTGATTTAGTTCTAATATTTTGTTGTTTATTGTTGTCTGATTGATCTATTTGTGACAGTGGAGTTTCGAGGTCTCCCACTACTATTATATCAGTGCTTATTTTATTTTTCATGTCAATTATTATTTGTTTTATACAGTTAGGTGCAGTAGTATTTTGTGCTCACATATTTATGAGTATCATCACTTCCTCTTGGATTGTTCCCTTTACAGGGATGTAGTGCCTTTCTTTGTCTCTCTTAATCAGTGTTCATTTGAAATCCACTTGATCTGCAAAGAAGATGCTACTCCTGCTTTTTTGAGGGTTCCTGTCACATGGAGTATTGTTTTCCACCCTTTAACTTTCAGTCTATGAGGTTTTTTTTTAAATTAAGTATGTTTCTCACATTGTTGGATCTTGCTTCTTGACCCATTCTGCCAGTCTATTTCTTTCAATTGGTGAATTGAGACCATTGAAGTTGATAGTTATAACTTATATGTACTGACTTATCCTTGTCATAACCTTTTCTTTTGTTACATTCTTCCTCTTTGCATTTAATTTCTTGTCATGCCTGATAGAGTCATTCTGCTGGGCTTCCTGGGGTTGTGATCTTCATTATTCTATTTCTATGATACATAAAAAAATTTTTTTTTGGAGTCCTGGTTTGGTATTCATGAAGTTCTTGAGGTACTCTTTGTCATGAAAGTATCTTATTTTTCCATCCACTTTGAAAGGTGGTTTTGCAGGGTACATCAATCTGAGTTGCAGGCTGTTTTCCTTTAGGGCTTGAAATATATCACTCCATGCTCTTCTTGTCCTGACATTTGTGTTGAGAAGTCTGCTGTGATTCTGATGGGCTTTCCTTTGTATATGATCTGTTTCTTTACTTTAACTTCTTGTAGAGTTTTGTTTTTCTGTTGTGTTTCTGGAAGCTTTACTATTATATGCGTAGGTATAGATTTTTTTTTTTAAATTATGGCTAGTTGAAGTCCTATATGCCTCACTTCTCTGTATGTCAACTTCGCTTCCCCTACTTGGGAATTTTTTTGCCATTACTTATGTGAACTTTTTTTTATGTCATTTGCACTCTTTCCTGTTTTTTCGTTGACTCAGATCAATCTTGTGTTATATTCTTCTTTGCATCATCTAGTAACTGCTGGTTTGATTTCTGATGGTCCCTTACTATATTTAAGAAATTTTTCTTTTCCTGCTCACTAACTGCTATCCTTTCTATATCTGAAATTCTGTCCTCATATTGGCTCATTCTGTTGCATAAACTACCAATGGAGTTTTTAATCTCTTGGATATCTGCTTGCATTTGTTTTATGGATTCCATTTTTTTTTCCTATGCTGGGATGTCACCATGTTCCTCAGCACCTCTTTTTTTTTTAAATCTGTCTGCTCTAGATTTATTAATCACGTCTTTCTCTATGGATATACTTTTTTTTGTTGTTAACCTGATAAATTATTTCTGAATTCATTTTTTCCAGATCCTTTTTCATTGGCAGTTCAGGAAGTCCAGGTGGTTGAATTTCAGATTGTTCCATTTCATTGCCCTTTGGGGTTGCCTTAGGTGATCTGGAAGTCTGGTATTGAGACTTGTTTATGTCTTCTTATTTCAACAGATGTATCCTGGTATGCCTTTGTTGAGGCAATTTTTTGTTCACTCAGTGGTCTTCAATTTTCAGTAAGCCACCAAATGGTCTTTTGTTTGCTGCTCCCCACTGCACTAATTCTTGGGTTCAGAATAGTGACCTTCTGCATGGCCCTGTTTTCCAGGTGGGATTCTTGCTGGGGCCTGTACACACATGGGATGGTATCTGGGCATGCTTCTGGATGGGGTCTGCCCCCCTATATAGCTGATGTCTGGAACGGTCTTTGGCTGGAGACTGTTCACCCCAGTCAATGGTGTCTGTGCTGACTTCTGACTGGAGTCTACATGCACTCACCAATGGCATTGCAGTAGGTCTCTAGTTGTTGCTTGTATGCCTGGGCATCTCTTTTCCAGGCAGGCGTTTGGCTGGGGCCTGTGGGCCAAAGCTGCTGGGATTGGGGCAGAACCCTGACTGGGACCCACCACAGCTGCTCTGTCCAGACCAGCTTCTCACTGAGATCTTTATGCATTTGCTAATGATATCAGGGTAGGCCTCTGGCTATTGCTTGCATGCCTGTGCAGCTCTTTTCAAGGTGGGAATTTGGTATGGGTCTGTGGATTGAAGCTTCTGGGGTCAGGGTGGGACCCTGATTTGGACCTGCCTTCACCCATGCTACTCTGGTCCAGAGGTCTTTTTGCTGGGATCATTCATAGGTCTTTAATTCATATAGAATTCATTTTATGACATAGTGTGAGTCAGAAATCTTATGTTAGTTAGTTATTTCTATATGAATTTTAAATTGTTATACCTCCCAAGGTGAGACCAGGGCAGTAGTGAATGGCCAAGTGTCTGAGAACACTGTATTTATCATGCTGAGGAGACTGCATTTTATCTGAAGGCAGTGAAAACTATCACTGTATGAAGTAAACAGAATGGTGATTTTTACCAGATGGGCAAGAAAGAGAGAACCAGGAGGCAGTTATGCAGTGCATGTGACACAACAGAGATTTGACCCAAGAAAGGAATGCAAAAATCACCACACTGCTAGGGCCACTGTGAAGACCCCAACTTTGGAGACTTTCACTGTTTTTATTTTGTAAGTGTTTATTTGTACATCTTTAGGTTCTCCCCACAAAAAGTGAGTTCATAAGTGAAAGAAAAACATCTGGACCTTCTCTAGACCTAGGTTGTAGCTTTTATTTCTATATAGCCTGCACAATTCAGGCAGCAAAGAAAAAACAAAAGAAGGAGAGGAGTCTGAGAAATTTAAATCAGTGTCTCTTGACAGACACCATGAGTGATAGTAGTTTCTCAGAACTACTGACATCTGATGAGGCAATAACCTCCTCTGGTTCTGAAAGATAAGAAGAATCACGAAGGTAGCCAGAGAAAGGGAGAACTGAGCATAAGGTTGCCTTTTAGGAGTTGCAACTCTGACAATTTATAAGTGAAGACTAGTTGCAGGAACTCTGCCACAAATAATCTAGGGAAAGAATACCTTGGTTTCATTTTTCTTTCCAAAATAGGGCCAGTGCCTACCATGGTGATGCTGAGTAGGATGCTGGAGTGGCAGGGAGCTTCTTGATGCCCTTTGTACAGATCACCTCTGCAAGTATAGTGCAAAGTAGAAAAGAATGCAGGAGAAGCTTGAAGGTGCCCAGAGCCATGTCCTCCACAACCAAGCAAATAAGAAGAAATATAAGAAAAATAAATAATATGAGAAGGAACTCTGCTTTTATACAGTAATATAAACACAACAAATGGCTTTGCTCTGACCCTCCTTTCAGGAAGCTTCCATCCTGATTGCTGGACTGAGTGATTAACATGGAAAAATCTCAATAAATATTTTTGTAGTCCACTTTCGTATCATAGAAGCATGACATCTTGTTTTCGTTTTTGTCCTATAATGCGCTCTTACTTAATAATATACTGTACAGTGTTTTATCTATATTTTACAGATAAGCAAACTACAAGGGAAGTGAGGTTACTGAGAAGAGTCACAGGAAGCCCAAGGAAAGTTAAGCAACTTGGAAAGGCAACATACCCAGCTTTCCTGTACAGAAAGAGCCTACCCTAGGCCTTCAGACTTGAGAGGAGCCATGACCACAAGTCAGAGTGGAAAAAGACAGCTCTAACCTGATTTAATCACACCACTCAAGTACACCTCAGAGTATCCAGACATTTATTATACTGAGGGCGGAACTACCTTTCAAAACACAAAGCACACCTACACTTTGAAGAACTGACTATTCTAGTAGAAGGATAGTAAATAAAGCCGAAGAGATTGGTGCTAAGTAAACTCTGAAAATATGCTAAATTTGCCTTCACAGACAGACAAATTACAGACATTTTTTATCCTGACTTGTTATAAAAGGCCTGTCACCCACATAAATAACAGACGACTGTGGTGCAGCCCTTTCAAGCTTCTCTTCTCATATTTGAAATATCGAGGTCATTACAACCAAAAAATATTACAGATTAGCCTATGAGGAAAAGATAAATATTAAATTACTAATTTGAGAAAGTTTAAACTTTGTATTCATAGAAATAAAGCCCTGGAATTCCCTAGATAAAATAATTGCAAAATACAAAAACTGAAGCAGGACATGAAGTACAATTAGGCAGTAAGAGGAAAGTAACAAACACTGGAAGAAAAATAAGGCTGGAAAGGTCATACAGTTTTAGAGCTTGCAGATAAAACAATTTCACAGAATTCTTTTAAATAATATAAGGTCTATAAAAATTGTCATATCACAAACACAAAGCTATTTATTTTTACAAAGACTACTGAGGAATAATCAGAATATAAGAACCAGGAGCGTAGTAACAAGTTTGTCAAGCAGATGAGGATAATGGATGTCCCTGTACTGGTTTAAAGGCAGATTTGTTTTTTTTTTTTTTTTTTCTGTGTCTTTGGTAACAGTTTCGGTTAGGCCAGGATAAAAGCACCAACAAAAGGCTCATGATTCTTTCTGTAGTTAGATATTTATTTTAGGAAAGATTTTGCTGTGTATAACCTTTGTTTTATTATCCTTTGTTAAACACAGCCACTAAATATTTTTTCCCTATTTTTTTCTGTGTGCTTAATTCCTGTTTCCATATAGATAAATCTCACATAATTAGCTTGAGCTCTGGAAAATAGTGTTGCCTAGCACACATGAAGTTTCACCCAACACCAGAGGAAGTCACAGGCTGTTGTGGGAATAGAATTGCTTTACTGGGAGTTTCTTGCCCACAGCTATGCATGAAATGAAGTGGGAATCTGGGAAATTATTTAGTTCTGAAAATATTTCCCTAGCCAAGAAAAGAGGAGTAAAACATTTTATTTTCATAATTTTCACAGTATATTATCAAGGAATGTTGATAAATATTATCAGTAATATTAGATAATATTGATAGATATTATTTTGACTATGCTGTAATTATGACAATGAAACTGATTGTAAGAAAAAATTTTAAAGAATAAGTAAAAATATTCAATTTTGCTGTGTCTCCTTAGGGCCCAGGACAGGCATAGTACTCATGACTAATTGTTTTATGGTAAATGGAAGACAAGGTGTCACTGCCCGAGAGCATTCAGTAATAATACTTAACATTCTTGCCCCCTAGATCCAGTATTTCAGCATTTTTTATTGCTCTTTGCATTTTCATTCCCATTGAAGAATTGGTCAACTACATGGATTCATTATCCAGAGATACAAGCTGGATTTCTGAGGGGCAGAATAGCAGCTCAAAATATACAGGGGCAATAAAACACAACAACAGAAGGACAAGTATGCACACGACGATACAAGGCAAAGCCAAGATTTTAAAAGGGGGTGGGAATGGACATTTGATTTACCATGTAGAAAAAAATCAAACTAGGTTGGAATGTTCACAGTTTCATTATCTGGACATTTTGTACAAAGATATAAGTACATAGTCTTGCCACGGTATCCTCAGGGATTTGTTCCAGGAACACCAAAATCCAGAATGTTTCAGTTTATTTTATATAAAATGGTGTAGTCTTTGCAAGCAACCTATACACATCCTTTTAAATATTTTAAATCATCTTTAGATCACTTATAATACCTAATGAAATGTAAATGCTGTGAAGACAATTGTATTGTTTAGGGAATAATCACAAGGAAAAAATGTCATTACAAGTTCAATAGATGTAATTTTGTTTTTCCACGGTTGGTTAAATCCAAAGATGAGGAGCCCATGGGTACAGAGGTCCTACTGTTTACACCTAAAGGTAAAACCAGAAACTACATTTCAGAGCAAAAGACACTGCCTTTGCCTCATTTATTTGATTACTAATGCATTTGGTAGATCAGACATGTTGAAGTGTGGTACCTACTCCTGCAGATCAGCACCAAATGGGAACTTGCTAGAAAAACAAATTTTGGAGTCACCTCAGACCTCCTGAATCTGAAACCTCCTGGGCATGGACTGAGCAGTCCGTTTCTCATCAAGTCTTCCATATGATTCCAATGTGGACTTGAGTCTGAGCACCAGGCACCCAGATAATCTCCCAAATTGCTTGATGTGTGTTACAAGTGTAGATAGTTGTTTGATAAAATGCTCTACTATTTTAATACATAGAGAATGCAATATTTTGAGAGGGAGCGTTCTTATGAAAATGGCAAATAAAAAAGTGAGGCAAAGCACATTTTTCCTGCAGAGTTGTTATTTTAACAGTTTTCACTGGAATAGTAGAGGCACCTGCTATTTCCACAGTACTCTGTAATATGATAATTCTTCCCACTATAAGAAAGGGAAATGATCTAAGCCAGACCTACAGAGTCCCTGTCTACAATTCTGCTAATGGCAACTGTAATGAGAAGTTCTCTTTTCTCGTTGATTTGCTGAGTTAAAGGGATGTGGATTGAGAATTGCCCTCAGCCACATTCCTTGCTATGAGGTTTTACTTTTAGTGCTGGCACTCCTGAATCTCTATTTCTACTTCTGCCTTCTTTGAACACTGACTCTGATGGCAAGTCATCTTACCACCTCCCCCCTTTACAATTGATGGGCAGGTTGAAGTGGATGCTTGATTTTTCCCAACCACACTCTTCAAACAAATTCCTCCCCAAGCTTTTCCATCTAAGACACCCAACCAACCAGTGTCTGTTCAGGGAAAAGCCTTGTGAATGCATAGTGTATTTCTCTCAGGCTTCTTACATCCAATTCATCAGCTATTACCTTCAATTCTACTTTCAAAAATTCTCACATTGAATAACTTCTGGCAAAGCTATAGCTTTTACGTGAGTCCAAACCACTGTAATTGCTCTGTAGCACTGAAGGGTCTGCCTTCTCACTGGTGTCCAGGCTCCCACTCTTGTCCTCGTACAGCCTGATCTCCATTAGAAAGACACTTTAAACACCATTTATTAGAGACTATCTTGCCTCCAGTGAGGATGGTCACCATGAAATGGAATACTACTCAGCCATAAACAATGGGAAATTAGATTCATTAATAGGCAATGGATGAATATTGAGGATATACTCCTAAGTGAAATAAATGAGTCACATATATGTAAATACCGAATCATTTCACTGGTGTGAAAAATCTATAATAGTACATAAGATCCTAATGATACAAGTAACAATATGAAATAGGAAGAAAAGGGCTAAAGGTGCAGGGAAAGTGGGAAGGGTAGGGGAAAGGTAATAAGGGAGATGAAAAAAATATGAGAAAATGAAAAATTGGAAATAAAATGTTTGTAAATGGGGAGGGAAGGAGGGCGTGAAGGGAGGGCAGGGACAAGGGGAAAAAATGAGAACCAAGATCTGTCATGTAAAGGTACAAGATCCCAATGATGAATGTAACTGTACTTTATACTTAAAATGTACCAATAAACTCAATGAAAGAAAAAAATAATTACATATGACATCTGTAAACTGTTTAACTTATGTTTTCTAATTGCCATGTTTAATAATTGCTAATTGTTATGTATTAGAAGCCACAGGCTAGCTTTCAAAGATATGGCCCTTGTTATCACAGCATTATTACATCTCTCATGTGCAGGCACTGTTATAACTAACAAATTTCTCATAAAATCTACAGGTTTTTATTTTGTAAATAAAGTCTGGAAGGGCATGAATATAAAAAAAGTAAAAAGAAGACAGACACTTTTAAATCTTAAACCTTATTCTTTCAGTCTCTACTAAAAGTATTCCCTGTTTAAACTAAAGAAATATCCATATTCCTTGCCACTGATGACAGAGCCTTAGATAACAAGTCTAGATGTATTCAAAGTAGCAGTCTATCCACTGCTTTCCCTGTAGATTTCAGCTTCACTCATAGGGCCTGGGCTTTCTCTCTTACACAGTCTGAGATCATTTTTGTTTTAGGGTTTTTGCATTTCCTGATGCTTATTCCTAGAGTTTTCTTAACCTAACCTCTGAATGATTGCTTCTGTGTAGTCCTTTAGATCTCAAATCAAATGTCACCTCTTCAGAGAACCCTACGTGGCCATGCTACTTGGAGTAATCTCTTTGCTCCTCCAGTCATAGTCCATGACATTACTCTACATTGCTTTTTTAATGGAATGTTTCATTTTCAGAAATTAGATGATGTATGTGTTTATTTTTCCATGTTATTTTATTTTGTTTCATAAATAAATTTTGTTTTTAATTTAAATTCTGATTTTGCGTTGCATGAAAGGGTGTAGAGGCTGTGGAGCTCTCTGTACGCATCTGTGCAGCTAGTCTGAGTAAAATGCAACCATACACCAGAGTGTAAAACGGTTTCTCACACAGGCAAAGGAGCTTGGTAAATTCTTAAAGAATTGATTTTTAAAATTCAATATGGTATGAACCCAAATGCAGAAGGAAGAACCAAGTCCTTTTTTCAGACAGAGAATGAAAGAGAAATTGATGCTGCCTGTGTTCTTGGATCCATCGTACACAAAGCCTTTCCTAGTCTTTTTGGCTACATGAGCAGATAAAAAAACACATAAGGCATAATGTGGCTCAACTTGGCTTCCTATCTCTAACAATAGAAAGCACAAAACTGACATATTTGCTTATCTGTATGAATATTTTAGGGAGAAAGATATTTAAATTTGCTCCTTCTTATATGGGAAAATTTCTTGGGATCCTTTCATATCTTGAAAAGTGAGTAATGGAAATCATTATTGCACATGATTAGAAAAGGACTTATCCAACACAGTGGAGAGATGCTCAGCCCTGGGTTCTGCCTGTGATGAGGGATGGAAAATTAGCTAAGATCTACTCATCTGAGCTAATAACCTGAAGCCAAGTTCAATATATTATGCAAGAACTGGCTACTGCAATTGCAGAAAAACACTTTCCCCAAAATTAGAGTGAATAAATATTAACTACAAATGGGCACACATAACCAGGGTCTTGGTAACCTTTTCAAAACTAATGTATTTTGTTCTGTCATAAAAATATTAGACTTGTTGAATTAACATCAATCTTTTTCTATCTTAATGGCACTAGAAGCAAAGCAAAATGCAAGCCATTTTAGGTTAAATGATTTTATGTGTTAATATTATACTGCAAAAAAAAAAACAGACTCAGATTTTCTTAATTTATCATCTGGACTCCATAAAACCCAAACATTCTGAGATCTCAGAACCTCTGACCTCTTGCTGTCTTCACTGCAAGGAATGTCCTTCTCTTTTCTTTATTGTTTCATGGAACTCTCCTGCTCAACTTTTTAGGTATTGGCTTAAATTGCATTTTCTCCCAGTGATGTTTCTCATCTACCCCAACTACATCTCCTTATTACTGTGTGTATTTGCTGCTTCATATATTCTCTACAGAATTTGTCACAATTTATAATTATTCTATTTATTCATCTATGTACTTGTCCATGATCTTTCATTTTCAGCTAGAAGGAAAGCCCACCCAATAAAGAAGAAATTATTCCTATTTTATTTATCATTTTATCTCCAATATCTATTTCATAAAGCACACTAAAAATGTATCTGATGAATAAAGGAACCCATCCCAGCCACAAAATCTAAATATCAGAATGAATCATGGTGCGAGAAATGGTCTGAGTCAAATTCAAGGTTCTCTATCCAAAGGTGTCCAGTTGTATGAAAGATTGGCCACGGGCCTGGGTTAGATCAGTGGCAGCATGCCTGACTCACAAACACAAGGCCCTGAGTTCAAGCCCTGATACCAAAAAAGAAAGATTGGCTTTAATGCGATACA
>NW_022900915.1:12916890-12949591 GCF_012274545.1 Fukomys damarensis
TTTTTTTTTGGACCGGGGATCGAACTCAGGTCCTTGTGCTTGCGAGGCAGGCAGTGGAACCACAGAGCTAAATCCCTGGCCTCATAAGACCCACTCTTTTGAGGAAGGAACACAAGGCAGCCCTTCTAACTTCTGCTTTCCTTCTCTGCTGCTGGCTCATGATGAACAGAATATTGAGATGGCTTATTGGAGGGGTTTTTCTCTGAGGAAATAAATTCTCTTATCCTCCTTCCCCAGCAAAGTATGAATTTCTTGAACACCTGCTACCAGTTATTTTCTGCTAAGTCGCTGTGTTTATCTCATTCAGTGTCTTATCTCATCCAGGGGTCAAACTTCAAGATTTATCCATATAGTTGGTAAAAGTGATCGCTCCATAGCCAAAATGTCTCTGGGGTCAACCTTGGCTGTGTCACTTTGGACAAGCTATATAAGCCCTTGAACTTCAGTTTTCAATTCTGTAAAGTCGGGGGGAGAATAGTTCCTACATTTTAGGGATGGTGTGAGGATCCAAGGAACAACTAAACACGAATAACTTAGAACACTGCTTGGTTCAGAGCAAAAACTCTTTTCTTTTTTTTTTTTTTTCATTGAATTCCTCTTCCTGGGAAAGAAATCCTATCATCTGCCATGAAATGCATGAACCTGGGGGACATGGTGTTAAGGAAAGCAAGCCACAGACCCAGAAAGACAAGCAATACATATTTGTTCTCATGTATAGAAATTAAAAAATGAAGTTGATTAAAAGTAAAAGAGTTATTTAAAAATATTGGAAAAGGGTGCAGAAAGAAGTATAAAGAAAGGTTGGATTTGATCAATGTGTCTATGCTTGCGTGGAGATAACACAATGAATCCCATTAAAATATTCAATTACTATGTTAATAAAACAAACCAATGCAAATGTAAATAAAATAACCCCTTATTCTGGTTCTCATGCAGTGCCATTCCTCTTAATGTCATCTCTCCTGATCGTGCCCAGATGTCTCCCTCGAGTTCCAGATTTGTATTCCACTTGCTGGGGCATCTAACAGTCACCTTGGACTTCATGCATTCCAGATGGAACTACTGACTTCCACCTTTTCTCCACACACTTCTGATTCTCACAGACATCCTCATCTCAATAAATAGCAATTTTGCCATTTTCATTGCTGTGTCCCAAAACTTTGCATTCCCTCTTGGTCCATTTTCATCTCACTTTCCAAATGCTCTTTCCTTAGGGAACCCTGTTGTACCTAGCTTCAAAATATATCCAAAATCTGGTCACCCTCTCCATCTCCATTGCTATAATTACTGTAACTCCTTCCACCAAGTTTCAGTTGCATTCATACTATCAGGCTTTTAAGTGGTCCACTATTAACACTCTTGTCCTCTCTAGATAGTTTTCCATGGAGTAAGCAAAACCCCAGTAATGTGGCCCATGTCACTTCTCTGACCTCAAATCCTACTATAGCTGCTCTCTCTCTAGTCACACTGGCCTCCTTGATGTTCTGAAAACACACTCACAAACTTCTCATTCAGGACAATTGTACTTCTTTTCCTTACTGTCCGGAATGTTTTGTTGTTTTCCCCGGCTCTGTCTTCCTTTGAGCTTCTGCCTAACTGCCACTTTATTGGAGAAACGTTCTCTAGCTCCCTGATACAAACTAGCACTCATTTACACCCAAACCCACTTTAGTTTTCTTCATAGCACTTATTGTCTGTCACCTAGAGAGCTTTCCACTTTGTTCTATAGTTTGTGACTTTCACCTACTAAGGTATAAGAGTCAAAAAAGTAAGAATATATAGTTTTATTCACTCTGTTTTCCCTAGTACGGAAGACAGCGTCTAACATATCATAAAACCTAAACAAATATCTTTAAATAGGTACATGAAAACCTGATTTATGTTTTTGTTATGTAAAACTTCATCCATTAGCTTATTCATATTGTAAGCATTTGAAAGCAGTCTGAGAAAAGATATTAAGAATAAACATTAAATTCGAAAGCACCATGGCCGCTGAGCACACTGCCTCCTTCTCTGCCTACTCGCTCTGCAGCTGGGCCTGCAATCCAGGCCCATCTCCCATGTCCGGCTCGTCCAGTCACTGGAGGCCCCAAGCGCCTCCGTGAACCCCTCTGAGCCGAGGGCCGCTGGTGGTCATTTCAGTCGTGGTTCTGAAAGGTAACTGCACACGTCCTGTCCTTGTGGTGTGCGTGTGACTGAACAAGCACAGCGGCTCAGCTCGGTCACCACAGGCCGTGGCCACCGCTGATGGAAATCCAGTACTGAGGACAAACCTCCCCAGGACCCGAGCCCAGCGAGGTCGCAGTGGTGGCCCTTGTCCTTGGTGTTAAGGTCTCTGCCTTCCCGGCCTTCTGCTCTGAGGCAGAGGTGCCGCCCATGGCTGCTCTGGGGACAGAGCCTTCTAGGCACCGATGGCCACGAGTCTGCATTGTGAATGTCACTCACCTGGGTGCTGCATTCGCAGTTGGAGTTTAGCTGCGGTGCTGTCTACTCTGTAACTGAATTTGGTCGGTACTCTCAGACGGGAGTGGGTTTTCTAGCCCTGTACACCCGTGGTAATTCACTTCTCTGCCCAAATGGGGACCCATGCCCTCTGCTGTCCACAGCGTACCTGAGGGGTTGGAGGTGTGTGGAGCAGGACCTGCTGTCCCTTTCTTTCCTGAGCCCTCTCAATGTGCTTGTGACAGCTTCGGTGTGGCATCTTTGTTCAGCCAGGTGCTTCTGGAGGAAAAAGAAAGTTCCATGTAATCCATGCTGTAACTTTAATTTTTTAAAAAGTGCTTTTAACCCTTGCAAAAAATCTGCTTGGTTTGTATATAAGGACTGTTTTTGTTTGTTTGTTTTTTTAAATGAATAAATCCAGCACTCCCCACAAAAGACAGAATAAGCATGAAGTCTTCTTAGCAATTCTAAAATGACACTTAAAAAATTATGGTGGTTAAATTAAGCCCTGCACTTTTGCATTAGTGGTGTCCTATAAGAACTACCCGAGTTAATATTTTCAAAATGTTTAAGGTAGTATAGAATTACACACATTTACATGGGCACAAATATGAGTGCATGTAAAACTGGTAAAATCTAAATAGCTCTGTAGATTGGACCAAAGTCAAGTACCTGGTTTTATATTTTGCTGTAGGTATGCAGTGTGTTACCAATGGGGAAAACTGTAAAAAGGCTATACAAGACATCCTGTGCAGTTTAAAACGTTCTATGATTCTATAATCATGGCAAACATTTAAGAGAATTAAACAATACAAGGGTCCTTGGTTCTCAGGGCAACTGGCAGTCACTGCCTGTGAAGCACCAAACGGACTACTCAGATATTGCAGACAAGATCAGAAAACTATATTTTAAGCTCAATTGTCACCTACACTGAGAAGTGATCAAAGAGCAACATTGTCATCTGAAATTTGAATTAATTACAGTAAACATGAAAGGAAAAAAGCTTAGTGAGGCACAGAAGCGTAACTCAGAAATGGATTTCATTACTGTCAGGATCTATGGCTCAGCATCTCAGTATCGATCCTTAGGAGGAGTGTCCATTCCATATGAATTTTGAAGGAAAAAAAAGAACAGAATGAAGAAAGGCTTAGGTCTTAAAACATATGGACACCTTCTAAGTTTTCTCTGTGAGATACACACAACACCATGGGGAAAAAGACTTGAAATTCTCCAGACCAACTTTTTTTATCCTGACACTTGCCAAACTCATTTAGCCACCAGAGGATGACTTTTATCTCAGCTAATAGGAACTCTTATAGTAAAGGTGGTGACACAAGTGATTATGATGACTCCAAATCCGTATCATCCTGTAGGTCTGGAAGAATGATATTGCACGAGTCCTTGGTGCTGTTCACAGGTGCTACCGCTCTTTTGATAGTTCCAGGCCACTTCATCAAAAACTCTGAACACAGAAGTGGAAAGTATGGGCAATTGATTTTATTTTTTTATTTATTTTGGTAGTACAGGGGATTTAATCCAGGGCCTTCACACTGAGCTATATCCCCATCTCCTTTTAAAGAGGATTTCGCCAAGGTGCCCAAACTTGATTTGAAGTTGTGATCCTTTCACCTCAGCCTCCCAGAATGCTAGGATTACAGAAGTACATTATCATGCCTGGCTTGGAACTTGATTCTTAAAATTCTACCTTTACTCTTGGTTCCATGCGCACCAGTCCACTTCCCGATTTTCCTTTGTTCTCAGAGTGTACCAGAAGTTCTCACATCCAAATGAATTGCAACATTTACTTTCTAGATAAACAATCTACAGCGTATTTTAGCTAATAAACCATTACTTTATATGTTTAGTTAATGTATGTCCCTAGATCTTACTCACTTTTTGATGAATAGCTTAATTCCTGAATGTGATACTTCTAAAGGGAATCAGATTATAGAAAATTATAACCCTGCCTTCCGTTATGCCCATCATCTCTACCAATGACACTTTTAACAGTCTCCAATTTCAATTTTGAGTAAATAATCCTCAAATGAGTATGTCATGTGTTCTACGGATGATTATTTAGATTTAAATGATTTAAATGACACCCCCATGAACTAATGTTCAGCATTCACCTACGATCAACTGTGTCAGGAAGTGACTTGACTTATTTAATTACAACTTTAGACTGCTAATGGGATGGAAACATGGTAGTATATAAACAAAACCACTGCAATTTTGGTTTTAGGGAGTTTGTTCCCCATAGCGAATAGAGTAAGCTACATATTTTGGAAAGACTGATACCTTACTTTCCCAGAGTTTTGACCAGCTCTGTATGAGTTGGAAAAGTTCTCCCTTGTTTCCCATTGGTGCTATAGCCTGAAGTCTCTGTCAAAGTTAAGCAATCATGCCAAGGCTTGACTCCTTTGATTGGTTCTGGCAATTATATTTTCCTAGTTTGCTTTAATTCTGTGAGCAGTAGGCCTTCGTTTCCCAGTTCCACGGTTCATAAGATTCCACAAAGATTAGCGGTATGCTGACAAACTTAATAGAATATCATTTTAAGTGCTTCTCAGGATACATAGATCATTAAACAGAAACATCATAACAAAAATAACATTTTACTTTCGAAAATAAATTCAACTGTTTGAGAAATTATTCCAAAATGATTTTCAGTTGAATTCATTGTGGTAAAATAAACCATTTTAAGTAAGCATTCTAAGCATTTGTCAATATTCCAGAAAGGTTATATGAATTGATATGAATATTTTTAAAAATTTGAATTGTTCCCTTCAATAACACGAGTTATTATTATTATTATTATTATTTTGCTTTCACACAGGTACAAAACTTTCTTTAGCCTTATAAGAAGCTGAAAAAATTTGTTCTTTTGTCTAAAATACTTGACCTTGGCCTCAGAAATTAGATAGATGATAGATCGATAGCATTAGAAAATAAAACTCAAAAGGCACAAGTGGAGAGTTTTGTGTGAAAACTCCAACTGAATGAACCCTACCACATAACTCCATCGCTGTCAGTTGGTGTCACTGTAAAACCTGTAACGCCGTCAGCCGTCTTTGCAGAGTACGTTCCCATCTCCATACTTGGCCACGCTTTGTCTCCTAACACAATCTCCCATTGCTTCCTTCTCTCTGCTCACTGTGGAGGAGTAATTGACATCCCAGGCACGCAGCAGAAATTCGCAGGCTCTGCCTTCTACCTCCCACCATAACCAAGCCCTGTATTTTCACAAAGGGTGAAATAAGCATATGAGATATCTCTGAGAACTTCAGAGGAGGAGCTGCTCATCCCTTCCCAAACCTGAGACCTTGGGGTCCGGGTGGAGATGCTTGTCCTTTCACCTCTAGCTCTTGGGCTAGCATTCCAGCTCTTTAGAAGCTCAAGTCCCAGTGGCACCGCCCCCTGCACTTTCCCTGGAGGCTCCCTCTTCCTTCCGGTCAGCCCACACTTCCACTGAAGCTGTATCCATGGGGACAGCCAAGCTGGATAAGTGCAGCAGGGAGGGAGCAGTAACCTTTTGGACACTTTGGTTTCATTCATTTGCCTATTTGTCTCTACATCTGGACTGTTTTTCTTTCTTTTCTTTTTCCATCACTTGCTTGCAGTATATAAGGATTGCATTGTTTGTGGGGAGTTAGTACATGTACAGAACACATCTTAATTCTTTTCTTTAGTCCCTTTTCCCTCCCTCCGTCTTCTGGAATCCTTTCCTTTTGCAAAAGATCCTTCGATAGTAAATGTTTTAGCTGATTTTCCCCATGTCACCAGTGATTGGCATGGGGTCCAGCACTAAAAATGCATCCGACGAAGGGTCGTGGGAAGCAGCGCATGACGGCAGAATAACGCTGCTGCTTTTGGCTCACAAAAGCTCACTTTTTGGCAGTTCTTAGTACATGGCAGGCTTTGCCTTAAGCAATTCATATCTATTCCCTCTTGGAATCCCTACAATGGCCACAAATACAGTATTATTATTACAGTGAGGTGTTGAGTTCAACAACATAGGTAACTCAGATCACATAGTTCAAACATAGTTGAACCGGCATTTGAGAGAGGCTGTCTGCTCCCAGAGCTCATAATCTTAATCACTGTGGTGAAATATTGAGGCTGGCACGGCGAATGAGGAGTGAGTCCCTACCTGAGGGTCCTGCCTCTTCCTTAGCACCAGTGGGGAGTCTATGATGACCCAAGAGGCTTTGCACGAGAGCTTCCCTAGCCTCCGGACAGCCTCAACCTCAGACAGTCGAGGCTGGCTTGGTGAGGACCACGGTCCCTCCCACAAAGAACAGTTAGCATCGTCAAGATCAGGGAAGAGAACAGCTAGGGTAATCCGCATAAAGGTAATTAAGGTTTTTGTTGCTCATCACATCTGGGAAAAGAAGGAGGAGTAAGAAAGAAAGGAGAAAAGAGACTGAAGAAAAACAAACAAAAAGAGAAAAACACCCAAAACAAATGATGCAACTGATATTTTCACGTACAGGATAAACTAAGAAGCAAAGTTCAAAAAAGTGACATTCCCAGTAATCCCAGAAAACAGCGAAACAGGAACGGAGCACAGGGAAGGTGAGCCCTGGGCGAGGGCACTGTTCTAACATGACAGTGAAGGACTTATTGTCAGAAAACCTTACATAAAAGGGTCTAAATTTTAAACTCAGGACAGAGGCAAAGTAATCATGGGGTAATTTTATTTTTCAAAGTTCCTAAAAATTTTCTGTAAATATATACCGAAGACCAACTGTATCCAATACCACGGAATCTCGTGGATATAGGGTGTATAAAGTGATATTTAAAATATAATGAAGGATGCATATGAAAATATCATTTTACAAACTTTTCACAGCATGAGTCCAAGATCTGAGTACACATGGTTGGATAAATTTAAATGCTTGTATGGTGAGACTGTACTGTATTTATTTACTGCTTGTCTTCTGAAAATTCAAAATACTTATATTAAATATACTGCCATTTGAAAATACTGGTGTCCTCTGAAACATACCTCATTGAGGGGAGACAGCCTACACATTATTTGCTTAAAATATGCTTTGGTCCTGAGTCACTGGCTAGTAGGAGTTTGCCACCTGTTATGAAATTAATTTGATGTTCAGGACTTCACATTGGGGAAGGTGACATATCAATGCAAAAGAAGGAAAGTTAATAATATTCTCTGGATGACTTAAATTAGTAAGTCCTGAAGTTTGTTAACTTTTACATGGGCATTGTACATCACTAAAAGCTAGCAGTAAATTTAAAAGAAATATATAGACTACTAAAGTAAAATTTGAAATGTTTTGCAAGACTCTCTCAATATCAGTTTGTTTATTGAAAATTCCTGGAAGCTACAAAGTGCCATCTGTTTCCATATCACATTTCACTCCCACAATCACAGACAAATATTATAGCATTTTTATTCTTGAGGTTGCTTAGAAACAATGCAGCTGTATTCATGGGTTTGTTGTGATTGGAGTCGCTGATGATGAGACAGATACAAGTATTAAAAAAGTTGCCCAGATTCTGGAACCTGTCTGAAAATCGATTTACAATCCATAAACATATCCGAATTAACTCTGCGAGGCACCCCTCACACGTTGAGAATGATGTCTGCTTTAGAAACTGTCATCAACAGGCACAGAACCAGATGAGGCATTTTCATATCACTCGGAAAATTTTCACAGCAGGCTCCCTTGGCAGGTGATCTTCAAAGAGTGTTAGCCTCATGGGGGATGGAACTGTAAGGAGTCCCCTGAAGAGCTTTTCCAATGTGGATTCCTCTGGCTGAAAATGGCCAGAGCATCTCTCCACCAGCCCAGCAGGGCAGAGTCAATATTCCGCTGCTGCTAACTACCATGTCCACGAAGGGAGGGGCGCAAACAGTGCAGAGCATCAAACACGTGTTCTGCAAGAGAGACACTCTTCGGATAATGGGAAAAGGAGAAAAGAAAAGGAAAGAAAACATCATGGCTGCTGTGCTTGTGTTTACTCAGAGAAAAAAAACAAAACTTTTTTTTTTTACAAAGGTCAACTCAATGGTGTTGTATACCATTATTTTACAAAATGGTTATACAGATCAACCCATCATATTTAAAGTGCTCAAGAAAATCTCATGCTAGGAAAATCCCAAGATAGGAAATGAACAGTTTCCTTTATATATATTTAAAAACATTGTAATAGACTTACATGGACATAGACACTATTTCATATTTGGCACAGGTCTGAAGTATCAGTAATCAATGTTATATTTAATTTATTCTGAGCAACTGGATATAGGAGATTTCATATTAAAATACTGATTCAGCTACACCTTGGGCTGAGAAATTTTTGGGGGGCGGGTACCGGGGATCGAACTCCTGCCCTTGTGCTTACAAGGCAGGTAGTGGAACAACTGAGCTAAATCCCTGGCCCATGATTCAGCTACATCTTACTAGCCAACTATGTCATTTAAAATATCAAGTCTGCATGGTTCAGTCATGTTATGCTTTTATATCAAACCTTTGGCAATCTTTAAATTTGCTTCTGTTTAAAAGTCATTTTAAGTACCTACTGTAAGCGGCATTTTACTAAATACTTATGTGAATTTAGTCTTCTCAGTGACTTCAAGATATACATCTTATCTCTTCCATTTATAAGAGAGAAAACTGACAGTCCAAATCTTAGTCATTTTCTCCACATTTGTTTGATTGCAAAATGGACTTTCTACCACATACCAGAACAATCCTTTCACGGAGCTGCTTAGTAGTCAATGAAAAGCAGCCTGATCCTCTCTGCCACGTAAAACATGCATCTCAGGTGTCTCCAGTTATCTCTGGAGTCAGAGTGAGTGAATTGTGGTGGGACAGAACAGACACAAACACAGACAGTGACCTGCTGCACACATTCGGAACATTGTAGAATTTCAGCAAGCTGCTAATGGGACTGAAATCAGATCAGAGTCTTTCAGACTCAAGAGTGATTAGCTAAGTGAACTGTGTCTGCTGCAGACCGAATCTTGGCAGCAAGCAGTCTGGAGGCTAGCGCTCACATGCTAAAAGTCTGAATACATTAAAGTTTATATTTGCGCTCAGCAGGATTTATTGCTCATATCAAAGTACCAATAAAAATAGAGTGTAAGCATAGATTGTTGAGAATTCAAGAAATAAAGAAAATAAATGTCATATTATAATGCTGTTATCTATAATAAATATTAATCCACATTGAGTGTAAAAATTAATGGATTTCACTGTGACATTTTCATACATGCGTATATCATGCTTTCATCATGTGTATTGTCCTTCCCCACTACCTTTTCTTTCTGTCCCTCTCTTCCACCTCACCCTTAGCTCCTATTTCATTCCTTTGCTCTAATAGTCCTGATAGTACTTCTTTTAGTTTGGGGTCTTTTTTTTTGGACCAGGGATTAAACTTAGGACCTTGTGTTTGTGAGGCAGGCATGGCGAGTTTTAGGTCTTTTTTTAAAAAAGTCTCCACCTAGGAGAGAAACTTGTGATACTGTCTTTCTGAATCTGGCTTATTTTGCTTAGCAGTTTCATTCATTTCCCTGAAAATTATAGTATTCATTCTTTTGCGGGGCTGAGTAGTATTTCCTTATGTATAAATACCATACTTTTTATATATATTAACCTGTTAAAAATACACCAGCTGTTTCATAATTTAGATATTCTATATAGCGCCACAAAAAGCACGAGTGCACAGGTATCTCCTTTGTGTGCTGACTTCAATTCCTTTAGGTATACATATAGAAGTGTAACAGGTGGATTATACAGTAATTTTATTTCAGTTTTTCCTTTGAGAAACCTCCACATTGTTTTCCTTAGTGGGCACATTAATTTACGTTCCAACAATAGTTATGAAACTATGTAAAACACCACATTGACAATGTAACTGATCCTAACCACATAGTTATTTTTTTTGTTTGTTTCTTTTTCTGCTCTTTGTGGGCACAGGTGGTGGGGAAGAGCCTGTTCTTTAGATGTAGGTACTGTAGTTGACATATCAACATTTGGGAAGCCTTTTATCTTTAATGTTTTAATTATCTTCTTTGGCCAAGAAACAAAGCATCATCTTTTTTTTTTTTCTTTTTCAAAAGAACAGTAAACAAGCAGCATGTTCCAAAGCATCCTGTAGCTTTCTCTATGCCTATCAAAGCCTGAGAGCTTTGGCAATGGAGCCACTGTCTGCCTCTCCTCAATGCACAAGTGTCTTACCTTCTCTCACAGAGGCTCCAGTAAACATGAATAGCTGGACTTTTATATATTATCGTCTCTAATGTCTGAAATGTGCAAAGACAGACTCTCATAGCAGAGACAACCTACTCTAGTCATCTATGAGCAAACAGATACGCTATTTCTTCAATGATGAAAGAGGAACTCTCCCACCTAAATCCTAATTTGGTGCTAGCAAAGTTTACACAGGGTGTTGTCTACAGGATTTCTTTCCCCTTGGCCGTCTCGTCACCTTCATTTCTGCCCCTCTGCTATTTCATATTGATCTAGGTTCTCTTACATCTGAGGTGTCAAAACACTACTAATACTAAGTCTTCCCATTCTTGACAATGAACAGTCTCAAAAACACTCCCAATTCCTTACTTAAAATGATCACCTCTCATTGTTTTATTTATTAAGATTTTCATCAGCACATGTTTGCAGTACACAATGATTATATTCACTATAAAAAGTTGGTAATGCGCATAACACATGTTAATTCTTTCTGTAATCTCCTTCCTCTCTGTTGGGCCTCCAACTCTCCATCTCTTGGTTCCCTTCCCTTTTGTATGACTGAATCCCTCTGTTCCAGATGTCACAAAGGATTAAGAGACAGTAGGCACAGAGATTGTTGTCTTACCCTATATTCTTGGACCCTCAGAGTTGTGTCACTGTGAGGAGAATGATCTCAGGGGTACCTCCACAGATGCAGGTCTGATGAGAAGTCTATGGCAGTGGAAAAGAATCAGTGTCCTCTGGTAAGGTCTAGCTATCTCCAATTCCATGGCAGCAAAATGAGTCAAAGGCCACATGTGACTATCTTATACCTTCATTTATTCATCCTTTTAAATCCTCATCCAACAGACACAAATGAAGTGCCTATAGTCTGCAAGACAATGAGGCATATACCAGAGAAATACTAATAACACAAAGAAAACAAACAAACAAAAAGTTGAAATGAATGCACAGGGCAAACTGCCACCTCCAAAATGAAGAGACAGACACGTGAATGTGGATTATCACAGCCTAGTGCAGAGGAAACCTCACAGGAGCCGGGACCAGAGTGGGAAAACCTGAAGTGTAATTAATGAATTGCTGAAGGCTCTGTAAGCACAAATATGAGATTTAAAAACTCCAGGGTGTCACGTTATAGGGAGGTCCTGTGCTTTTTTTGAATTTTACCTTCAGGAGCTTGACTAGATTCCTATTCTGAAAATTGGAAAAAAGAATCCTCATGATTTCAGCAGAAGAAAGCGAAGAGAAGCCACTGGGAAATGCATCACATCATTGTGTTCTTAAAAGGAAAATATTTTGCAAGATCCTATCCTGCTGGGGTTTTATCATAGTGTAATCTACCTGGGGGAACATAAATTCCCAGCTCTAGACCCCGTACCCATTCTGTCCTACCTAAGGTTGGGGAACAGAAGCATTGCTGAAATTCATAGGCCAGGGTCATAGGTCACCTACACATGAGACTTAATCATGAGTTTATTGAACACTCTCCTATGATCTTACCACTAGAGTACAGAAGTCTATTCCATTTATCAAGTATATTAAGTCCACATTCCAAGAAAATATGAGTAGGCATACTAAAAGATAAAAACAAAGAGCAAGCATCAGAATCAGAGTCAGATATGGCAGGGCTGGTGGAATTACCAGACTAAGAATCTTTTAAAAATGCCATAACTGATGTAAGAGAAGTAGAAATTCTATGAAAGAAGAAAAATTACAAAACAATAGTGTAATGGATGAAAAATGCACCGCTGGGCAAGGGATCTCTGTAGGCTTGAGGGTAAAAGAAGAGAATCTTCCACAAGTGAAAATCAAATAGGAAAACACCTAAAAACAAAACAAAAAAGAATATCCAACAACTATAAAACAGCATCAAGAAAAAAAGAGAAAGACAAAGTAAGAGAAGCTACATTTGAAGTAATAATGACTGAGAATTTTCCCAAGCTAATATCTGATATCAAAACATAAATCCAGGAAGTACAACGGACACCAAAGAGGATCTATATGTTTAAAAAACCCACACACCTAAGTAGATCATATTCAATGTTTATAAAGTAAAAGAAGAAAAAACCTTGAGAGAAGCTGAGGCAATGATAATATTTTCCCTACTGATATAGGAGCGAATAAAAGAAACATATCCAATCTCTCTTTAGAATCCATAAGAACAAAGAGTGGAATACTGAATGTGTTGAAAGAAAACAAGTCCACCAACCTAGAATTCTGTACCCTCACAGATATTCTTTGAAAAAGAAAGACATATGGAGAGATCCTGAAACAAATCTTGAACACATTTGTTACCAGTACAACTGCCTGTGAAAATGTTACAGGTGTTTAGAAAGATGGAAAATGATGTAGGCACGAAACGTGGATCCTCCAAATGCGAAGAAGAAATGAATAAGTGGGGGTAAAGTAAATATTTTAATTTCTTATTCTTAACTCTTCTGACAATAGTTTCTTCAAAATAATAAGAGCAACAAAGTGTTTTGGTATATGTATATATATATGTGTGTGTGATACACGTATATAATATATACATGCTATACACACACACACACACATATATGTACACACACATACATACATATATAGTGAAACAAATGACCACGATCATGCCAGGGATGAAGGAAGAATAAAGGAATGTTTTGTTATAATATTCTATGTGGGAAGCAGCACAGTGTTATTTGAAAGTGGACTCCAATTATTTCTAAGTGCATACTGTAAATTCTGGAACAGTAACAAAGATCAAAAAAAGTATAACAATACCTAAGAGAGAAGAGAAAATGGAATCAAGTACTCAACTGAAATCACAAAAGGCAGAAACTATAGAAGACAATGGAAGACAGAGTCACATATGGTAGATATTAATCCAAATGTATCTATAATTACTTTAAACTTCAGTTGTCTAAAGGCAGATGTGAAGAGAGATAGAAACTGTCAGAAGGAGTCTGTAAGCAAGACCCAACTTCATGTTGGCTACAAGAAATCCACTCTAAGTACAAAGACTAGAAATAAAAAGTTGAAGAAAGGTGCACTATGCTAACTGTAATCAAAATAAAGTGGATGTAGCTATATTAATTTCAGAAAAAGAATGCATGCAAGTAAAAAAAGATATTATGGATGTTATGTCATGATACAGAAGTTTATTCTCTCAGAAGACAGCAATTCTTTATCTACTGACAAAGTTCAAATACATGAAGAATAAACTGATAGAAATGCAAATAGTAATAAATGCATCTGCTATTATAGGTGGAGATTCTAATATTCTCTTATCTGAAATAGACAGATACAACAAACAGAAAACCAAAAAGACCATTAGTGAACTCAGACTCCCATGAATAACTGATATCTAAAAACCAAGTGACACGTGTAAATACCGAATAGTTTCTCTGGTGTGAAAAACTATAATGGTACATAAGATCCTAATGATATAATTGACAATGTGAAATAGGAAGAAAAGGGCTAAAGGTGTAGGGAAAGTGGGGAGGGTAGGGGAAAGGGAATAAGGGAAAAGAAAAGAATATGAAAAAATGGAAAAAAGTATTTGTAAATAGGGCAGGGATTAGGGGAAAAAGTGAGAACCAAGACCTGTCATGTAAAGGTACAGGATCCAATGGTGAGTGTAACTGTACTGTATACTTAAAATATACGAATAAACTCAATGAGAAAAAACAAAAACAAACAAGCAAAAACTATGGCATCCAGCATCAGAAGAGTATTCATTCTTCTTAAATTTACATGGAAAGATTCATCAAAACAGAACACATCCCAAACCATGGAACAACTTAACAAATTTAAAAAGACAGCATAAATACAGTGTCTTCTTTCAGGCTTTATTGGAATTAGTTTAAAACTGAAGAGCAAAGCTGGCTATGGTGACATTTATCTGTGATACCAGCATTCTGTCTAAGTCAGGAAAATAGCGATTTTGAGCCCAGTCTATGCAACTTAGTAATTTAGGGAGACCCTGTCTCAGAGTAATAATAATAATAATAATAATAATAATAATAATAATAATAATAATAATAATAACAACAACAACAACAAGAACAACAAAGCTGTGGAAGCTTAAATACCATATGGTATCTCTCATTTGAGTGAGGGAAAGCACAACAAATAATAAAGGATGGATCGCGGGACAGGGATGGATCTCCTGCAATAGGGAAGTTGGGGGAAGAAAGGCAGGGGGAGGAAGGGAAGGGAGATAAGCAGAATAAAGAAAAGCCTGGTCCAGGAACCTAATAACCTCAATAAACACAAACATTGCGTGTCATAGCATGAGGCAGGATAA
This sequence comes from Fukomys damarensis, assembly GCF_012274545.1. Classification (NCBI taxonomy): domain Eukaryota; kingdom Metazoa; phylum Chordata; class Mammalia; order Rodentia; family Bathyergidae; genus Fukomys; species Fukomys damarensis. The sequence continues at coordinate 12,931,840 of NW_022900915.1, forward strand.
CGAATATCAACAAGAAAGAAAGTCAGCACAGAGGGATTAGGAGAGGACGGGGGAAAGGGAGGAGAGGAGAAAGACGGTGCAACAAAGCGAAACGAGCTGTATCATGTGCAAGTCTCCACTCCCCGAGATAAGTACAGACTGCACGTACTGCAAACACGGACTCCTACAAACTTTAGAAAATAGTGTTAAAATGAGCTGTGCATATAGCTCAGTGCAAAGGTCCTGAACAGTAGATAGTGACCTTAAAAATCCCTCAAGTACTTGAAGATTAAGCAACACATCTCTAAATAAGTACGAGTCAAGAAAAGAGACCAAGGGAAACTTATAACTATTGTAAGATAAATGAAAATTAAAATATAAATAATCAAAATGTGTAAGTCAGTAAAATCATTGTTTAGAAGAATTTTATGACATTGAATACATATATTAAATAAGAAATTTTTTAAATCAGTAATCTGATTCCACTATAAGAAACTAGGAAAAAAGAGCAAATTAGTTCTAAAGCAAACAGGAGGAGAGATAATTGAAAGCAGAGCATAAATCAATGAAACAGAAAATTAACAGAGAAAATAAATAGAATTAAAATCTTTTTGCTTAAAAGACCAATAAAATTGGTAAGCCTCTAGCCAGGCTAAGGGTAAAAATAAAGGACATAAGTTATTAGCACCAGAAATAAAAAAGGAAACATCACTACAGATCTGGACATTAAAAAGATTTTAAAAATTATGAACAACTCAAAGTCCACAAATTTGCTAGCCTAGATGAAATGGACTAACTACTTAAAAAGCATAATATACCAAAACTCACCAAGGAAGAAACAGACAAAATGAAAAAAAGCTTATATCTATTAAAGAAAGTGACTCAATGCTGAATAACTATCACAGCAAAAAGTAAGAGTGCTAAATGGGTTAATTAGTGAATTATACAAAATGTTTAAGAGAAAAATTATATCAACTACAATATACATAATTATCTTCCAAATGATAGAGGCAAAACTATGGAAAACATTGTTGCCAGGTTTTAGGGAATTCAATTATTGAATAGATAGAGCACGAAGGATTTTCAGAGAAGCAAAATTGCTCTGTATGATACTGTGATCATGGGTGCAGTTATACATTGGGCCAAATCCACAAGACGTACAACACCAAGACTCAACAACAATGTAAGCTATGGACTTTCAATGATGATCATGTGGCAGGGTCGGTTTGTTGATTGTAACCACTGGACCCCTGTTCTGTGAGATGATCATAGTGGGGGAGATTGTGGGAGGGGAGTAAAAGAGGGGCACTGGGCTTGAGTTTGATGAAAATATGTAAAACGCATGTATCACCTTCCCAAAACAAACCTCAATGCTATGCAATATTAACATGTACTAATAGAAATGTTATTAAACTAACAAAAACAAGAACCCTTTCCTCAAGAACTGTAATGTATAGTATGGAATAGAACTCACTATAAGAAATTAAAAACTGGATATGAAAAAAAACCCTAATAAAGAAAGAGGAAAATTCTATTAAAGCATGAAAGAGGAATACCTAAGCAGGATATGTATACCTATCACCTACAATGTCATATGTAGTAAGCAGGAACTGTTATTTGAAAACCTGTGGTAGACCCCTAGCAGCTTTTGTTACAACAAAAGTGTGGAAATACTAGCCAGCATCTGGAGTTGAGCATAACATTTCTAGTTCTGGCAAAAATAAAGCTGCATACATTAGTAAACTCTTCAGCACAAGAAAAAAAATGCAGAAAGCAATGGATGAAATAAACTGTCAAAGCAAAATCTTAAAATGCGTTAATCAGCAAAAAAAAGTTCAGTATTTGCTAGTGAAATCATTATCCCCCAAAAGTAAAGGATAACTGAAATTGACACTTTCCTTATGGACATTTAGAGTCAAAGATATTGAGATTCTATTATCAAGGCCCAAAACTGGCTCAAGGATTTACAGCATGTAAAGTTCAGCCTACATCAGCCATTAGGAGTTTAAAGCTGTAAAGTCCTGTGTGAGAGACAGAAATGCAGTAACTATAATTATAAAGTGTTGTCTTAAGCCTTTACATAGAGTGAAGAGATTAGTAAAACTCTTCTGTAAATATAAAAAATAGACAATGCCCTTTTTGAAGGCTTATATATTGAATTGATACTCTCTGGGTAATCTGTGAAAATTCAAGCTGAGATTTAAGTTTAAAGTGATTGACAATGCTTTAACACTCCCAGGCTTCTTCTAGAAATAAATAGAAATTTCCTTCAGAGTATCTATCATCAATCAGACAATAAGGAATTCTTGCCAATGAAATTTCATGAATTATGAAGTCATGGTTGAAATTACAAAACTTGCAATGAAATGAAACATTGTAAGAACCAATGGAAACAACCATCTTCAAATGCACACCTACCAAGACTGTTAGAGTCATGTGATGTGAAATTTAAATAAATAATGTGCTTGATAAACTAGCATTGGACAAAAAGTTTAAGTAATAAGAAAATAAAATAACCATTCTAATAACATAAAACAAAGATATAAAAGACCAATTTCTGGGTATTAGAGTATACAATTAAAATGACAATTTCAGCGGGTGATGTTATTAGGAAGTTCTTCTCAGAGAAAGAATTCTTACTTTGTTTGTGTCTTAGTTATTTTCCTTGTTGCCGAGATAAAAACCTGACATCCAAAGTTAAAGGAGGAAAGCTTAATTGGCTCATAGTTTGTAGAGGCTTCAGTGTATAGTCAGCTGGCTCCAAGACGGGGTGGCACGGCAGAGGGGCATCTCAGAGAAATAGCTCTTAGTAAGCAGGCGGCGAGAGCACAGAAGCGCTCTTTCTGACCCTTGTATTTTATGCAGGCTCCCTGTCCTGAAGTGAGCGTGGTACTCACACCGTTCATCCTAGCCGTAACTACGTCAAACCAGCCAGTGGACTGGTTTAGTAGTGACACGCCTCCATCCCAGCACCACACACTCTAGATGCAGCCACCCCTGAAGGGAGTCCCCGTCCGTGACGGCATGAGGCTTTGGCGGGGACATCTAGACACAAGCTGTAACAGTTAGATATGAGGAACTGAGCGAAAATTCAATGAGAACTGCAGAAATGAAATTACGGAAAGGAAGTTAAAATATATGTAGGATAGAGGTATAATGCCTCACATATATTAAGATTCCAGCGGAAGAGTAAGAACATTGACAACACAAACATACAGAGACAATGGCCTCCTTGTTAAAATGCATGAACGTGTCAGGATTCCATTACCCCTCCCCGGGTAGTGTTCATACTATTACCAGCCCCACGGTGATGTATAGCTTGATGGATCTGATCACAGGTGGTGACTGGCCCAGCAAGTCCCTCATCTGGATCACAACAGTAGACACCAAATGAACAAATGAATAAATGCATTCAAGCTAATGAATCAATCGACAATAAAAGAACAAATAAATAAATAATAACTTATAATAAAAGTGATGTTATTCTTTCTCCCAGGGTACTTGAGACTATGATGATGCAGTCTGAAACAATGTTTTCTAGAATAAAGTTACCCAGTGGGACCTAAAACTACCTACTCTGCAATTGCTTGGGGTAAAAGCTGAAGGGAAAGAAGACATTTATTCTGAGAACATGACACTGTATGATTCCCTTTCACTGCTTTTCCATTTTGTAGTTGTGGGAGGGCACTTATGGGAGTCAGTAATTCCACTAGAAAATTTCTATGCCACTGGGTATTAAAGTACCTGTGCACTGTCTGATGCTTTCTTCATGAGTTACAAGGGAAAACCACCAAGTGGTGAATTTGTGCTATTGGTTGCTAGAGGCATGGGAGAAGCATTACATAAAGGTTCTAAAGAATCACAGTGGTCTAAATTCTTCATAATTATGAAGAGGAGTTATGGAGTTAAGTGTCTAGTAAAGGAATAAATGTTATTACTTCAGTCTTCATGATAGCTGGTACCATCTTACATCCATCCTGCACCCACGTCTAAACATATGAAGGTTTTGGTGTGACATTGATTTTATAGATTTTAAGACTGAAATTTTTGTTATTAAGTTCCTTTGCTTGCTTTGCTGTTTGTACTTTGTCTTACATGACAGTTTTACAGAAGATCTGTGAAAAGTAGTAAAATAAGAAACACCAACTGAAACACACAAGTGTGATATGGGTTTCATATTGGGGCAGAATTCTAAGAGACATCAAAGCCAAATAAGTAAACTAGGCATTGTGGCACAAGCCTGTCAGCCCAGAACCCTGGAAGGCTGGAGCATGAAAATTGCAAATTTGAGCCCAATCAAATTTGAGCCAATTTAGCAGCTTGGAGAGATAAGCTCTCAAAATAAAAAATAATAAAAAGACTGTGGATGTAGCTCAACATGAAGGCCCTAAGTTCACTTCCTAGTATTTCCCCCCCAATCAAATACAATTAATTAAGTGTGGCTCAATCATGCACAGAACATGCTGAGTCAAACATGTGTTTCTTTCTTTTTTTTTTTTCAGCTTTAATTGAGTTTATTGGTACATTTTAGAGATACAGTACAGTTACATTCATTGTTGGGATCATGTACCTCTACATGGCAAGTCTTGATTCTCATTTCTTCCCCTTACCTCTGCCATCCCTTCACCCCCTCCTCCCCTCCCCATCTACAAACACTTTATTTTCATCTTTTCATTCTCTCACATTTTTTTCTTTTCCCTTTTTACCCTTCCCCTACCCATCCCACCTTCCCTACACCTTTAGCTCCTTTCTTCCCATTTCTAAATGTCAGTAATCTTATTAGAATCTTATGCATTGTTGCAGATTATTCACACCAGGGAAACTATTCGGTATTTACACATGTGTGACTTATTTATTTCACTTAGGAGTATATCTTCAATATGTATCCATTCTCCTATGAATGAATCTATTTTCTCGTTCTCTATGGCTGAATAATATTCCATTTTATAGAAAAACCACAACTTCTTTATCCAGTTTCCAACGGATGGGCAAATAGGCTGTTTCCAAGATTTATCTATTACAAACTGTGCCGCTATAAACATGGGTGCACATACTTCTCTGTGATATGATTCTTTTAGTTCTCTTGGAAAGATACCCAGCAGAGGGATGGCTGGGTCAAATGGAACCTCCAGTCCAAGCTCTTTGAGGTATCTCCATATTGATTTCCATAGTGGTTGCACCAGTCTGCACTCCCACCAACAATGGAGAAGGGTTCCTTTCTCCCCACAACCCCGCCAACATTTGTTATTGTGTGATTTCTTGATAGCAGCCATTCTTTGTGGGGTGAGGTGGAATCTCAGTGTTGTTTTCATCTGCATCTCTCGAATGACCAGTGATGTGGAACATTTTTTCAAATATTTTCTTGCTGCTTTTACTTCTTTGTCTGAGAAATGTCTGTTCATTTCGGATGCCCATTTTTGAATCAGGTCTTTATATTTGGGGGGACTGATTGTTTTGAGTTCTTTATATATCCTTGATAATAGTCTTTTGTCTGAGGAACAGCTGGTAAAAATTTTTTCCCACATTGTAGATTGTCTCTTAGCTCAGCGGTTTGGTGGCCTGCCTTGATCCATAATTTTAATAGGAATAAGTTTATCTGGCTGGAGGAATAAGAAGTCACTGGTATGTTGAAGGCTTAATAAAAAATATATTGTTCCACATGGTAAAGATAAACCCTATCCTTGTGCAGGTGTCAGCCACATCTCTGATATTTATAATTAAGTAGTCATGGTATGGGAACAATTTTCACTAAAGTCAAAGATGGGTCAGTGCATTGCGAAAAAGAAAGGACTTGTTTGGTGCTTCCTCGGCGTGTGTGCATAGCCCACTTCATTAAACTCGAGGATTCTCCACAGGGTCCATCTATAAGACAATGTGGAAATCTGGAAATTAGGAATGGAAATCAAAGCAAAAAAGAGGTATACAGTAATCCAGGCTGCACTTAGATATTCTTGCTGCTTGACCTCTAAAACCCAGCAGACAACATGGTGTTGAAGATATTAGAGTTGGGGGATAAATGTACAAATTTTAAGATAATAGCTACTGGCAGAATTTAACCTAGGTCAAATGGCACTAAAGCAAGGAAGGATATGTCATGTGCAGCAGAAAATACTATGCGTATCGAGGAAAAAAACTTTTAGTATGAGAATAAGCACTGGTAAAGATGAAATTTCTGATCATGCCTAATACAGCTTATCATGTCCTGGGTCCTGTCAGACATAAGGTCTGAGGTCAAGTTAATCCACAATCCACTTCAAGGTAGAAGTGGTATATCCAAGACTGAAAATGAGCCGGAATAGAAGGCATACACAAAGCTTCATGAACAGGTAACCCAGACATCCACAGAACCTACAACTTCTGTGCCACTGCCTTTTTCTTAGCTCATGTATGTCATTATGTGTGGGATCCCCTACAACTTATGAAAAAGAAACAAAAGTGATCCAGCATTGTCTGTCTAACTTGTCTTTTTTTCGTTACCTTAGTTTATGAGTGCAGGTTAAAAATGAATGACGGCCACATCTGATACCCACACAAAGCTGGCCTTCAAAGAGTGACAGGAGAAATAGTCTCCATGGGCAGAGTGCTGGACAAAGTACCTAATCCCCCAGCTGGTCTGGAAAGAAAAATAGCCTGATATAGCCTTGTATATGATCTCAAGAGACATAACAAATGGACCATGTGGTCCCTCAGGGATTTGGAAAGACAAAGTTCAGATGTTAGGGGAAAAGGAAGTCTGGAAAAGCCATGCTGCAGTTTGGATCTTGAGTACCCATGAAAGACTCATGTGTTAGAGGTGGGGTCCCCACCTTGACATTATTGGAAAGTCCTGGAAACTTCAGGATGTGGGGATAGTGGGAGATCTTTAGTTCACTGGGTGTGTGCCTTTGAAGAGGCTTGTGAGAATCCAGCTCCTTCCTCTACCTCTCTTTTTATTTCCATCCACGAAGTGAGTGAATTTGCTTGGCCACATACTTCCACCATGAGGTGCCCCCACAGTTCCAAAGCAACAAGACTGAAGACTCCAAAATGTGAGCCAAAATAAAACTGTTTTCTTTATAAGTTAATTACCTCATATATTTCTTATAGTTCCGGAAAACTGACTAACATAGGTCATGTGGAATGAATACAGGGGAGTAGGAAAAAAAGTGTGGTAAGCATTTTATAATGTAGCTCCATCTTATGGGGGTAAAATTAAACAGGATTTAAATAATTGACTAAGCAGGAATTCTGGATCTGTTAGCATCAGACTCTGCCATAAACCTCTCCAGCGCTGACACAGTGGTCTGAGAAGTACTTGTCTACAGTGAAAACGATGGAAGCCTGTCGCAGACACGATAGCATGAACTTCTGATTACCAAGGCTGATTCAGTTATAGCTACTCTTATGAATTTTCAAAGTGCGATCGAGGAATGCTGAATGTAGTATGTCCCCTGACTCAAGGAGACCCATGTAACACTTGGGAAAAATCCACTCGACTAAGCCTTTTCCATAGTGGGGTTGTCGATGATATGCTGTCTTAGGAGCACACATACTCCGCATAAAAAACTTGCTAGGTCTGCATGTAAGGCCTCAGCCAACAGTACCATCTGATGACTTAGAGATCCATCTACAGCTGTTATAACAGTCTTTCAGTGGCCAAGATACCCATCGTTCATGTCAGTGTAGTGTGACGGTGAGTTCGTGACAGTGGACGTAGAACATAGCTTCCTGCATCATGCAGCATGTCACACTGCAGCCAGTAAAAAAATATAGAAGAAAGGCTTGAAGCACTCCTAAACTATTGCCCTCCAGGATGCAGTGTAGGCACTGAAACAATAACATTTGTTTAGAACATCCCCAGGCTGGAGGAAAAACCAGGACTCAAAACTCATCTGGCTCTATTTACTGTTATTTCTAGGCACTGACTCTGGTTACTTACAAATCTGGCATCAATAAGATCAGAGGTTCTAGGCACAAAAGGAGGTACACGTCACACAATAGGAGCTTTGTAGGGCAGTAAGCTATAGTTGCTACTGAACACTTTGAGCTCCTTCTGTCCAGGCACCATCAGGCACAAGTGTTAATACCATAAATGGGTGGTTGACTGGGGTCATTAAATAAGAACATTGTAACCAAGTTGGGAAAAGAGAAGAGTATACAAGAAAATAAATTTCTATTCTTGGATGCTTCTTGCCACTCCCTTACACACTTGCGTCTACAAACAGAGAGATGTAGCAGCCCCGAGGAGCTCATGATGACCAGTGCTCCTGAGGCTCAGAAACAAGCATCTGGCCCCCTCTACCAGTAGGGTGATAATAAAAGAGGAGAATCTAGAACAGATACTAAAGAGCTCATTGGGGCACTGCTTGCTTGGCAAGCACAAGTTTCTGAGTTTGACCCCTGGTACCAAGAAAAACAAACAAACAAACAAAACCAGAATAGATACTTAATAAAACACGCATTTAATATGCTTTGCAGATCAAAATGCAATTACTTGAAGATATGGAAGCCACAATTTGGCCCATTTTTCCCTAAATTTCTCTTTAGGAAGAAAGGGGCTCTCAAATCTTGGAGAAATTGCTTCTTGGAGATACATAAAAAGTAGATCTATTTTTAACTAGTCACATCCTATGTAAGAATGACTGTAGTTATTTTCAATTTATGGATGGTGAAATACTGGAAAGGAGTCTCACACAGATGCAGAATATAAAAGCCAGGGTTCAAACTCTGTTTATCTATTTTTAAAATGGATATTTCTAGGTAATAGTAAGGGTAACCTCTTTTAAAAACAGAGGCTAGTTTTATCTTTGCTTCTGGCTTTTCAGAATAAAACTACCGTATATGTAGTACATGTATACAAACAACTAAGTTGCTGGTGATTTTAGGGGTTAAAATATATATATGTTGTGTGTGTGCATGTATGTGTGTGTGTGTGTGTGTGTGTGTGTGTGTGTGTGTGTTTGCGGGTGTATATTTCAGCACTGGTGACTATTTCCTTATTCTTATATATACGCCATTTTATACAGCTGATTGTTATCCAAAAAGTGCAAATAATTAACTCCATTGTATATGGTCTTAGTTTTATTTAATTTTTTGAAAATCTTTGTTTGGTCACTTAAGACAAGAACCTCATAAAGTTGATACATAAATATAAATTCAATTGATCTGGATATTTTTCATGCACAAATGTAACCAAAATAATGAAAAAGTGGTGAGTTTGGTAAAGTCCTGCCCATGGCAGGCAACTTTCCTGTATTTCCTTTATGGCTTCCTTTCCTAAACCCTTTCATCTCATATCCAATTGAACTGCTCTATCCTACTTGTGCATACAATTCCATTTTATCTTTTATGAATATCTTTCCAAAGAGGTCACAGAATAAAAAGAAGAAGACCTTAAAAGCCTCATTTTATCATTTTACTTGATGGAAAACTTGGGGGACAATTTAATAGAGTTGACTCTTCAAACACCCTGATGTTCTATTTCTGAGCTATTAATGAATATTAATAAGGCTTTAAATGAATTGTCAGAAAAACTAGGAAAAAAAGCAACAGCTTGCATTATCGTGAATATGCAATTTAAAATAGAATTATTTCAGTTTTATATTCAAATATAAACAGGACTAAAGCATTATCTCAAATTAATTTTTTAATACAAAAGAGAGAGTTGAAACTAACACCCACCAACTCCCAATAAGCAGGAATTTGGGGTTTAAATTTCCTAGGGAGACACACAACAGACACGCAAACAACGCAAACAACTGGTCTACACTGCTAATGACTTTCTGTAGCTCACATGTGGCTTGCACAAAAACTCAGATGATGTGACCCACTTTCTTTTAAAATCTTTTCCTTAGCAAGACTTGCTACTTGTTCAAGCTCTGTCTCTCTCTCTCTCGCTCTTTCGCTCTCTCTGTCTCTCTGTGTCTCTCTCTGTCTCTCTTCCCACCCCCTTTCCCTCCTGCCTTTCCCATTTCTAATCAACACCTTTTAACAATTGGCTCCTTTCCCAGTAAGCATCTTTCCACTTGTTCTGAAGATGAAGGTGGCTATCATCAGTACCACACTTCTTTCTCTAAATCCATTTGGGAAAGAAACAATCTGTTTTCCTTTGGTTTAAGTAAAATTTTGTATGGAGTCTCACTGACTTTGAATGACCTACTTTGGGCCTTGTGCCCACATGTGAGTGTATGATTGTGGTTAGGAAGATAACATACGTTGGTTAATTTAAGAAAATTGAGTCCATGCAAATAAAGTGCTTGTAAATGGTGAGGGGAGGAGGGGGTGACAGGAGGGAACAGAGACAAGGGGAAAAAATGAGAACCAAGACCTGTCATATAAAGGTACAAGATCCCAATAATGAATGTAACTGTACTGTATAGCTAAAATGTGCCAATAAACTCAATGAGAGAGAGAGAGAGAGAGAGAGAGAGAGAGAGAGAGAGAGAGAGAGAGAAACAAGTGAAAAAAGAAAAAAAAAGAAAATAAATTTGAGTCCAAATCATGGAACAGGGAGTGAAATCAATTGCACTCATCTACAAGGCTGGAATATTTGGAGTACTGTTAGCCACATAGAAGAGAAAATGAATAACAAAGAGGCAAAATATATATGACTATTGAAATATTATTTAGAAAATCGAGTAAAATAAGAGAAATAAAAGCTATTACTCTGGACCATTCCTTGCTGTGGAAAACACGGATGCTGTCATCGAATATGGCACACTGGATTAGACCTGGGGCAGCTGGTTTCTACCCTCGGTGCCTCCCTCAGAGATATGAGAAAGCCCATGCTCCATTTCATTGACTTTTCATCTTTTGATTCAATTCAACTACTGGTAAGAAATCACTCACCAATAAGCTTATTTGAAATAAAATTTATGCTTTTCTTCTTCCTAGAATCTTTACTAGATCAAGCAAAATTGGGTTTACTTGGGACCATGTCAAATTGCCTGTGCAAATTAAATGTTTTTAAAAATTACTGATTTAACAATGGCATTAATTCTGGGTGTGCCGCAAAGTCAAGTAAAAAGAAAAGTCAGACACCTGAAGTTTGTTCATGAAAATGTCCCTTGTGTGGAATTCCCTTGCTCTTAACTAATCTCCCTATAATTCAGTAAGGATGGATTTATTTGCCTGAAATACTTATGCAAAAATAGCATGTTTATACAATCATGTTGAAACTGGTAGAAATGAATACATCAACTGTACGGGAAATATATTTGAAAATGAGTAGATATAAGTCAGAGCTACTATGCTATAACTAAAAAATGTGCATCCAAATGAATCTATCTGGATAAGAATGATCTCAAAACTTCATGTTCTTTAACTGCATCATTTATTTTACTCCCTCAGAAATCAATAAATCACAATTCTATTTTTTTTAATGCTTCTTTATGTTAGGTACTGGGAATATGGTGATGAAACAGAAAAGACAACTCACGCTACATTGGAGCTGGGATGACTCCCTTCTAAGATAATTCTGAATTGCTAGGCAACTAGTATTCCTGAAGAGAGTGACAGTTGTACTTCTACCTCAATTTTCTGAAACATATTTATAATATATTACTATGCTAAGATTATGGATCCTGAACCCAAATGTTAGATGTTGTGTTTTTCACACTACTTTCTTCATTAGAATCTGCACAAAATCCTTTATCTTTACAACCTTCAATTTTCCCTTTAAAAAAAACTAAATCATTAAGGTTTTTGTTTTTTGGGGTTTTTTGTAAATACAATGTAGACAAAGAGCTGAGTAAAATATATGGTTTAGGAAAAGTGTTCAATAGATGTCAGATATTGTCACAACATTTAGGTATACAGTACAGTTTCATTCATTGTTGGTTAACAGTTAATGATATGATGGTTAACATTTTGTGTCAACTTGGCAGGGTGAAGGGGTGGCCAAATACCTGATAAAACATTATTTTAGGCTGTTTCCTGAAGCAATTAGCATTTTAAATAGTGAGCCAAGTATAGCAGACAATCTTTTCCATTGTGTGTTGGTATCACAGTGTTCACAGAGGACTGAAGGAAGGTGCAGTCTCTCCCTCTGATTGAGTTGAGACTTAAGTCTCCCATTCTTGAATATTGGAGCTCTTGGCACTTGGTATTTTGAACTACAAGATCTGCTCAACTGGCCCACTAGATTCTCAGACATTTGGGATGGGACTGAGTTATACCTCTTAGCTACATAGCTTGCAAATGGCAGAGTGTGAAAATTTTTCAGTCCCATCACTACAAAACAACATAAAACAATTCATCTGTCCATCTGTCTGTCTGTCTATTTATCAGTCTTACTGGTTCTGTTTCTCTAAAAAGCCTAATACAATTTATTATTGCTGTTGTTTTCCATAATTATCTGTTCACAAAGAATAGCTAAACTTTAGGTACTAGCTCTTTTGTCACTAAATATTAAGCTTGTATCAAAATACTAAGAGCAATATTTAATACAAAAGATTATTATCAATGGTTACTCTAGAGAGTCTTTTCATGAAAAACTAAAGTAATTCACTTTGTCTAATTCTTTGAATATTTCTTGTAATTAACCTAAGCAATGAAAAACTATATATATAGAGTATGTCATATTGCTTATATGAGGGTTATTTTTAATGAATTGTACTAGTTATAATTTCCCAGATGATTATTTAGAATATTCATAGATGATAACATTATAAATATTGACATTATATCTCTTTTAAAAATATTATAAAACAAAAATTTTTATAATAAAAATGTCCACTTTATTGTTGTTCCAAGAAAAGATTGCATCACATGGACTACCAAGCAAAACTGTGTTTTCTTCAGGGCATGGTGGTGCACACCTTTAATCCCAGCACTGGGGAGGCTGAGGCAGGAGGATCACTGCAAGTTCAAGTCCAGCCTGGGCTACATAGTGAGGTTAGTCTGAACTACACAGTGAAACCCTGTTTAAAAAAAATATAGTGTTTTCTTCTAAATATTATATATGTGCTTTCATATTGTGGACTTTGCAGATTGTGCAACTGACCAATATTTCTTCTTGTCAAAAGCTTAGGTACAATTTTCATGCATTTTTATAAGCAAATATATAGCTCACTAATGGTTCCTCTTTTGGTTCCAATTGCAAAGCCTGCTAATCAGTCACTGGACTATGGCCAATGGAATGTGATATCAAAATCATTCTCAACCTAGCTCTTTTGGCAACTGTAACTGATCAATGAAAGTTTAAATGAAGAATGAAAGAAATTTGGCATTCATAGAACATGGTTTGAATTTTAGGCTCCATTTCTGGCAATATTTTATGTTTTGCATTTTCTTTCTCCTTATGCATACTATTACCACTTTGGGTTTCTGTTATCTTTTATATATTCAAATTTACAAGTCACTTTAAATCCTATCCAGATCAATATTGGAGAAATCAATCAAAGCACATCTACATTATACCCTCAAGGAGCAGTCAACATTTCAGGTACTCATACATGTAAATAGGCAAATTATTCAGAGTATAAAAATTGCTATGATAAAATAAAGTGTAGAATAATTATATGATTGACAGAAGAGGTACGTACATCTTTTTTATTTGAAGAAAGTGGGGCTAGAGAAGGCCTAGAGAAGACAATTATGGCATGGCTCTATAGGAACAAATAGGTGTTAAAAAGTTTGCCAAAGAAAACTGTCATGTGTTTGATTGAGTATCCTGCTACAGAGCCTATATTGCATTATGCAAGTTATTCTTTGCATTGAAATAATGGTTTGTTTGAAAATATGGTACATAGATAACAGAGACACAACTTTAGAAGCTACCACTAAGACATTTTAGTTTCAAATGTCATTTTTAAAATAACCAACTCAAAATGGATAACAAAAGAGAAGGGAAATTAATTGGTCATGTCTCTGTTAAGTCCAGGGCTAGCCAGGCTTCCCACAGAGATGGATTAGTGACTGCTAATTCAGAAACCATCAATGCATTCAGTGGAAGTTGAGAAGCCCTAGTAAGTCAGCCTAGCAGAACAAGAATCTGTAGAGACATGCCTGGGAACTTGCAAGAAGGGCAAGGGAGTCCTTAGTCCTGGATTCAGATCTACTGCCCGACTCCCACTCTCCTTACTACCTACAAAGCTCACAGTGCTGTGTTTAACAATGTTAAAAACCAAAATCATAATTCGATAAACTCTAATTTGGGCTTTATTTGAACTTTACCATTATATTATAAAATATAATTTATAATGTATCAAAATATACTACACGGAATTTACAGTATTGTACAAGTTTCCATAGAACTCTCAGTTCTCTGTCACATTCAAAGAAAGTGAAATTTGAAGACATAACCAATTCCTATGTCCATTTTCAAAACTTGCCAGAGTCCATTGCCAGAAAGAAAACAGGGCACATCCTCTTTTCTATACAGTTTCTTCAGTTAGCAAGTTCACTTTTATTTATTCCCAGGAATTTTATATATAATTTGCAGGAAAACATGCTCTACTAAGGTATGACTGATATGCACACCATATATGGGCAAAACGCCTGTTCATTTTGATCACTCAGAGGTTCCAGTGTAAACCTCATTGGAATATAAAATTCTAAGGGCAAGGACATGGTCTGAGTCATGAACCATACCACCTCTTCTCTCTATTATGGAGTTTGACAGGTGATAGTTACTCAAAAATCTGTTGATACTATGTACCGAATCTTTCTACTGTGTCCTCTGGCAAGACAAAGGATGATGCTTAGAGGAGTGTGATAATTAATATCGACCAAGAAATGTTTCTGGCTTCTTCTTTGCCACATGCCGATTTTGCACATCCATGTTCCTTTTATTTATGGTCACATGACTCACTTTTGCTAGCAAAATGTGAATGGCATTGATTTGAGTCAATCCTGGGTGGACTCTGAAGGGCACATTTCTCCAGGCCAATGAGGAGCAGTGTTCCAGAAAGTGACGACTCCGCCAGCCTGCAATATCAAGAGAGGATAACAGAAGAAAACCCTCATCCTACTTTTGAAGGAAATTAATGAAAAGAGTATATAAGCCTTTGTTAGGACTCAGTCTCTCCAGACCAACAAAAAGACGTTTCTAAATGTTCTCTTAGAAAAGCAAGGTAGACCTTTGTATGAATCCCCCAAATCCTCTACTGTGAATCCCAGATATAGAGTCAGTCACTGTCAAAGGGGATCATTATCCTGTGATAAATCAGGTTGACCTCTAAAGTTTGGATATTGCATTCATATCCTCTTGACACTTGTGAGATATGTATGTGGATATCTAAAATCCTGAATGAAGCAAGATTTTGTTCAGTAAGAGCAAGAAAACTTACACCCACAAGTAGGTATATTTTTCTTAATTCCATTTGAGAGGGTTCTCAGTAGCAAATCTCCTGGGCATAGCTAGTAGAAATGTCTTTCCACATATTTCCTATAATCTTAGCTGCAGTTCTCACAACAGAAAATCACCATCTCAAATAATGTGTTTAAGTGATTTCACCTCCTTATTGTGGGATAAGAGATAGGATAAGAAATAAGACAAAGGAGCAATTAAATTTACTTTTTAACTAGTGAAGCATAGGCAAGATAATAAATTTCGCAGAATAAATCTCAAGTAACTGAGAAAATTTAATTTACCTTATTGAAATCACTAGTATTACCCTTGGCCCAGGATGTTATAAGTGAAGAAGGTAACCTCTATAACTACTGTTCATAAGTTTTTGGTTTTTTTTGCTTGATTCCTGTTCTTTTTTTTTTTTATTGAGTTTATTGGTACATTTAGGGATACAGTACAGTTACATTCATTGTTGGGATCATGTACCTTTACATGGAAAGTCTTGATTCTCATTTTTTTCCCCTTACCTCTGCCCTCCCTTCACCCCCTCCTCCCCTCCCCATCTACAAACACTTTATTTTCATCTTTTCATTCTCTCACATTTTTTCTTTTCCCTTTTTGTTCTTCCCCTACGTATCACACCTTCCCTACACCTTTAGCTCCTTTCCTCCCATTTCTAAATGTCAGTAATCTTATTAGAATCTTATGCATTGTTGCAGAATATTCACACCAGGGAAACTATTTGGTATTTACACATGTGGGACCTAAGTTTTTAATTATTATTTGTTAATTTTGGCATCCTCTCGGAGATACACATAAACAAAAGAGAATATACTTACTACATACAAATTCAAAGGCAAAATTTCCCAAATATGGAAATTACTGGTCCTCTGACCATTATATGTGTGTGTTAACTCATCCCATGTGTTAACATTAGACTTAGTTACATGGGAGAAAGTAACTGTGAAGTTGATTCTAACAATATATCCTAAAATCTTATCGGGGGTGAATAATGTCTGTATTTATTGTGAGCAACTCTAAAAGGAATAAATAATAATAAAATATGCTAAATACTTCCTCAAAGTGTAAACACCTTGTAAAATAAAACTGTGTAGAATGGTAAAGATAGAAGGGAAGCTACCTTAACTTGCATTACTTTGATTCTAATTTATGGGAAGTAACATCTCCAGTTATGCACAGTGCATTTGAAAGTACTGAAAAAGCATGGTATAAAAATAAGACTGAAGACCTTCCTGTCACAATTCAGAGATGCCTATGCTATTACTCCCAAAGTCTTCATTTTTTCTCACAAATTATATTCCAAATTTGTGTGTTACAACAGTCATGGTTCTCTGATATGTTTGTTCATTTGTTTCTATATGAATTCATTTGGATGGGTAAAAGATGTGGAGAAAATGCCTTCCTTGGCTGTGAAAGCAGGTAATAGGGTAAGCATTACCACATCCAAATGTGTACAATATAGTCTTTGGGAATGCCATGTCCAGAATTATGTCTCTGAATAATATTGCTCATTTTATTTCTCTAAAATGTTTCCAAATGAGACAGAAAAATTTTGAAAGATGTAAGTACCTGTGGCCACAAAACTAATCCTGCTTCAGGCACCAGGGTCTATAAAAATGTAAGGCAGCAGATTAATGATTCATTTCTGAATTCATTTCATTTCATGTCTTATAGTAAGAAATGCAGGGTCTTGACATCCAAGAAAAGTTTCCTCTCTATCTAGAAAGGAAGGGTCAAGAGTGAGAATGATATTAAAAGTTTAGACCCTGTAGCCATCTAAGAACACTATTAGAGACTTGGTTAACTGTAATTCAATGAAGTTCAGGGTTGAAAGTCAGAAGAAATTGTACATATCACTTAGTCTAACTACTTAGGAATACAGTAATCTCTTCTACAAAATTCTTTTATCAATGGACTTTGCAAAAACATTCCAGGTTTGAAGATTTATTCTCTGACATTGTTTATTCCATTCTCACATACTTATAATAATTATATAGTTCTCAATTTTGAAAAGAAATTTTCTTTCTTCTAAGTTACCTATAGTTTTTCAGTTTCAAATGAAATTTTCAAATGACAAAGACTAGCTCTTCTCTTTCTCATATTAATATGACACTCTAATTTTAGACCTGGGTGAAGAAAGGAGAAAAAAGTCATTAAAATAATTTGAAATCAATTTTTTTAAGTTTTGCAATCAATTTCTTAGGCATATTCTTTAAGATGCCCATATTTATGCTCACATGTTCACATATGTAAATCTAGAAGGGGAATGTTACACAGAAACATAATCATGTCATTCCCCTGTATATAAATCTTTTCAAAGAATTTTTATCTTACCTTAGAATCATGGCTAAATTCCTTAATATAGTTTATAAGTCCCTACACTAGCCTGGTGATTCTTCTCTAGCCTTCTCAATTTTCAGGTCCACATCAAAACTCACAATACATTTCTACTTAACATATTTCAGTACTTAGAAACCAGAT
>NW_022900915.1:12949606-12973821 GCF_012274545.1 Fukomys damarensis
CCCCTCCCCCTCCCTCTCCCCTCCCCCCGAGATTCTCACTGTTCCTTCTATCAGGAACATTTTTTCATGCTTCTTATTATGCATAATTAATTCTTGTCTAACTTCAGGCATCTGTTAGGAAGTCTTCTCTGATCATCAAACTTCAGATGTAGTTTCTTTTCCACAAGTTCTTCTGGCATTCTATGTTTCATCCTGTAACCCTTGATGCCTACATTTGAACCTACTTGTTGCAAGTTTAAGTTAAATGACAGTAGCCATACTTGTTTGCTGTTTCAGTCTTGCTTATTTCATAATGCCAGAAATGCAGTTGATACTTGAGAAATATTTGCTTCACTTAGGCATAAGTAAATAATCAAGTATGAATAATAAACGTAGCACAGTGAATGTCATGCATCCAAGAACAATGAAATTATTTTCAGTATATCCTACCAATTAAACCTGATAGAAAACTAATTTAATTTGGAAAGTTTGCAACAACCAAAGATGATAACAGAAAAGAAGTTCTCTAGCTAATTAAGCTATGAAATTCTTATGTTAAAGTCTATATTTTATATTCATTTTAGCCATTGTTTGGCACAGTGCAGTTGCTCTGTTACATCTTTGCAGGTGAAGTTTTGCATTGTTTTGTTATGATTAAATTATGCATACATATTAACAGATATAAGATCATAACAAGTTCAACTATAATTTTAAAGGTTCTATAAATAACCAACTGCTATTCTTAATACTACAAGGACATAATGACCGAAAATCAGTGTTTTCATTTTTATGAAAATAAAGGAATTGGGTTGATGATGAAAGTTTCTAAATGCCACACTATTAAGCTACTACCTCTTGTACTAGTATAAGAACATGAAAATGAGGGCAGGGACAAGGGGAAAAAATGAGAACCAAGACCTGTCATGTAAAGATACAAGATCCCAATGATGAATGTAATTGTACTGTATACCTAAAATGTACCAATAAACTCAATAAAAAAAGAAAGAAAAAGGAATGAACAAAAAGAGTAAATCAAGACCAGCCTGGGCTACACAGTGAGTTCCAGGTCAGTCTCAACTACATAGTGAGATCCTGTCTCAACCCCCGCAAAACAAAACAAAACAAAAAAAATAAGCCAGGCATGGTGGTGCATGCCTATAATCCCAGCACTCAGGAGGCTGAGGCAGGAGGATCACTGTGAGTTCGAGACCAGCCTGGGTTGGTTACATAATGAGTTCCAGGTCAGTCCAACTACATAGTGAGACCCTGTCTCAAAACAAACAAACAAACAAACAAACAAAAATCAGAGTAAATCAATGACCAAGCAATGGATAGCTTGCTTTGTGTACCTTAAACACCTTCCTCCTTTTCCTTGTCCTGCCAAGTGTGGACCTACAAAGCAGTAAACCCGGAAAGAAGCCTGGAGTTGCGTTTTATATAATCAATGCCACAAGTAACTGATTGGCCCCATTGCACAAAGGCTGTTTCAACCTTGAACATGGCCTTTTGCTTGAATGTATCACCATATGTTCCCAAATTGCTATGCAAAGACAAATTGTTCCTCAGTCTCCTATTAATATTTTGCCTGGGCATAATGTTCACTTTTATTTGTCTAAAATGTTTCAAATTGCCAAGTGATTTTTTAAAGTAATTGTTAAATTTTGTAAGTAGAATCTGTTATTCTATGACTGAATTGCACAGTTGAAATACATGAAAGCATCAAGATCTGAATTATGATGGCATATAGTAAGATATAGATGACAATTCTCACTTTCCAGCTGGAGGGGCTAAATCCAGGAAATAAGCTCGAAATGCATTTTTTTCTTTCCATTGCCCTACTGTTCATATTCAGCTCATTAGTCTTGAAATAACACAGTAGAATGATCTTTTAGGGAATTTAAATCACTTGAACAATACTCATTCCAGAGTTTCTGGAAAGGGTAGCATATGTCCCTACTAAAACCGTTAATAATGGTTTCAGTTCCTCCTTTGTTTCCTCAAGGACACAACTAGTTTGACTCCATATCTCAAAGGGAAAGGGGCATCACTTTAGAAAAGAGACTTCCATCTTTCTCCCTGGCTATGACAGCATGTTTAATCCCCTTCCCCTGCCCTGCTACATAAATCTTCTCCTGTGGTCTCCAGCAGATGTGACCTCACAAAAACTGTAGTGTAGCATACCACGAAAATATAAGAAACATAACAACGTAAGAGAAGTCTCTCACATACACATACCCTATATCCTATTTTATAATATCCTATTGGCAAAATATGAAATCAGGACACAATCTAGATATCAACATGACAGCACCTTTATCTTTCTGTATGGTCTTATCATAGGGTTGAAAATATTGTTTCCTATGATCTCTCTCTAAGATTCTTGTCAGGGACTAAGAACTTTGCTTATTATTTAATGTTTCTAGTGCCTTCTCAGGACAGAAGGGCAAAGCGACTAAAGCATGAAGGGCAAAAGATATCAAGACACAGTTAGATCAAAGTAATACATTCATGAGTTCTATAGCACCGCAGGGTGACTCTAGTTCATAGGTTCCTGTCCTATATTTTATGAGTAACTAGAAGAGGGGTTTAAAAGCTTCTAGCATAAAGTAATAAGAAAATTGAAACATTAATTATACTGAAATTATTATTTGCATGTATAATTAAAATAATAACTTTTAAAACACAAATTTGGAATCAGCCTCACATGGTTATAAACCCTGAGTATACAGCTTAAGTCTGGGTGGTCACAACTTTCTGCACCTACAAGAGGGAAAAATAATAGCACCTATGTCATTAAATGTAAAGTGGAGATGAAATAATATTTTCCACATAAAGTGTAGTTCCATCTCTTTCAAACTTAGTGTTCACTAAGAGCTAAGCCCCGATGACTCTAATGATGAGGAGTGACTTTGGATCATAAAGATGTTGGTGAATAATAATGCATGCTCTTAGTTTTCTTTTGTAAGCAAATACACACATACTCAGGCTTATATGTGGACTGAGGTTTGCAGATATTTACTGTAGTATCTGCAGTATGATGTTTAATAAGTGACAGAGCTTAAATTTATGCCAAGATCTGTCTGATGTCACAGTCCACATTCTTGACTGATCTGCTATACCGACACTATGACCCTGTGACTGGGGAAATGAGTTAATTGCTCATGGTAGTAGGCAGAGATTGTGCTCTAGCTCTCTGCCTCAGATCCTGCCTGCTTTGCTTCATAGTGAGTATATTATATTGCCAAATTCTAAATGTGTGACCTTGAAATATTTCACCCTCATCTTTTCAGATGGAAAAATAAGCATCATAATAACACATAGTCTATAGTTTTGGTAAGAGGATTAAATAAGTTGATGTCTGAAAACACTTAGATCTTTACTATTTTATAGCAACAGACACTACATACATTAGGCAATTGTAACTAATATTAATATAATTATCATTATTGTTACTTAAGAAATATAAGGGAAAGCAGTAAGAAAATGCCAAAATGCTAATGAAGTAACAGAAGTCCAACTGTATAAGTGATAAAAGCCAACAATAACAGTTTTTCTCATCTCAAAATATTGTCATGTCTCATGTTTTCCAAGAAGTTTGGAGATGACAGTTTCTTTCCTTGGTTCTGTGACTAGTGGTATCCTCAAAAGAACAAAGTTCATGTCATCGTATTCCATTATGTTTGACATATTGCTCTTTTATTTTCATAGTCTTGGGGTATTTTCTAGAGATCCACGTTCTATATTTTCATTCAAGCCAGAAAAATTGGAGTGGAGACAGAAAAAGATAAAAAGTGCAAGCGATGATTATCTTTTTCATCAGAAAAGTAAAATTTTCTACAGAACCCAATTCTCGCACTCTTATACGATATCCACTTACCTTTCTTTGACAAAACTGTCAAAAACTCCATAGTATGCCAAAAGGATGAATTTCGCTTTTCTAGTATCTAATTTGGAGAAGATGGAGATAAATGAAATCAAATGGATGTTGAATTGGGTAACCAAATCTGCCTGCTATAGTCATACAGAGAAATTTAGAAGTTCTGAAATATGAAGTGAATTGGTGGTGAAAGTATCATCAATCCTCATCCAACTACAGATTTATTTCAAAAGCACTGACTAAAACACAAAGAAATTCTTCTTAACTGGGATAGAATTCTGATTTGTGGCAGAATGTTTGAGTGCTATAAACAAACATTTAGTAATAAAAATTAGAACAAAAGAAACAATAAACAACAGTGAACATTTAAAACAATCCTATGTTCTGAGGACTCTGTCTCCACTGATAAGCCCTAAAGCTAGCTTTGGAAACCACGATTGCATTACAAAAATCTTGCAAACATGTAACAGAGATGGTTTCTCTTGACACATAAGTGCAACCAGTTGGAAATTGGCCATGAAACTCTGAAAGGTAACAAGGACCAAAAACTGAACCTCACCTGACTTGGATACTAAAAAATGTAGTTTGAAATATCAATAAATTGATAAATAAAGGCATAAGTGAAAATTCTTCTTGGTT
The DNA here is from genome assembly GCF_012274545.1 of Fukomys damarensis. Lineage (NCBI taxonomy): Eukaryota > Metazoa > Chordata > Mammalia > Rodentia > Bathyergidae > Fukomys > Fukomys damarensis. The sequence continues at coordinate 12,954,102 of NW_022900915.1, forward strand.
TATAAATTAAATTTAAATTAAATATTTACATAACCATTTTCTAGAAATAGTCTTTAATTTGTAGGTTTAATAGTTCTATTACTTTTTTAAAAAATTGATAATTTAAACCATATACATAGAACGTACCTATGTCTTATGCCAATGGATACTTTTCAGGGCTTAAATTGAACAACTACTTATTTTCAGGCAATTACTTACTAAGAAAATATCTGAAGCTAAAATTTCATAATAAAAGTTATATTATGAAAAGACATATTATGACACATATTATGAGTTAGTGACCAAAGTTATAAAGACAGAATATTAAGGAAAAGACAAGTGAGAAAAATTGCGCCATCATTAACTGTCTTTATGTGCATTCTTCCAGTTATTTATAGTAAATCCATGTTTATTTGCTTAAGTCACCTCCAGTTGAATCTTTCACAACTGTAACTGAAGCATTCCTTTCAGAGCGAGCTCAGTGAAATTAGAGATCCATTGCCCCACCATCCCCTGAGCAATGGGTTGTTGGTTACAAAAGGTCACAAATGGTTTCCTTATAGCCTTGAGAGAGGCCCACCTGGCTTTGAGTTCATGTGGTCACTTTCCAACTGCAGTGCATTTCACTTGCCCTTTTGTGACTTTGTCTTTATCACTAACTTAAGAAGAATAATTGCTGTACTCCCAGGTGGCCAAGAGAATCAAAAAGTGGACACATGAATAAAATGACTTCATACTTCTTGGCACAGAGAAGACCCTTAATACATTCAGTCTCTTTCACATTTTCTCAGAAAAACCAACATAAATTTGGTGTCACAAGTCTATCTTTAACTGATATAGACAGCGAGTTACTCTTTCTTATTTGTAAAAAAAAGACAAAATAGTACTTGTTTAATACGATTTTTACTTTAGAAGTAATCGATACATATGTATTTTTTTCACTAAGTTTATCGGCACATTTTAGGTATACAATGCAATGACATTCATCACAGGGAATTTGTACCTTTACGTGATGTATCTTGGTTCTTATTTTTCCCCATTCCCGTGCCCTCCCTTCAATCCCTCCACCCCTCCTTTATGTGTTAACATGTACAGTTGTGTGGAATAGGATTAAATTTTAAATTGGGGGATTGTGAGAAGAAAACATTGCCCTTCATAATGTGGATAGGCTTAAAGGAATAAGTGGGAGGCAGGACTAGGACTGTAAGATTGAAGACCCCAAGAAGGCACTCCAGGGAAGAGCTTCCAGATTTCACACCCTCAGCTACCTTGGTTTTCCAGTTCTGCAGTCTGCCTCGTACCACACCACCGGCTCTTGGGGGTCTCCAGCATGCCATCCCGTAACGGCAGATTTTGAATTTGCCACAGCTATATTTGTGTTAGCTTATTTCTTAAAATTAACCTTAGAAAGCATACATATGGCCTATGGCTTCTGTTCTGCAAGAACCCTGATTAACACCATACCCTAAGGGAATTAGCATGATAGGTTCCCCCTGATAATATCCTAGGAAGTAGAAAAGCCTTTCTTTTTTTCTTTCTTTCTTTCTTTCTTTCTTTCTTTCTTTCTTTCTTTCTTTCTTTCTTTCTTTCTTTTTCTTTCTTTTTCTTTCTTCTTTCTCTTTTCCTCCCTCCCTCCACCCCTCCCTTCTTCCCTCCCTCCCTCCCTTCCTTCTGTCCCTCCATCCTTCTTCTTACCCTTCTTTCTCTCTTCTTTCCCTCATTGCCCTCCCCTTTGCCTTTCTCTTTTTCTTTCTGTTTTTTCTCTCTCATGTATTTTTGGCTTCAAAGAATTAATATATCCTAGGAAGTAGAAAAGCCTTTCTTTTTTTCTTTCTTTCTTTCTTTCTTTCTTTCTTTCTTTCTTTCTTTCTTTCTTTCTTTCTTTCTTTTTCTTTCTTTTTCTTTCTTCTTTCTCTTTTCCTCCCTCCCTCCACCCCTCCCTTCTTCCCTCCCTCCCTCCCTTCCTTCTGTCCCTCCATCCTTCTTCTTACCCTTCTTTCTCTCTTCTTTCCCTCATTGCCCTCCCCTTTGCCTTTCTCTTTTTCTTTCTGTTTTTTCTCTCTCATGTATTTTTGGCTTCAAAGAACTAAGTTACTATGGATTCTACAGTCTCATGGAAGAGAATTCTGCCAACAACAGTCTGAGCAAGCTTGGAAGCAGATTATTTTCTACTTGGGCCTCTAGGTGAAGAACGCAGTTAGTCCAGTAGACACCTTAATTTTGGCCTCTTGAGACTCCATACAGTGGACTTCGCTGAGCCATGTCTGGAGTGCACTTCCTGGAAACTCCGAGGTGACACAGTATGTGAGTTAGATGACTCTCACTGTGGTGATTTCTAATGTCATCACAGAACATTAATGACACATCTGTCATTTTCAAGCAAAATAAACTTCTAGAAGCATTTTTCTATTATCTGTGTAACTTTGGTTTCTACCAGTTCAGAAGGTTTAATTTCCAAAGGGTTGGACCAACCCAACATACTAAATTTCTGATTACAAGGCCAAAAATAATGGAATGAGAAGTAAATGAAATTATAAATATGAACTGTAAGAGCAGTCAGGTACGAAGACTTTAATTGTCTTGTGAATTTTTGTTTTCATTTGGTATGTATTTGCATATATTTACCAATTCTTTTTCCCTTTCTCAATGCTACACTGTGTTTCTTAATCACGTTCCCCCTCACAGTTCAGTGTCTAAGTAATAGAATACCAAAGCAGGATTTGAACTCAAGAACAGTGAGATTCTAGAGATGTTGCAAATCCACGGAATGTGTACTCTGTCTGTGTTAGTGACATTTCTGGTTGCTGTGACAAGACACATAACACTCACAAGTTAAGGGAGGAAAGATTTATTTGCCTCCCAGTTTGTAAAAGTTTCATTTCATAGTTGGCTGGCTCCACAGCAGGGTAACATGGCAAAGAGGCATCACAGAAAAGAGACAGTATGTGGCAGACAGAGGGCAGGAAGGCAGAAAAGCAGTGAAATGGTGAGGAAGCAAGCAGCAAGAGACAAGCCACACGCGAGGATGACCCTGTTTTTGTCCTTTTCTTTTTCATTAGGTTTATCGGTACAATTTAAGTATACGATACAGTTATCTTAATCATTGGGATCTTGTACCTTTGTCTTGGTTCTTATTTTTGCCCCATTCCCCTACCCACTCTTCTGTTTTTGCCCTTTATGTCTTACCCAGGCTTTCTCAGAGGGCGAATAACACTCACATTCAGGTTGAGGCAGGCTTAACCTCGCAGGGCACCATGAATCAATCCCAACATGACATCCTTCACCACAGCATCACACGGCCTAGATTCAGCCTCCTCCGAGAAGCACCACCTATGACCACATAAGCCTTTGGGGGGATGGCTAGATACGAGGCACACACCCTCTTCCAGGGAGAAATTAATAAGTGCTTGGTAATGTGTGGAATATATCCAGTTATAGGAGGGATGATGACATCATGGTAAGCAGAGTATTGTTATTTATATTTACCTAAATGTGAGTAAAGAGTGCTAAATGAAGATGCCGAATTGGCTAAGGGTATTGTGCCATGATAAATGCTGTGGATCTGGCTTCATCACTGTTGACCCCTCTTGAATTAGTCAAAATTATCCAGAGATGCAGGGCTATAATGAAAAAGAGTTATTATGGAAGACCGGTGAATGCAATCTGGCAATTGGGGTATCTTATGAACTGCCACCTGAAAGCTTGAGGCCCAGTAAACCACATAGTGAACTTTCCAGTCCAAACTCGCAGGACTGGGAACAAGGGAGTAACTGATACAAGCCCAGTACAAGTTCAAAGGCTCAGGAACCTCAGAAACCAGGAACACTGACATCTGAGGGCAGCGGGAAATAATGGCCAGGTTCAAGCAGAGAAAGGGAGAGAGGGAGGGTGACAGAGATAGAAGCTGTCGTTTTCCTAGGGCATTATTTCACTTGGGGGAAGGAAATCTTATTGCTATTCTGTTCTACTAAGGCCCTAGATTATTGGATGAAGCCTGCCTACACTGGTGTGGGCAATTTTCTGTACTCAGAATGCTGATTAAACTATTCATCTCTTCTGGAAACACCCTCACAGACACACCCAGAAATAATATTTTACTACTAACCTGGCCGTCCCTTAACCCATTCAATTTGACACATAAAATTAAATATCATACATTTCCAAGGCTGAAAATGATATTTCCCAGACTCCCTTTTGTCACTTTGCCTCGTTGAAAAAAATTTTTTTCCTCATTGAGTTTATCGGTTCTTTTTAGGTATACAGACAGTACAGTTACATTCATTATTGGGATCCTGTACCTTTACATGACAGGTCTTGGTTCTCATTTTTTCCCCTTGTCCCTGCCCTCCCTTCACCCCTCCTCCCCTCCCCCTTTACAAACACTTCATCTCCATTTTCTCATATTTTTTCCTTTCCCTTATCAGCTTTCCCTTACCCTTCCCACTTTCCCTATGCCTTTAGCCCCTTTCTTACTATTTCACATTGTCCTTTATATCATTAGGATCTTATGTACTATTATAGCTTATTCACACCAGAGAAATTTTCTAACAAGAAGTCAGGTGTGATTTGGAAGGCAACACGAAGCAGAAACTATTATTCTTGGAATCCAGACTGCTAAGTTTTGAGGTGCAATCATAATTCTCTTCATGCTATGGTGCAGATTCACTCATGACCAGTAGCTTTGTTCCCTAAACCCAATGCTTTGATCTGTATACTGATTATTTTTTCCAATTTTCCCAGACCTGTCTATATGCAAATAAGTCCTCAATTCTAATTCAACCTTTTAGTTCCTTAGTGCTTGTAGGAGCTTCTTTTTATGATAATGAAGACTAAACAGATGAAATTAAGAAGATGTAAATCTGATTAATTGAAAGAATTATACTTTTGAGTAAGTGTATACTGCCTTCGATCTGTCCTGAGAACAACCCTTCCTTATTCCATGAAATACTGAACTCTATGCCAAAAAGATCTTTCTTTTCAATTAGAGGCCAAATAATGAAAGAGAGTCATGATCTGGCTTCAACCTGACTAAATGATTTGTCTTTCATGAGTATAATGGAATGCCATCCACAAAGAAAGCAGACACCTTGAGTGATAGGTAAAGGTTTTTCAAATTGAAATTTCTGTCCTGTGACAAATCACTTTGGAACATGAGGAAAGTTTGTGCTCATTTATTTTATTCTAGATAAGTTGGCTCAGTAAAAGGAGAACATTGAGCCAGAAAGCAATTCTCTAATGGTTAAGTATATCAAGGTCCCTTGCAAAGTCCTTCCTTGGTAGGCTAAGGTCATCATTGTTTTCTACAACAGTGTTTCTTCTTCTTTAGGTGGTCACAGTGATTTGGTACTTAGACGGTAGACTTGTCCTATTACATTGTCACATGGTAATTTAAAAACCCTAAAATTTGCCTATGGTAAGAAAATATAAAATATTTTTATATTTTGCTTTATAGCTTGAGAATTTTGCACTTTATAGTATTACTATTTCCACTTGAAAATACTGCTATTAGAAATGAAACATAGCTTGCTTCCCAGTATTTCAAAATTAAAAAATGAAACTTAAAGAGAAATGTCAGTATCACAAGTATCTTGTGTTTGAAAAAAACAAAAGACTCTTCAAACACAGAAAAAGAAGAGCAGATCTTATACATGCCTCTTAACAGTAGACTTTTGTCCAAGCCTCCTAAGATAAAATTCCATTGATCACATTTTGAATCAATTTAAGGAACGACTTCACAAGTTAAATCTGTGTGCTTAATTTCTAAATAATGCATATTGCCTTCTTTGTCTTAAAAGTGTAATGTACATGTAAAAGTTAAGTGTTTGTACTGTGGAATTAACATACAGTAAGCCTTCATGCAACAACCATCTAGATTAAAAAGTAAAATATTACCGGTATCACTCAGTTTCTCTCAACACCTTCCTATATAATACTCTCACCTCCTTCCCTAAAAGTGATTATTATCCTAATTTCCCTTATCCAGACTTCTACTACTACAGAATGACCACAGCAGAACCATATATTATGTTTGCTTTGTGTCCAATGTCTTTGCTCAGTATTATTAAACAGAATTTATCTGCATTGTTCCATCCAGTAGTAGCTCATTTTTTAATTGCTGCAAGCATTGCATAGTATAAATCTATTACATGTTATTTATTCATTTTAATGTTTATGAGATGCTAGGTTGTTTCCAATTTGTGATATTATAAACAGTGTCCCTATACAAACAAGTTAGGAAATGTAGTGCCTGAATACAGAGCATAGATGCAAATATTTTAAATCATGTAAAGTATTTTGCAGGGCTAAGCTTACTGGAAGAATACAAATGTTTCCCTTTCTTCAGGCAGGATCTCAGTATTCTGAGGGGAAAAAAAAATCACAAACCTTTCCACAAAGGATGTCTATGTGCTTATAGTTGAACTTATTGTTTATTCTTTATTAGCAAAACAAGATATAACCCCAATGGTTCCATTCATAAGCAGTTTCTAAAAATTGGCCTCACAGGACACAACTGAAGAAATCATACTTTAAAGAAGTATACAGTGCTATCATTGTACAATGCAAAGGCCTGCGTCTGTATATGTCAATTGCAATAATGTAACAAACCTACTATCTAGAACAAAGCAAAACTGTGATAGCAGCTTCCATGTACCCCTGAAGATTGTCCCTGCCTTGTCTAGGTGAGTGAACTGATACCCTAAAACTTGTGTTTTCATTACCTTCTCATATAATTAATTCTACATACGGTCTTCAAAGAAATGTTTTCACAACTTTTTATAATCTTTATAAAATCGTTCAAGATACAGTTTGAATTTCAACACTTGTAACTTATTAATTTCATACTGATGAACTTCTACGTCTGGCCATGTTGAATAAACGGTACTGGACCAGCCTAGCTGCTGTATATACCTAGAACTCTTCAAAAATATTTGCATAAACTATGTGGGGGCATTGGAAAGCAAGCAGCATAGAATAGCAATTCCTGAGGGCAAAATTATGAATTCCACTTTTGTCTCGTCTTTCTGCCTTGGGGCAGTTTCCTAATGTTGCAGTGGGAGGTGGGACCCAGCCAGAGAATAATGGTTTCACGAATCTAGAGCCATAAAGATCAGACTTCCAAGTCATAAAATATCTGAACATTATATGACATAGTCCTAGAGAGAAGGAAGTTGCACAAAGAGAAACAAAATAACCTAGAAACTTGGGAGCAAAAGAGTTTCAGATAATTATTAGGCTGAAAGTTGAGCTTCATTACGTACAGGACTAGACTTTTGAGGCTTACCAGAAGTTGAATGTAGAATGAAGATAATGAAATAGAGAAAATAAAATGGGAAGATAATACTCTTCTGGACCATACTGAATGAATAGATTTTACTGAAACTCTAGTTATCTATATGATGCCAAATATAACACATCAAAAGGACTCAGGACCATCCCTTAGAGTACCATCTATTCAAGACAGGTACTAGCAAAGATAAAAGATATTCATGAGTAAGAAAAGTATGGTCATCAGAGTTAGGAGCTGTCTTGCCAAGTTTGGTATATACTTTAGACCAACATATAAGATAATTAGCGTAAATAAAATGTATTATACCTTTAATATCTCATAGATTCATTGATTAAACAATTCATTGAATAGGTGTTTGGTACAATGGATTTCTTTGGTCTTTTTTTTTCATACCAATTTATATTGTTTTAGTAGAAATTTCTTGACATCCTTTCTTTCAGTCAATTCAAAACTACTGACTGCTAATTTGGCAGGATCACCGAAAAGGATATTCTTTTCAACACTGGAAAAGTATTGGACATGTCACTTAAGTGAGCCTTTCTGTTCCTTAGGCTTTTTCTCTCAAGACCTCAAAAGCCAAGTGAAACAAGTACAGAAAACCATCACTGAATTCATGACAGCACTAATGCCCCCAACATCATAGTACATTAATTCCTACCGTGTGCCTTTAAATATAACATAATCATCCAATAATTGTTTTTCATTCCAAGTCTGGTTCTTTATCATTTCATTTTTCCCCACGTTTCATTTCCTTACATCTTTACAGTAAGTTTAGGTCCATTAAAAAAAAAAAAAACTAAATGGGGCCCGGGCTCAGTGGTTCTGCTGCCTGCATTGCAAGCCCAAGGTCCTGAGTTCAATCCCCAGTACAAAAACAAAATAAAACAAAACAAAAAAGGGTAAATTAATTAAAAAATTTCAACAAACCACTAAAAAAGCTAAATAAATAAGTAAATAAATTATGTAGTACTGACTCTGTTTTCCATAACCAAAGAACCTTAGTTGTTGATGTCTAGTGATTGCAGAAGTATTCGGAGCTCACTGCCAGCATCCCACCATGATGAGTTTTCAACACTAATTTTCAAGAATTAAGGAAACCTCCCTCTTCATTTGCCTCAAGAATTCAGATAGTTCAGTTGGTAGAGGTTGGTATGTAACAGACTTCGATTTATTCCAGCGGAACGTGAGGGAGAGCCTGCCTCAGGTGATCCAGAAGTCTCTTAGCAACACATTCTGTTTGCTTTCTTCAGTCTGCCTTTGGACAAGCTTAGTGCAAGTCCTTCAGACTGGTCCAGGCACACCAAATATATACTGTGACCATGGCAGTGGGTGTAGACCTTGATTTCTCACTATCTTCAAAGATGGTTAAGAAATTTGCCTTCTTACATAGGTAGCCTTCATGCACAGCCCAAAAGTAAAACCTGATTGTAATTGGCCTATGTCCCAAGGCTGAGATTAGAAAATATTTTTTTTACAAGGTCTCATTGAATTTGAACACAACAAGAAGATAATAGAATCTCTCTTAATTGTCTGCTTGAAGATAGGAATTTCCAGTTATATAAACAATTCTGGCCAGGGATTTAGCTCAGTGTTTCCGCCGCCTGCCTCATAAGCACAAGGACCCAAGTTTGATCCCCAGTACAAAAAAAAAAAAAAAAAGATACTGTCTCTAAAAAAAAAAAAAAAAAAAAAAAGATTCTGTCCTCCAGATACAGTGGGATTTTAAAGGGGTTTTAAGCTCAGGTTCTAGCTAAACTCCTTAAATGGAGTCCAGGAAAGTGAAAAGAATGATTTTACCCTGTGTTTTACTCTTCTCAGGGAAGAACTTTATATATTCATTGCTTTCTTTCAACATTTTTTTTGGTTATACAAGGGCGTGTGTGTATGCCTTCAAGTTTTTCATCAAAGAAGCTTTCCAAGTTCTCATACAACTTAAGCCTCCCTCCACTGGGCAGCAAAACTGTCAGTCCTTTGGCTGAAGTGTAGAAATCTACTATATACCACTTCAGAACAATGGACATAATCTTTTAGTACGATCTCTTCCCGTGAAGAAGGAGAAACCATCTAAAATCTCAGATTTTATTTTGCAGGTTAGCCTCTATGTCTCCCAGACATCATGGTCGCCTACAGTGTCTGTCAGTTTTAAAATACTTTCTCTCAATTTCTCTTTTACATTGGAGACAAGAACATAACTGTTTCTGGCTCTTAGGACTTTTTATTTCAGATTATAACACTAGGTAACGACCCAGTGTTAAGTGCTTAGTGTAGGAATCTGATTGTACTAGTCAGTGTCTAGTTAATACCTAGACTTGATCTTAGCCAAAAGGCCGAGAAGCGATTCTAGTTAATACCTAGTTTTGGGGACCTGACTATATCTACGCCAGTCCATTCAACCCAATTTTTATAAACTGGGATCTAACTGAAGGCAACTAGACATAAACATTGAATGGAATAGTTTTAGTAATTCATAGGTTAATCTAGTATTAGTTGCTATCTGCATTTACAAACCTTACTGACAGTCACCTAGTACTATATTTCATACTCCCTCTGCATATTACTGAGTTCCAGACCAAACATTTATTTGCAATGACTAAACGGCAGTAATTTATCTCTTTTGGGATTTCCTTGTTAACATCTGCTATACCTGAACTATTCTTGAATTTTCAAGCTTTTTCTAAGGTATAAATCTAGGAAGCTAACAAATTCTTGTATACAGCTAAATTGCTAAATGGACAGGTTTTCCATAGATTAATATTTCATAATAATTTACAGCAGTGATGTGCCTCTGTCCATAGACTCATGATTCAGATAGGTTAAGCCAATCCACACACACAGTACCATATATTTAATGAATGTTTTCTTATGGGTCATATTTTCAGCAAGTTTGCTGCCTTCAACAGATAAAACTTTTACTTTCTGAATAAGAGCTTATATCATTTCACAACTAAAAGTGACTCACTAGAAATACTACCTTGATAGTTTAGTATTACCATAGCAGTATTTTACTATCATCATACTGTCCTTTTACAAATATATTTTTTGTTTGTGTGCTTAAAACACAACTAATTATATATATATATATAGAGAGATATATACATATATCTCTCTCTCTATATATATATAGAGAGAGAGAGATACAGAGAGAGAGAGAGAGAACCTAAAACACAATATATAATAACTTTCTAATTTCAGCATGTTTTCTCATTTTTATATACTATGAGGCTAGTACAAATCTAAATCTGGTTAGGTGAACCCAATTATAAACACATTCATCCAATATGTATCAATGAATTTGAATGTGAAAATTAATATCCACTGTTTTGAGCATGTATATGAGTTAACATTTGCTACCCTAAGTGCTTTTAAACTAATTTAATACTTAACTTTATGAAATCGATACTACTTCATTACACATTTATAGATGAGGCAAAAGAGAGAGAAATTAAGGAATTTTCCCAGATCCTACCACTGGTAAACTGGTCGACCCAGGTTCTGAATCTGACTTCAGATTTTGTATTCCTTTTTCGTACTCATTATTCATGCTTTGTCACAAAAAAATCTGCAATGTAATGAAAACTAGACTGTTGCATTTGTTCATAAGACTGATGGGCTAACTGACCACTGTGGAGACTATTATGAAGATCTCTAGGAGGAAAGGAGCAGTACTAAGTCTGCTTTCCTGTAAACAAGATTTCCTATAGCACACATGGAATGCCATTCCATTTTGTTGTTTTTTTAAATTTATACAGCCTAGAAGGCCAAATCCAAATATAGTAGAGATAATCTATATCTTTCCTGTGGGAGAGAGCTGAGGGCTCCATTAGCTTCTGGAATGTTATCTACACGTAAAAAATGCATAGATTAACTATCTCTTCTATTCAGTCCTAAGGCAAGGGCATGGTTTAAAATAACTGCAGCTGTTAAATGCCTCTTAGTTTATTACTACTTTATTAGAAATTTCTGTGGTGAATTATCTCAGTATGGGAGAGAGAAATAATGTTTGATTCACTAAAATATCTCTGGCATCTTCAGCTTCCCTTCCATATTTGCTCAACTGAATGTACAAAACTCTGAAAAGAGAGTCAGTTATTTTCTTTGTCAGAATTGTCCTTGTCCTTTTAAAGAATTTTCTATAATCAGTGAATTCATAGTTCATTGTCAAAAAATACAATGGAAAATATTTGAATATATGTTTTCATATTTAATTAGAATTAGTATTTTCTTTAAGATGGCACCAGAAAGATACTAAAACAGGAAAATGAATTGTAAATAAGTGTAAACCACTGTCTCTTTTCCTTCTTCTCCATCATTCCAAATCTGAGGATGTAGTTCAGTGGAAAGGCACTTGCTTGGGATGCACAAAGCCCAGGAATCAACTCTTAAAACTTCAAACAAACAAACAAACAAAGCCAAAAGCCTATATTTCAAATCCCAATGATTGAAAGCCTAAAAATTTCAAAAGGTATGTTTCTTTCATTTTTTTCTAAAAACTCCAGCTAAGATAGTTCATCTTTGAATATTTCTACCACTCTTGAAATAATTTTGTTCACCAGTATGTCTGAATTGTTTTAACACCAACATTTTCAATGACACCACTATCGTCCCCTTATTTCACTGTAAAAATATGACATTTTGGTGTTATTTTAAAAAAGAGTTCTAACATGAATTGTTCATTTTCTTAGCTTTTTACATCTGACTGTTTCTGTATACTTCTATTTTGTTCAATTAAGTTTAATTGCAGCATAAATCTCAGTGAACTTTAAAATGAAATTAAGCACATACATGAAATATATCTGAATCTGCAAAATGCTTCTCTTGGAACGATTCTTTCAACCAGAAGGGAATATGTGAAATCCTCTTAAGCATATTTATGAAGGTATTTAATTAAGGTTCCATTCATAATTTCCTTATCTATTGAAAACACTAGTAAATTTTTATCTAAACTAGTAAGTTTTAAATCTTTTTTTCAATAAGTATATATCAGGATTTATATAAACATCTATGTGGAATGCTGTTAAGTGTTTTACCCTTGTTTATTTGAATATTCACGTAATACGATACAATGTTCTCAATTTGTTTATTCCTCTGCCTAAAATTGACTTAAAAATATATTCAATTTTTCTCTACAGTGCTAATAACTGCCCTAGATTGTTAGCTTTGTGAATACAAAGTGAGATATGCCTTTGTAAATTTTTCCAAATTTTGCAAATTTGTATATTCAAGGATGTAGCAGTTTGTTAATATAACAGGTACTCTAATAGTGGTGGAATAATTTATATTTTTAATATAATAGAGAAACTATAATTGGAAATGCCAAAAATATAATGATGATATTACTAATAGGGCGATGACAAAACAGTGTATATGGTAATTAAGTCAGGATTATTCACATTCAGACAGATCTGGATTTAAATCTCAACCTCATCATTACCTATCTGTGTCCCTAGGTGATAAGTAAACCTCTGTGATATTCAGTTTCCTCATCTATAAAATATGTATAAAATCAGTACTTCTTTCATAGGGATGTACTTGATCTGTGGTATCTATAATACTTATTACATTCCTTGGCACATTTAATCAATGCTAATTAATGTTGTTTTTAATCACTACTGCTATTAGTAGATTATCCATTTGCATTAATTACCCATGAGACAGTGTGATGAATGTTTTAGCTATTTGCTTATGTATTATTTTTTAAATGGATCTTTTCATTAACACAATAAGAGCGTGTACACTGTATTAATGTTAAAAATAAAGACAAGCAACATTGTTAAAAGCAATAACAATAAAACTTTAAATTTCTACCACCTCTAATCACTACTAATGATATATTCAGATCAAATATTTCTGAATATTCTCTGTAGGAATATTCTTGTATACACACACACTGCACACAATATTATACACACAGTCACAATATTTTAATTAAAATTACATCATATTATAAATACTGCTTTTTTTAATCAGTTAGTTTCAATTTTTTCCTTTCAGCAAATGTTTGTTGTTTGACATCTAGATAACACTCTATTACTTCTTATTGGCCACAAACATCCTTTATGTCTGATTTATGTAAATTAGTACTAGTCTAAAACTATACTCCTCATCTAATGAAATCACCAGTCTTCCAATCAAGTAAAAACCTTGTCTCAATGACAATCATTGCAGCAATCAGATAATATGTGACTTTTCTCTAACATTGCCTTTGTTTGTTTGTTTGTTACTTATTTATTATGGTACTAGGGGTTGGACATATACAGTCTTCAGACTGAGACATTCTCAGCCCTATTTTTATTTTCTATTTTAAGACAGGATATCACTAAGATACTAAGGTGACCACTGTCTTAGTTATTCATTACTCAGACAAAATACACAACACCTGCAACAGGAAGGAAACGTTTATTTTGGCCAATAGTTTCAGTTCATGGTTGGCCAGGGCGAAGGCAGAAACAGCTTGGTGGGGGGGGCATGAATAAAAATCTGTTCACATCATGATGGTGAGAAAATAGAGAAGCGAGCACCTAGGGAGGAGGTACTGCTACTCCTCCAGGTCCCTCTATCAAGACCCACCAATTCTAAATGCCTCACCTCCTAATAGCAAGTCAGTCACAGTGTTCAGACAACCTAATCACCCTCGAAAAACCTCACCCCAGAACAAGTGAGCTCTGGGGGGTATATTCTGGATCTAAACCATAACATTCGTCGACACTCATCTCCAAAGATTCACTAGTGTCTTAACTGTTCCAGCATTGCTAAAGAGTCAAAATCCAAAGTCTCCACTGTGAATCAAGGCAAATTCTTCACTGTGAGTTCCTATAAAAATTAAAAAGAAAGTTGAATTCTTCCAACTGACAGTAGCACAGGGTAAACATTCCCTTTCCAAATGCAAGGAATAAGAAGATAGAAAGGAATTGAATCAAAGCAAATAAAAGACCCAATAGAGCAAGCATTCAATCTCGTAGTTACATGTCCAGCGTCTGGGGCAGTTGTGGTGAGATGATAGTCACTCCATCCCTATGACTTTGCTTGCTGCAGCCCAAATGACCTCTCTCTTGGGATGGCTCTGCTCACTGACTGCAGCTTTCCTCAGATGTTCCGTGTTCCCCAACTTCCTATGGTCACCACTGCACTTATTTTTTCTCATTTGCACAGGTTCACTCGTCACCCTCTCAAGGGCACATTGCCTGGCCTCCAAAGCCTTCCACTGAGGTCTACGTGGAACTTCCGATGACCTTACCACTTTTATATTCTGTATTCCTGGAAAAACAGCATCACATGGATGATGCCAATGTCTACCACCAACATGAGCTGCAACTTGGCCGTCTTGGAACCTTGATCAGTGCAGTATGAGTACCTGCATATCTAAACTCATGGAAACACTCTCTAGGACTATGTATCCCTGAAAGAGTAAGACACCTGGGACTTTATTTTAAAAAGCGTTTACCTTTTCCACTTTTATATCTGCAGTGGGTGGGAGCTGTCCAGTTCCTAAGATGCCTTCAAGCCATCTTTCCTACTGTACTGAATAAAAGTTCTTAGCTTCTTTTTAATGCTAACTTTTAGCAATTACACTCTCCACCACACTTTTTTCTGGCTTCTTTCACATCATTTAGCTCTACATTTTGTTCCTGATCCTCACAGTAAATCTGGCTGAAAGCAGCCAGCATTATCTATACCATAGCCCAAACACTGGACTGCTTTGAAATTTCCTTAAACTCAGATTCCTGCAGTCTTGGGACAAATTCTAGAAAAAATGTAGACAAATTGTGGGCAAGATGTAGATAAATTTTCTGTTTTATCGTAACACACACGGCCTCTAGTGAAAGTGTCAATAGAATACTTTTCCCAACTGAAAAGTCCTGAGCCTGGCCATTTCTATCAACATTCTTGTCTTCTGATCTCTGACTAGTATTGCACATTAAGTACTGCTCACAGTAGTTTAGGGCTTCTCTAGTCTCCTTCTCTATACTTTTCCAAACTCATGCAAACCAGTTCCAAAAGCCTTTAAAGTACATGGTCATGTACAGCCATAGCAATGATTTTTTTGGGGTGCCCATTTTTTGTATTAGTTTTCTAGTTGCTGGACACAATACCCAGTACTACCTACAGGAGAAGAAGCTTATTTTGTTTCATAGTTTTCAGAGGATTCAGTATATGTGTGTTTAGATCCAAGGCATAAGTGATAAGATGTAAACTTCTGATTTCTAAAGTGCTTGTCTCATAGTAGATCCAAATCTGCCAGGCTGCAGCATTTGATAACCCCTTGCTATCTTAAAAACCCCACATTATCTAGATGTTTATGTATGAAATAGTAACATGAATTCTCTATTTCTCAGTCTGTATATTTGTATAGATCTAATGGCTCCAGCTAAGATCATATCAACCCTTAAAGTTATTCTGATACCTAAAATAATTGAGAAACCAGGTGCATAAAGTCACTATGTAATTGGCACCATAGTATGGGTCAGTGGTACCAACTTATTGGGAGATTGAGATAGGAGGATTTCTTCTGCCCTAGAGTTCAAGACTAACTTCACCAGTATAGTGATATTCCACCTCAGCATATATAGACACACACACACACACACACACACACACACGCACACACACATACATATGCTATGGAATAAAGTTATTCTGATACCTAAAATAATTGAGAAACCAGGTGCATAAAGTCACTATGTAATTGGCACCATAGTATGGGTCAGTGGTACCAACTTATTGGGAGATTGAGATAGGAGGATTTCTTCTGCCCTAGAGTTCAAGACTAACTTCACGTGTATAGTGATATTCCACCTCAGCATATATAGACACACACACACACACACACACACACACACGCACACACACATACATAATTGCTATGGAAATATCTATAAATACACAGAAAGGAAGACGTCTTATAACTGAAAATAAAATATCCTTCAATACAAAGGGAAGAAAGTTCCATAATACTCTCCTCCATTTTGTTTTATGATAATAAAAATCCCAACAATGGGCACTAAATAAATATAAAAGGTTTGTTTTGCATCAGCTTGTGGAGTCCAGGTAAGGCAACTACACCTGGTGAGGATGTCAGGTTACATCACAGCATTGTGATGGCTTCACGCAGCAAGTGTGAACAATGAGTGAAAATGAAGAATAGGAATTTTGGGAAGCTACCAGGCTCTTTTATAACAAAGCTCTATCTCCAATATTAATCTTGTTTCAGGAGAGTTAAAAAGTCCCATATGGGAGCATTAATCCCTTTCAATACTGGTGCCCTCATTGACCTAATCACCTCCCTCTATGCCACATCCCAACTCAAGAAATTTCCACTACTTTTCAAGATCACCACAGGGGACCAAGCTTCCTGCACTTGAACAGTTGGTGTACAAACTCTATCCAAACTACAGCAAATGACTGATACCAAGATGCTGGATGTCAATTATATGATTCTGCAAGAGGTACTACAGTTCTCTAGAGAAATATCCTTTAAACAGTCCAAGTACAAAAAATAATAATGACCTATGTGTGAAGGTCAAATAAGTGGAAATAAGTGGTATTGTTTGGGAAGAAGATATCTCATTGTTCTGAGACCAATAGACAAAAATATCAAGAGTGATATTCTAACCATCATTTAAGAGTAATTAAAAGTTAAATGGTTTTCATATACCCCAAATAAAACATATTTCTCATCATTCTTAATTTTACTGTTCTCCATCCCTAATCCAACCTCAAACCAATTAGGAAAATGATAGATGTAAAAAAAGAGTAACCATGCAATCTCTGGAGCAGAGTTGTGCCTTCATGAACAAGCAATTCTACTACTAGTCATACACTAGAAAAAATTCCTATATATGCTCCCCCAAAGGCACTGCAGTAAAATTTAGATAGCAGCACTATGAAGAATCAAATAATTCAATAATTGATTAGATTTCAAACATAAAACTTTCCAAATGGTGAGAGGAAGAGACACTCAAAGAGTTTAGATAAATTTACTTGTTTTTTTTAAACAATAGATACATGCTGCTAAGTTTTATAGTGTTATGGAATTATGCAGATGAAATTCCAAGTTATCTATTAAATTTTTCACCACTTGCAAATATTTATTCTGAGCCCATGGTAGCCCAGTCACTTTTCTCAGAAAAAGAATATAAATCCGTCTGTCCTCATGAATCATGCATTAGTTGGAGGAGAAAGAAAAGATGTGTATCCAAATTTCAGCTCCAACATTTACTGCCTATGTAAATTTGGGCAGATTACTTCACTTTTCTGAACACCAGTGCCCTGACCTGTGCAAAGGACATTGTAACAGTAGATGCTTCAAGAGTTCTGAGTGCTCTGAGACTGAACACCTGTAAAATTACTTGTTTACAATTTATCATTCAATAAATGAATACTAATAGTTATTACTTCTACCATGAGCCTAGCATCTATGAAACCATATCGTCCCATTGCTACTGGAAAAGTACATGTTCTATTTCTTCTTTAGTCTATTCTTCACAGGACAGAAAAGCTATCTTTATTTGTATTTACTTATACTGAAAAGCTTACATTGATTTTCAAATAAGCCTGAATTTTCCAAAAGTATTTTTAATTAGCAGTTTTATTGGACCAAAATTTGCATACTACACAATTTACAGACTCAAATACATGATTCAGTAGATTTCTGCACATTGATGGATTTGTACAACCAATACCACGATCAAATCTAAATCATTTCTATTATCCCAAAACAAAACACTCTACTCGTTAGCTATCACTTTCCAATCCTTCCCCACTAAATCTACGCAATCACTCAGCTACTTTCTATCTTTATAGATTTTTTCCAAAATTTTTGAGTCCTGGCAATACCTAATTAATTCACACGTGACAGTTAAAAAAATACACATTACATGTGTCACAAGTACTGTTTCCCATCTGTTTTCTTTGCCTCCGTTCTGGCATCTACCACTTATTTTCCATATTCTCTTTAATCGTGGCACTACTCAAAATTAAAACTTAGAATGTCATTCTGTCCTCCACCCTTCCCTCAAGTCTAAGGCCCAGCTTTTGAAGACAATATCCAGAGACAGTCACGATCCAGCTGCCACCCACAGCCCAATTTTATCTTCCATTCCGTGTTCCAACTTCATTCTTGATACTCAGTCACCTGAGAGCTACTTACAGTCCCACACTCTGTCTCCTTCCTGCTCATGGGTCTTTGCTGGGCAGATCTGCTTGGCTGACCCCCTCTGCCCTTTCTTTCAACCCTGACCAACCAGTGCAGAGGGCCCCATCATCTTCCCTCTTTAGGTGGAAAGAAAGACACATCACTAACAGAGTCTGCTCACCTTCAAGCCTACTTTCTCTTTTATTCAACTTTTTCAGTAATTATGTACAAATTCTGATCCATGATATGGTGAGGGAGAGAAACCAGAATTTCCTTCTTGACTTTCTACTGTTCCCTGGGGAGCTCAGAGCCACTGCCCTGGGTGAATAAATGTTTCTGTGAAGGTTTCTACAGCAACTATTTAATCCTGCTACAGCCGTAAGCGATATGCAAGCAATTGGGTGTGACTGTGTTCCCACAAAATTAGTTTATGGATCGCTGTCCAGATTCAGCCTTTTGGTATAGTTCGTTCATAGTTGGTTTAGATGACAGAGAGAAGGATAATGATGACAGTACTGAAGCAGTGAACTGAAGCTTTTTCATTGTTTACCATAAGGTATGTATCATGTTGAGTATTGTTTGTAATAATGCCATAATAGTCTAAGAACAAATATCGTCATTTTACAGACAGCAAAACTAGATGTCAGAAAATAGTACCTGGAAATAGTACATGCTACCGACGTAAGGGCTGATTGCATCATTTATTTCTTCTTCCCTCTTGACTAGAGAATTTCGTGAGGTGCTTGCAGCTGTAAAACTATGTCAATATTTGACAGCTATTGCAGAAATGGGTTTGTACCATGTAGTCTCTTTATTTACATTTTTGCAAGCACTCATCTTATTATCATTGCTATAAATATCTTTATAAATGAGGAGACTGATGCTCAAATTTGAGAATGTTCTCCGTTTTCTGATGAGGACTTGAGCAGGCGCTCAGTAGAGCTCTTACAGTCTCTAAGGCAAGTTGGACACAGTTAACACATTTAGTCACTGAGGCTAAAGATATGGACCCTTCTACATTTTTGTTCAGGTATTGGGGCCATGTCATTTGAGAAGTGTTTTTTAAAAAATCACTGAAATAAATCAGAAACACAAGCTTCAAATATCTCATGGTTTCTCTTCTATGAGGAAAAGAAGATATAAATAAAAGTTAGATAATAGGAAGGAGAAAAATCAATTATTTTCTGAAATGGGAAAAGGATCAAGAGATGGGGGGAGTGGGTATCCTTCCAAGAGAACTAAAAGAATCATATCACAGAGAAGTATGTGCACCCATGTTTATAGCGGCACAGTTTGGAATAGCTAAATCTTGAACAACCTAT
>NW_022900915.1:12974157-13034369 GCF_012274545.1 Fukomys damarensis
CTAATAAGATTACTGACATTTAGAAATTTGAAGAAAGGAGCTAAAGGTGTAGGGAAGGTGTGATACGTAGGGGAAGAACAAAAAGGGAAAAGAAAAAAATGTGAGAGAATGAAAAGATGAAAATAAAGTGTTTGTAGATGGGGAGGGGAGGAGGGGGTGAAGGGAGGGCAGAGGTAAGGGGAAAAAATGAGAATCAAGACTTGCCATGTAGAGGTACAAGATCCCAACAATGAATGTAACTGTACTGTATCCCTAAAATGTACCAATAAACTCAATAAAATTAAAAAAAAAAGAGATGGGGGGAAGAATAAAAAAGAATTAAGAGGTGTCATGTATATGTACCAGTTTCACACAAGGAATGTCAACATGTACTGAATACATGTACTAATAAAGTTTTTCTTCAAATTCTAAAAAAATCACTCTTCAAGGTAAATATCTCAGAGGTGGATAAGGTAGATACAAAATCTCCCTGAGTTTTAACCATTAACATAGCCATAAAAGGAGTGTTTAGTGATTGTAACACTCTTTGACATTGACTGATTAAGGAGCAGTGCCTGACTTGGATTTTCTTCACTTAATGTCAGGAGAGAAGAAAAATAATGATTCTCAGTGTTCAGAGCTCACTAAAGTGTTGAATCCAAACAACTGAAGCCATACCTGAGGTGAGCCATATCACAGCAATGCAACTCCAGGCTACGTTATTACTCTCTATCATCTACTTCTATTTCTTTCTTAAAGGTACATTCAAATTTTTTGTTCGGGTTTTGTTGTTGTTGTTGTTTCGTTTTTTGAGACAGGATCTCACTATGTAGTTGAGACTGATCTGGAACATCACTATGTATCCCAGGCTGGTCTCAAACTCACAATGATCCTCCTGCCTCAGCCTCCTGAGTGCTGGGATGATAGGTGTGCACCACCACTCCTGGCTTGGTACATTCATTTGTTTTTCTTTTTATTGAGTTTATTGGTACATTCTTGGTAGACAGTACAGTTACATTTATTACTGGGATCTTGTATCTTTACATGACAGGTCTTGGTTCTCATTTTTTCCCCTTGTCCCTGCCCTCCCTTCACCCCCTCCTCCCCTCCCCATTTACAAACACTTTATTTCCATTTTTTCATTCATATTTTTACAGAATGTTTCAGTTTTATTTTTTGCTATCCTGATATGATGTTTACTTTCTTTGGCGTCCGTTACAGATTAGAATATGACCCTTTGTCTTGTTTCATTTGCTTCCAATAAGACAGCTTCACAAATTCTCTAATTTCTACGCTTCCTGAACACTGTATTTGAACCACAGATCCCTGATCAGTAGGATATTACACATTTCCTAATGGACATGAAGTGGGCATTTAGTCCTCACATACAGTTCTGAGAGCCAAGTTCAAGAGGGATTTTCTGAGCAGAGGCCCCTATGCATCAGAAATGGAGCAACTATCTTGCAGGCCAGTTTCCTTCTAGACGTCTGATTCTCCCAGCTTGCTTTTTCACAGTCTAATATTCCTACTTGTCTAAGTACAATTCTCTCTGGATAGAAAACCCTTAGTGGGTACCCTAATTGTGCATCTTCTTTAAGGGTTTCAAAGTAGACCATACTAGGCTGGAGACCATCCATCTCTCACAAAGGCTGCCTTGAATATAGTTGCACTAGGCAGTTTCTCCTTTAAATCTGTTTTTCTCTATTATGTTTCAGTTTTCATCTTTTAGAAAAATGAGGTCAGGGTTTTGAGGAAGGAATTGGTAAGTGACACACACATAGAGACAAGCTGAATAGAAGTAAAATAATAAAAAGTTTATTTTGCCGGCAAAGGGTTAATAACATTCAGAAAGGCAGTGGCAGTGGTCGACCTCCTATTGGGTTGTGGCTTCCTCTTTTATAGATTTTATAGCTATGATCTCATTCTGGTGGTTACATTTCATTTCCTCAGTTCACATTACCCACACACAAACTGCAGTAACAAGACAGTTCACTTTAACTCGGACGTAAAGATTCCTTGTAGTTAGGGAGTGTACCTTAAAATTCACTTAGCTATCTATTCTAGTGCACAGGAAGAGGGGGTTCAAGGTCAGGGATGAGGCCAGATGTCCCACTTCATGGTCAGTGTCTGTTAATTTTGAACTAAACAAAGCAGATTGCTGTTAGAGCCATCAGAAGTCATTTTACATTTTCCTAACATTTTGTAGGTTTTTAGATTATTTACAAAAGTTCTATCAACGGTAATTCAATTTTATCTCTAACTTGAATCAACAACGTAAACGTGAGAAAAAGAAATAGGAGAAAAAGCAATCAATCTTTAACCAAGTAAACCATGCTTTATAACCTGGAGAGGAATACCAAACCCCATTTAACATGTTATTCAGTAAGGCACAACCTAATCAGGTACACAAACATACACGTGTAATTATCATTGAGTACAACTCAATAGGCACGTGAGAGAGCACATGCAGATGAATGGCATAATCTCCTCCCTGGAGTTGAAAATTCAATGATAGGCAAAGGTAAAATATCTTCTGATGTGGGGTATACTATTTCTCTGGCTTTCTGAAATGAGCAACAAAATTGGTATTTTAAAAACAGACATATTCTTAAGTCTGAGTCACTGACAGTGTCAAAATGTGTACTGGGAAATAAATAGAACTCAATAATAGCTGAAAAAATTAGATATCCACAGCTCTGAGCCTTTTCTCACTAAGGGAACATATAAATAAAACTTTTGAATTATTTATATAATAAATGTATATGTAAGTATAATTTATAATGTAGCAATATATAATCTCTATATAAGTGTATATAATAAATATGTATTTATACAATAAGGACAAAGAGTTGGCACGGTTCTTTTCCCTCATTTTGCAGTGTCTGCCCAATTTGCCCTCTATCTCGGGTCTAGCTTGAATCTATCTCTAGCAGGCCGTCTGCTTTATCCATTCTTATACAAATTACATGTGGTTTTTCTATAAAATGGAATACTACTCAGCCATACAGAAGAGAAATTAGAGTCATCCATAGGAAAATGGATACATATTGAGGATATACTCCTAAGTGAAATAAATAAGTCACACATGTGTAAATACCGAATAGTTTCTCTGGTGTGAAAAACTATAATAGTACTCAAGGTCTTAATGGGATAATTAACAATGTGAAGTAGGAAGAGAAGGGCTAGAGGTGTAGGGAAAGTGGGAAGGGTAGGGGAAGGGGAATAAAGGAAAAGAAAAAAATGTGAGAAAATGAAAAAATGGAAATAAAGTGTTTGTAAATGGGGAGGGGAGGGGGGGAAGGGAGGGCAGGGACAAGGGGAAAAAATGGGAACCAAGACCTGTCATGTAGAGGTACAAGATCCCAGTAATGAATGTAACTGTACTGTATACGTAGAATGTACCAATAAACTCAATTTTAAAAAAACAAACAAATTACTACACTGCTCAATGGTATTCAAGTAGTCAGTAACAATTCTCACCTCTTCAACTTAGAAATATCTACAACTTAAAACACAGCCTCAACCATATGTTCACTAAATCATATATAAATAAGGATTCATGAGTCTCTGAAAGAAATGTAAACTTGTAGAATCTGTTCGCCATTAAGAATTCAATGAAAGACATCAACTAAAATAATCAGGAAGCTTAGAATTGTCCTGGGTACTGGTGCAACTTAAAAGTGCAACCACTTGAGAGATCAAATGGAAATCTTAAATTATTTTGATATATTTTCTGAATACAAAAATAGGACTACCTTCAGAAAAGAGAACTTATGTCATGAGTGCAAACACTTTCAAGTCAGTACCATTTATTGATTATCACACATGTTACTTCTGACCCCACGTAGTCTTGTGCAATTTATCAGCAAAGCATTACAGGCAGCCACTGCCAATTAAATCATGTTAGCACATGAGTTGAGACTCATTTTTCATTCTTACTGGGATGTATTTTTAAAATTTTCTTCTTTTTAAATTTTCTTCTTCCTCTCCTCTTCCTCCTCCTCCTCTTCTTCTTCTCCTTCTCCTTCTTCTTTTCTTTTTTTCTGGTACCAGGAATCAAACTTAGGCCCTTGCATTTGAAAGGCAGGCAGCCGAACCACTGAGCTAAATTCCCAGCCCTGGGATGTAATTTTTAAATAGCATGTAGTTTAGACATTTTAACTACTTTAACAGTTGATCTAAATTAATGCAACCATAAATATATGATTGTTTAATAAATGGATAAAATCAATAACCTTCCTCCTCCAAATATTTACACATTATAACTCCTCCAAAAATTCCAGGAGTTATTACAAGTTCAGTCAAGAAATTTCAATCATGCTCCTCTTTCTTTGTTCGCAAAAGATGCCACTGTTGCTATTACAGATATCTTTTTCTTTACCTTATATTTTCCTTAACTTTTATTTCTGAAACGTTTGGTGGCAGATGAAGTTTAAGCACCTGAGAGAACCATATGCCTTGAAAAGTCTTCTAAATAATAGTCCATAAACCGCTTGCATTACAAAATATAAGGGAGTGTACAGAGATCCTACTAGAGACCCAGTAGATCAAAATCTAAGGAGGCTGTGTGTGCGTGTGTGCGTGTGTGTGTGTAGGAAGGTAAGGCAAGTTTGGTTTTTAGATGTCTCCTGTGTGACTCTGATGTACATAAGATTTGCATATCATCAATTATGTCATCTCTGCCCAGGCCACAACACTGAAGACCTTGCTGCTTTATTCTCTTTTCTCCCCCAAAACATTCCAAGATAACTAATCACTATTATCAGTATCATAATAGGAAGTTTTCCTATTATGTATCCATTTCTGAATTTCCACTTCTTACTACCAAACCCACAGGCACGAAACAGTGTCTTACAAGTTTTTCTTCACCTACGCTTCTTATCTTTTAAAGAAAATATGCTATTTGGCTGATGTGGAACTCTGTGTTTAGGGCATGACATGCTATCAAGCTGCAAATACAATGGAGATGCTTACTGAAATTATCTACATTATTTAAAGTGAAGACTTTGACTTTAAAAGTTCACTTAAGAATAAAAAAACGTGGCGTTCTTTATCTCTACCCCTAAGTACATTATTCTAGTTCTAACACAGTTTTACTTGGATCACTTCTGGTTTACCCATTGTTCAAAATACAGAAATGCTAATGATCAAAAATCTGGATTTAACTGTACACATGATTAGGGCAGTGGTGTAACAAATGTTTCAGAGGATCAGTTTGCATCCTTTTAGTGTCAGTACACTACCACATTCATTTCCAAGCTAAACCATTTTCCTAGGTGCCAATGGATTTATATGCTCACTTCTCTATCTTTTGTAGACATTTCATGAACTCTGTTCTAAATACAGAACATGCTTTCGGTAAGAAACTCTTTCGGTAAGCATCTTTGTGTCTTTCTTGACATAAGTCAAACACTGATAATTTTAAGAGTCAAAATTGGAGTAATTTGATAATTTTTTTTCTTGGTACTAGGGATTGATTTCATGGCCTTCACACTGAACCACAGACCCCAAACTTTTATTTTATTTTTATATTTTGTTATGATTATTTTTTAATGTGAGACAGAATCTCAGTAGGTTGCCTGGGAGATTTTCAAACCTCAGCCTCTCATAGTGCCGTGATTAAAGGTGTGCAACAATACAACGAGATGATAATAATGTTTTGTTTCCATATTTCAGTTTGTCTATTTTCAACTTTTTCTTTATTCCAATTTGGCACAAAAATAACTCTACATAGTAAAATAGTCAAATATTATATGTAAGCAACTACCTGGGCCAGGAACACTTTAAAATTCATGGATTAGGTGATTTTTAGACATATTTTATTCTTGCTACAAATAATCTTCAGAGGTCATTAAGTAGAGAAATGGAGGAATTTATTTTGCAAATGGGCATTTTTAAAATTTAGAGATGGATTGTGGGAAAAAATAAGTCTAATATAAGGGACAAGCATCTTTCCATTATCCTCAATAAGCAATGTTGATTGGCAGTATGAGTTTACCAGAAAATTGCTAATTAGTAACAGCTCACCAAAAATATTCCCTGGGTACATATTATATACCCCAGATACTTTAGGTGATCAAAAAGCATTAGATAGCGTAAACTTCATATTCTCACTGGGCTCACTTTCTAGGTTCAAAGAGAGAAAAAAAAATCTGTCTTTTCATAAAGAACCACAGACTCTGATCTACAGTTACAGGGTTGAGACCTCTGGTATTATTAGCACTAGACATTTGTAGTGCATAAACATTTTACCAAAATGACATTGGATATGTATATTCTACCTCTATATTATAATATTACTTAAAATATATACATAATGTGAAGAGAGTTGGGAAGGATATGAAAAAAGAATTTACCTGGTAAAAATCCCAGGCACCAAAGAAGTTTTGCATAATCACTTTTAATAAGACTCTATGTTAATTTTAGAGCAACTGATTCCTAGCATAATAAGATCTGTCCAATATAAGTCATCTCACTGTCCCAACAATATGAATAGACATTCGTATTATCTAGAATGTAGCAGATAGATATCGCCATTATGAGGGAACGAGGAAAGATGACAAGGATGTACCATTTCTTGGTGCAGTCTGGTCACATTTCATTTTAATGTGATTAGGGGCCATTTGACACTTTAATCAGGGTGATACCTCACATGCCTGGAACACTTAGCCTGGGACAGAACTGAGCACTGACATTTGCTTTTTTTCCTCTATGTGCAGTGGGTCATTGTCACTCCAAGCTGGAGGTTTCAACAGGTGTACAGAAAAGATTATGGTTAAAATATTTTAGGGAGTTGTCTTTGGTCAAAGGTCAGGTGACAAGAGCAGTAAACTTTTATGACTTATGTTCTTAATGATTAAACTATTCTTCCCCTCATTTCACGCTCTGGGCTGCCATCAGCTCTGGGCTGTCATCCTGTAATGAAAGGGAGCGAGACTTCTGCCTCTAATCCAGGCGGCATAGGCGATTTAAATCGCTCCTTCTTTGTGCTCCTATTGACATCAATCTTAGAAGCAATGTGAGCCCGAGGATGCTAGGGTAACATTGCTTCTGCAGTATTTCATTTAAGTATTATTTTTGCACTTAGCAATAAATATTTTATTTCTATTTCACAAATGAGAAAATTGAGACTCAACGACACTGAATTTCTCACTTGAGATTATGTGCCTTATAGGAAACTAAACCTTTTACTGTGTGTTCTTCATCAGTGGAAAATTAAAGCAGCAGTAAGGGAACTTTAACATATGCCCCTAGTCTTTTTACCTTCCTTCTTTTTTCATGCCAGTATTTGCGTCTGATATAATATTTTCAGTTTCTTAACTTTTGGGTTTTTTTCCCTTTTCTATTTTAGTTTAGATCATGCATGTAGTACATGTTTACATTCCTTGCGGGGAATTTGGTACATGAGTAAACAAAACGTATTTACACGCAATGGACTAGTAAGTACTGTACTATAAAGGATAAACTTGAGTCATTTGTAGGAAAATGAGTGCACTCTATGACTATAACGTTAAGTGAAATAAGTCAGATGCACAACCTTAAGTATCACACAGTCTCTCTTATATAAGAAATCCAGAATAAAAATAAAGAGTAAAATACATAATAATAAGATAATAAGAAGTAGGGAGATAGATTGTTCTCGGTTTCTCAAAGGGGAATGCGATCAAGAGACAGAAGAAAGGAGAGATAAGGGATAGAGGAAGGAATGAGGGTGTGGTAGGTGATGTACCCACGCCACACAAGCGATGCCAACACGCCCAAGGGAAAAAAGAGCATCAGGAGATGGGGAGGGGACGAAAAAGGAATTATAGTATATTTGTGCTAAGGAGATGAGAAATAAGGCCCCAGATGGGAAAACTACTTTCCAGACTCCAATAAATAAAGAACACTTTCCTTTGCCCACTGAAGCTCTGTTTCTGGTTTCCCTCACTGAACCTGTTAGAAAAACAATGTCGTGTTGCTGTTTTCTCTGGAGGGACTTCAACTCAGGTAAACGCCCAATGAAACACCGCAGTGCAATTGCGAATCCAAAGGCCTCAGAGACCAAACAAGCACTGTTGAATATAGTGTGGGGGGACAATGGACAGAGCAGGGATGGCCAAAGCAGACAGTTCCCCTGGCCTAGCACATAGCATGACGTAGTATGAACGGGGAGTTGAATTCTCATATTTGTATGAATTACAAAATGACAAACGTGCACCCATTTGGGGGAGATGAATCAGTGAAATAAATCCCCTCTGGAATTACATGAGGTTCAATGCCTTCAGATGTTTATTTAGGAAATTTCAGCATAGGAACCCAGGGTTAACCAATGTAAACCTGCACTTAAGAGTTTACAAATTTGCAGAATTGTCTTGGCCTTTCTAATGGAGAAGAAAAGATCATAAGAACCCCATCATCTGCCTCTGTTGCCCTCTATACTGGTTTTCCTGTGTCAGAGCCACTGATGTAGTTAAGAACCTAGGCCAATACTCTTAACGGGCTTCTACAACCTAGGAGGAAGCAAGACTGCAGTATGGGTCAATATTTAAGGATAGGCAGCTCTGGTTTATATGTGCAATTTCATTAAATATCCTTACTTGTCTACTAATTGGTTTCCTTTGCAGAACTTCCTTATTTCAATTAGTTCTTCCCTTTCATCACATATACGTTCATTCTCTGAACAAACTCTATTGGTTCTACCTTGAAAACGGGTCTATATCCTGACACTTTCTTATCACCTTCCTTGCACTGGCACCTTCAGTCCTCTGAATTATTACTGTAGTCTTCTGAACACGACCTGCTGTATAAAACCCACTTGCCGCATGTGGCCTTTGAACACTCCAAAGATATTGCAATTGAGATATTGTAAGTGCAAAATAGGTTTTGAAGACTTCATATGAAAACAATGTAAAGTGTCTAACTGGATTAAATAGAATGAGGTGCTAATATTACTCTCACCCAGACATTGTACTTCTTAATATGTGTGTATACTACAAAACTAAAAGTTACATGTGAGGTTCACTTTTATGCTTTTCATCTCATTTTGGTTTGACACTACTGTTCTAACTAGTCTCTGCCTCTGCTTTTGCTCCTTTTCAAGCCCATTTTCAAGACAGCAACCTGTTGGAATGTTCAAATCGTGGCATTCTGGTGCCTAAAGAAATTTTTAACATACTGAGAATAAAAACCGCTTGGGTTCAATGTGATCAGATTCCATTTTTATACTACTAGCTTGTCTGACTTCCTGTCTGGTTTCCACCACCAAGCAACACTGGCCTTCCCAGGGGCTCCTTAAATTTATTGTCATTGCCTCTGTCTGGAATGTTCTTCCACCCCCCCAAAATCGCATAGTTTGTCCCTTTGCTTCTTTTAGATTTTGTCTGCCTTTTCAAAATGTCTTCCACTCTTCCCCAATATTTGCTATTATTCAGTTTTGCTTTGCTTTTTTTTTCATTTTCTTTTCTCATTAATTAGTATTATACACACACACACACACACACAAATACATATGTGTGCATACATATAAATTAGTGTGTTTTTGTAACCCAGTAATGTATGGGTCAAGCCAGTGAGTAGGCAAGGAGCTGATACAAGGGTGGAGTGGCTTCTGCCCTCACAGAAATCTTCTAATAGGTAGTTATTGCTCAAGCCCACCCACAGCACCTCTAGAGATTTTGTCAGGTCAACGCTGTGGTCTGTCAGGACTTCCTTCCCAATTCTATCTTTTCCCCGTTTTGTTTTGTTTTGTTTTGTTTTAGCAAGTCTTCCTCTCCAATAAATGTTGTGTATCTTTAACTCCATCTTATAGATTGTGTCTCAGGAACATAAACTGGTATATATAGAAAGAGTTCCACTCTAGGAGGGACATCTGGAAAAGAAATATCAGTGTCCAAGGCACAATTTTTAAAAGGTCTTTTAAGGAAAATCTACGACCAACAAACAGAAGACAAAATACATTTAATTAATGTCCGTATTTCCAGAAGATTATAGCATTTACAGAACAGCGAAAATAAACAGAAATGCATAGAATAAATGTGACTATAATAAATGAAGGATCTGCTAATGTTCTTTCTGTCAAGACAGAGTACCTAGATGCTTTTATGAAGCCTGAATTAAAAGGCCATGCAAAGAACCCCTGAACAACTGAACAATCAGGTTGGCACACTGTTTTTTTTTTCTGATGAGGCACATTAGCCTACAATGACAGAAACAAACAAGCAGGGTAGATGGAATGCTTTATGCATCATGGAAAGATGTTTTTCTAAGCATTATGTTAATTTGTGTGCATTTGAAATATGCTAATGCACCCAGTGTTATGTTGATCTAATAATAGATGGTATTTTCATTTTTGGGAGAGATGTAATGCGATACTGTTCTATCCTTGATGGAACTTCTGGGAACCAGATGGATTGTCAAAGGATTTGATATGAAAACCAAAATGTATATAATTTGCAATATAATGGACTCAGAAATTTTTTAAAATTCACTGATCTAGGATTATTTCAGCTCTGGCTAATGCTGACTCTGTCCAGAAATGGAGAAGTCATGGGTACTTTAGCCCAGCAAGAGTTCCTGAATATTTGCGATTCTGTGATGGATCTCAGTTACATAGGTTT
Source organism: Fukomys damarensis (assembly GCF_012274545.1). Lineage (NCBI taxonomy): Eukaryota > Metazoa > Chordata > Mammalia > Rodentia > Bathyergidae > Fukomys > Fukomys damarensis. The sequence continues at coordinate 12,984,735 of NW_022900915.1, forward strand.
TTTCTTCTTTATGGAACTGTCACAAAAATTAAATTTCTTTAATGACATCAGTATTCTCAAACTAAAAACTAATATTTTTTCCCTTAATTGAGCAATCCTGGTTGAATTTATTGTTACATTTTATGAAAGCAAAGCAGGCTGAATGTTTTCATGAAAACTTTCTAATGGAGGCCTTCAGTACAGAAAAAAGTTAAAAAACTGATATAAAATCAATCATTTGGTTAATGGTCACTGTGTTCCAGGCACTCACCTGAGTGCTTTATGTAAAGGTTCTCCATTTATCCTCATACAAAGGGAATTAAATACTTATTGCTCCCGATTTGATAGTGAGTAAACAAGCAAAATATTATACATCAAATTCATGAAGTGTGGATTTGAACTTAAGAATGTTAAATTCCAAAGCCCTGAAAAAGGTGAATAAGGTGACTACAAGTATTGCTACATTCAATGAGTACCTACAACTAAGCAGTATGTACCAGGAGGTGAGAAAAAATGAAATAACACTCTCTTCTGGGCAGAAATCCTGCCTAAACTAATTCTTTTTTAATGTCAATGTTTGGCATTCACTAGTTTCTCTATTATTTATTCAACATCCAATCTGGAATTAATTTTAGGACACTGGTATGTACTCAAAAGTAGAGAAAAATGTTATTTGCATGATCCTCAAACTATTCTACTCTTTAAAAAAAACTAAGTGAATATGTGACTATAATATAAGAGCTTAAAGAGTGAGAAATATGACTATGTGCATTTTTCCTGAACTCACATTTTGGCTCTATTCTGTATTAGCTCAGTAAAATACACAGTCTCTGGGAACCTCAGAATAAAAAAAACAGGATTTATAATGCTCTCACAGAACCATTGTGAAGACAAAATAAGGCAATACTTGCAGATGTATAAAATATCACTTTATCTAGAAAAAGATCCTGATAAATATATATATTTGCTTTTCTAGCTTTAGCCATAACTACTTCTTAGTGAGAAATCAATAAATTTCATATTAAATTTGGTGTTTTAGCTATAGTTTCATAATTTTAGTGATTGAATTCATTAAACCATGTGAAATATTATATTAATAACTTAGCAATTTAAAGTTTTGTTTGAATTTTTGAATCACGGGGACTTTTATTTTTCCTCTTCCACAAGCAAAATGAAAGAGAGGCAACCATCTAAATAAATTTGTAGTGCATTTTCTAAATTTTCTAGCCCCTTGCATTCACAATTTCCCATGATCTTTCCTGACTGTGAATTTATAAAAATAGTTATTCAGCATTATCTCTGCTTTAACCAATGATCATTATCTTTCTTTAAAAAATGTGACTGCAAAGTAATCCAGCAAAGTCAATGCTCACAATTTCAAAGGTAGCTAACGGGAAAGTGAATTGCTGTGATAAAAATACAGTGGATATTTAAATTTAAAATTTTAGGCCAGGCGTGGTGGCACATACCTGTAATCCCAGCACTCGGGAGGCTGAGGCAGGAGGATCGCTGTGAGTTTGAGACCAGCTTGGGCTACACAGTGAGTTCCAGGTCAATCTGAACTACATAGTGAGACCCTGTCTGGAAAAAAAAAAACAAAAACAAAATAAACTAAATAAAATTGTAGTATGGTAAAAAAATTCATTGCCACTATAGTAATACCTTGGTTCACAAATGCTTTTATTTCTGAACAGTTCAGTGCACAAACAGAAAAGTGTTTGGCAGCATTTGATTTCTCTTCATGAACTTTGCATCCTGTGGTAAAACACGACCAGGACCATTTTCCCCGCAGGAACAAAAAACATGGTCACCTTCCCCAGAATCATGCAATAAATTAAATTCACGAACTGAGATACCACTGCTATTCCCCCTTAGAATACTCCTTTCTTCAAACACACGTCCCATTGCTCTTGCCGCTTTCTGGAGCAGCTGCTGTGCAGCACTCGCTTTCCGAAGCACTCGTGTTTGTGAGCGTCCGTGGTGGTACTGGTGCGGCTGCCTTGATGTCCTGAATCAGTGCAAAGCATTTACCGTTCATGGTTAATTTGACTTTAGAGAGAAGCCGGAAATCCAGTGGTGGAGGATCTGGTGAGCAAAGCAGACGAGGACGCCGTGAGGATTTTACAAGTCTGCCCTGGACGGTGCTCAGCAGCAGCATTCGCTGTGCTTTTTATGACACCGCTTCAAGACATTTACAAAACAGGATTCGTGGGGCTGCTTCAGAAAACGGCAAGAGTGATGGGAACCACGCATTCGGTGTGAAGGGGAAGTAGTTTCAGGGGTAAGAATGATTGCGTGCTGTTCACTATAATATTTTTAATTTAAATTCACCATATGTTGTGGTCTGCATCAAGAGCGTCCCCCAAGAGCCTCACGGGGCTTTTGTAAGCTGATTGAATCCTGGGGCCAGTACAGGCGATTAGGAGGCGGGATCCTGTCAGAGATGCGTCAGAGGAGCCGACCTGGAAGAGTATTCTCCCCAGCTGCGTTCTGCGCTCACGACTTCCTGCCCACCGTAATGTGAACGGCTCTCTTCTACAGAGGCGCTTCCACCGTGCCATTTCTGCTCAAAGCTGGCTAATCATGGACTGAAGACCTGAGCCAAAATAAACTTCTCCTCCTTTCCGATGTAGGTATTGGATCGTGTGTCTCCGGGAGGAGAACAGTTACTAAGACACCGTGAAGATCACCCCATGTACATATATACAAACGTACTATGCATATGTGTATGCAGATCTCCTCCTTCTCCTCACCCTCCTTTGTCTTCTTCAAATTACCTACTCGTTTTCTTGATCACTATTTTTAAACTACAGTATTCAACTTTTAATGATTACTTTGTAACCATTGTTTATATATTAATATATCAGTTGTGATAATTCTTCACTAAAAATACCATTGCATATTATTTTTTAGTTTGGTATGTCTTTATCTCTGTTACTACTTTTATGTATGAAAGGTTTAAACTTTTATGAGAAAAGACTGATATTTTTCATTACAGTTTCTATCATTGGTGAAATATATAGAATCTTTTTATTTCAAGAGTATGGAAATGATTAACTTTTCCTCAAATCCACCTGGAAAAACTCAAAACAGTCTAATATCCCATTTATACTGGAGTGAAGAAGATATTTGGGTTGCCTAGTTATGGATGACTTGTTCAGTCATGGATAATTTTTTACTTCCTTCCTCAGACTTCTTACTTTAACTTGCTAGCACTCTTTTGCCTGTTTAAGTCTAGGTAAACTACATATGCAGAAAGGGATTTATTGGCTGATGGATCTGATTAGTTCAGTAGGAGTAAAAGAAAATCAGAGTTGACTGAAGGCAGAACCAGGTTGGTGTGCATGTGTGTGTGTGTGTGTGTGTGTGTGTGTGTGTGTGTTTGTGTTAATCTTATATTTGTGTTTTGTAGGTTACTTCTTTTACTTTACTCAGACAAAGAAGGCCAAAAGATGTCCTTTCCAGTCTGGGAGTGGACTGAGGGGCTGCAAGTAGCTTTTATAGTTTCTGCTGTGGAAGTAAGTTTTCCTTTGCCTGGAAGCCTCATTTTCTTCCTGACACCTTGGCAATGATGAGGTCTTGCACTTTTTCCTGATCTACTCATCAGGCTGTGGGATATTTATATTGTCTTCAGCCAGTCAAAACCCATCCTTCAAGTGTAACATGGGATAAGTCTAACCCAAATGGCACTGCTAAATGTAAAGGACATTTTTTTCACAGAGATACAAAGTACTGTTTGCAAGAAAAATTAGGAGTAGATATCAGTGATGCAATAATCAAAAGCCTTCTAATCTTCTTCATTGGGAAGGGGGTAATTTTTGAAATAAAATAAAACAAAAAAAGTTAGTAAATTTATTTTCCTCTCTTACTCATTTAGTGTCTTGCCAGAGTACAAATACTTGTTTCTGGATCCGGGTATGGAGGCTGCGGCAGGGAGTCATGAGTTCAAGCCCAGCCTGGACAACTTACCTACTTCATAAAGCCCTGTCACAAAATAAAGAAGGAGAGAAAGCAAGAGTGAGAGAGCAGGGGGAAGGGGGCACAGAGACACACGTACGTGCGCAGGGCACACGCATGTGTGAAGTCTTATTTCTAGAAGTGAGAATCGTAAGTCATCATATTCAGCATCTCTGACTTTGCTGGAGACTGAACATGTTAGCTTTGTGGTCCTGGGAAGTGTTAGTCATCTGTCTAATTAGCCCTAAAGAAAGCCCTTGTTTCAAATTAGTAGCAATAGTATTTCTGAAAAGGACATAATAGCACTGACAGCGGCAGCTTGTTTAAGTAATAGGGCTTTTAAAGCTGTTTTTTAATGAGACTGGTTGAACCCCAAACTATTTTCACTAATTTGGCTTTCCAGACACCACAAACATCCAGATGTTCATCACCTCAAACCACAGCTACCATCTTCATCACCGTCTTCATCGTCTAAACGCCCATTACTTCTGCGAAGATCAGTGGCTACTGTTACAACAACGAAGTAGTTACGTTAACATCATAGCTGCCATCCTAAAAAATAACTGGGCTTTGTCCTTCCTCACAGTGTAGACAGGGTTCAAACGAATTTCTAAAATAGTGTTTCCATGCTGTGTGGCTCATATGTCTGGAAAAAAACAAAATAAAAACATTTGGGACAACGAGGAGTTGAAAGGAACAACTAGAGTGAACTAGCTGAGTCTAAGGCAAGATATAATATGAATAATTCCAGTATGAATGACTCAAACCAATCTGGTAATACTTGTTCCTGAAAAGTTAATAGTCTCCATTTGATTCAATAGATGAAACTATAAACAGCATCACTTCATCCTTTCAGTTTCCAGGGAAAGTCCATTCTTATATTTGTATAATTGTATATATAATATTTATATAATTTATTTCCACTTGAATGTAATTATCCTTATCCAGTCATCCCCAGGTACATCAAACATTTGGGAGAAATACATAAATTATTTACAAATAACGGTCCAAGTGCAGTGGTATGTGCTGCTTGTCTAACCACCTACCTTTCATGTTACAGAAATACAGTTCCCTATTCTGTACTCTCAGTACTGTTGTCAGTCATGGATGTTGGATCAATCCCCAACCCAAAGAATGAATACAAGACTCTGGTAGTTAGTCAACAACCCAGGTGCCGGGCAAAGAAATTAGCTTCAGGCAGAATTGACACTTGCAAAAGCACTGGAGAAAATTCTTTCTTCTGGATCTTACCTATAAAAGACTGGGCTTCTTATGACTCTGTCCCATAGCACAGAAGAATATTACCAGAGAATGAAGCTAAGTAAAGTCAGTGCCCCCAGAGAAAGCAGAAGTAGCCTCAAATTGACAGCCCACTGTGTTCTTGAGCCAATTCTCTCTCTCCTTCCCTCTCCCTCTACCTTTCTGTTTTCCTCTCCCACTTTCCACCTCTCCCTCTCTCCCTCTCTGCTTTGCTCATTTCTATTTTTTGCTTAAGCCAGTGGAGTTAGATGTCTGTTACCACAAAAAGATTTCTAACTATTACATCTGTGAAGCTTATCTTTTTTTATTATCTTTTAATGTTTCACACTAAGCTGTACTTAATACTTAATAACTACTTGCTGGACTTCAATTAATAGTTCTACATGGAACCAATGTATTAAACAGAATGTGCAAAGAGCTATCCATGAGGTAAGAAATAATGGTAGTGAGGGACAACTAGCAACGTGAAATAGGAAGAAAAGGACCAAAGGTGTAGGGACAGTGAGAAGGATAGGGAAAGGGGAACAAGGGAAAAGGAAAAAAATATGAGAAAATGTAAAAATGGAAGTAAAGTGTTTGAAGGTGGGGAGGGGAGGAGGGGGTAAAGGGAGGGCAGGGACAAGGGGAAAAAATGAGAACAAGACCTGGCATGTAAAGGTACAAGATCCCAACAATGAATGTAACTGTACTGTGTACCTAGAATGTACCAATAAACTCAATTTAAAAGAAAAAAAATAATGGTAGTGATGGTGATAGTGCCAGGATGTGACATGAAAGTTTATGAAAATGAAAAAAAATATTTAGCAATGTTAAACAACCTTGACTTCAGAACACATAGTTCTTCCTCAGTCTTTATACACAATTTTATTGTAATTGCAAAAATAAACAAGAGATAAATAGTTGGGATCATTTATACAAAGCATCATTATCCTTGTAGAGAGATTTTCTGAGTGTGCTTGTTTAGAGATAGGGCATTATGTCCTGATAGAGTGATTCCGTGTTATATAACCTAATGATTGAAAATCAGTCTTCTCTGATCATTAAAGGCATCTTCCTTTCTCCAGCTTCTGCTACAGAACAGCAAGGCCACTACTTTCTGACTCTTCCCCTTAATTAAGAGGTTCCAATCAGCACTGTTGAGTATATATGCCGTCAGTTTCACCACAACTCTATGGACCAAGTTTATATCAAATCAGTTACTTTAATATATTCCAGAGAATATTTTTGTACAAAGTTTGGGCTTTAGAAAAGAAAAACATATCAACATCTAATACTGGAAGGGCAGAAGTTTGTATCAGTTGAAAGTGCTGCTTCTATGTTGAGTTTTATATTCCTACTCAGTTCCCTGGTAATGAGTAACCTGGAGCATGAAACAGACCTTCCACAGCCTGATTCCAGGTGGGTACAACAGAGTGATAATAAAGCCGTACCAAACTGTGGCAACCATCCAAGCCAAAATGTTGTCCTTGCTCACAATGAATCAGACACACAAGCTTACATATCACGTGCTTTCTTTCATATGAAAACCCAAACTATAAAGAGCAAAATTAAATACATATATTTCACATATTTGATATATTTATGAAATGGGTAGATAGATGGTTTGCAAATGGGAAGGAGACAAAGAAATAGAGAGCGGAGGTGGGAGGGGAGAAAAGGGGGATAAAAAAGAATTGAGATGTGTTACATACATGTACCAACTCACTACAAATAATATAATCATTCTACCTCGAAAACACATATTACTAAAAAATTAAAATAGAAAACCATACCCAAAATGTTGCTGAGAATTAAATAAGAAATACTAGAAAGGCCTTCTTCCAGGAACACTAAGATCTTCCTGAGTGTCTGGATATATAATTATGTGTAGGTGTACATGTGTCCTTTATTACGACACCCTATCAAGGCCACAAAGGATAATAAAATCCATATTCTTCCATTTATAAGGGAAACTAAGGCTCCAAGTGGAAAACACTATTGTGCAACATACCACAAGCTGATAAAGACAGAAACAGGGCTAGTTTTGGAGCCTTCACACTTCCATACGGCAAACTCGCCATGCGCTATCAGGTCTTCCTTCAGAGCCACTAACTGTAAACCCAGCACACCCTTAACACCGTGGGTGGGATGGATCTTATCTTGAGAGCCATACATTCACCTACATGAGCGCTCACGTTAAGGCTAGCCTTCTGAAGATGTCTTTGCCAGTCATAGATCTCCTGTTTGCAGAATTCTTTTCAATGTGTCCGTCACCTTGCTGTTTTCTACTCTGCCTGTAGAATTTTCTCTCCCTGTCTTCCTCTTACATAAAACCCATGTATTTGTGAGTGCTCTATTATTAGGTAAATGCATGTTTCTCATTGTGTAGATCCTGAAGACAGTAGCGTTAAGACTAAGACAATGATATTCTTAGGTCTTGGAGGCTTTGCCTTACACATTTATTCAGATGAAATCATGACAGCTTTTCCAAAGGCTCAACCCCATCTCCCACAAAGTATGATCCACGGGGTTTTTTGCCACATAGACCACGTGAGGTGCTGGAAATACAAGCCACAGGCACCTGCTTCCACCATTAGATTACCCTTGTTCAACTAAAAGGAGGCAGACAATATCTTCAACAGGGACTAAGTTCAGTCTACAGAGTTGATGCTCATTTAATGAAATTTATTTTTTGGTGCAAAGTATCTTCTTTCTAGGGAGGCTAGGGGAATGGGGAAAAATAAGAACAAAGATACGTCATGTAAAGTTACAAGATCCCCATGATGAATGTAACTGTATTGTATACCTAAAATGTACCAATAAAAGATATATTAAAAAATAACTTCTTCCTTGAACTGAATACTTTTATCTCAGCCTAGGAAAAGTCCTTTTCAATGTCTTTAAAATGTTCTGTAATGATGAAGCAACTCGCCTTTTCATTTTCTTTCCAAAGCAATTGGCTTTGATTCACTTTTAAGATTTTTTTATATTGTTCTTAAAAAGCTCAGGATCCTGAATCAATAATACAGGACTGCATTTTTCTGTCCTAAACAATTATTTACAGAGAGTGGGAACACTTGTAATTTAACATGCCATTTAGGCAGTACAGGAGTTGGGCTGTTTGCCTTTTAATTCAATAGAATGGGGATGAAAGAAGCCATTTGTGCGCCAGAAAAAAAAAAAAAAAAACAACAGCTGATAAGGTACTAGCTTTCTAAACTTACTTTATGAACAGAGGAACTTCTAAGTTTGAAGTAATTGGAGAAAGAGCACAATATTATACGGTCAAGTATATTGATGGAAAAATACCCTTCCCCACTCACTGAAACAGGTTAAAATGTATCAATGGAGATAAGCAGAACTTAACTGTGGAATCTTTGGTTATTGTAACAAATCCATGATCTAGATTATTGGATACAATTTTCTTTATCACACTGTGTAGGTAGCTTACCCACTATTTTTATTTATATCCATGATTCTGATCTACATTCAACAAAAATATCTCATTGTCTAAATTGGCTCTGGCAAGTGGCTCACAGAGAGGATTTTGGATATACAATAGGAATAAAAATATTAAAGAATGAGGGATCAAGATGTCCATTTACGAGTCAGGACATCAGCATGCCCCTGATAGCTAATCTGAGCTCCATGTGTGTGAAGTCTCAGAGTGTATCGCCGTGAGCTTGAAAACAGGCTTCATCTCACAACCCAGGTCTTACGTAGTGATCGGACTTCCCTGGAGGGGTCACTTGAGGGGTATTCTGGGGGTGTACATATGCTTAATCTAATCGATTAGTGATTTTGGTCATGGGTGTGGAAAGCGAAGGCGGTAAGATGGCACCCTTATTCTGAATAGTTTCCATGGATCCTTCTCTATTAGTTGGCAGTAACAATTAAATAAATAATTGCTTAGTGAATATGTAAATGAACTAAAGACTACCTTGCTATTCTTTCCTACCAGAAATGCCTTATACCTATTTTCCTTTTAATTTTTTAACTTATTCCAACATCCAAAATGAGAGTATTAAGTGTTCTAGCACACAGTAAGTCTGATTTTACGTCTGCCTGGCAGTCTCTTTCCTAGTAGTCAAGTTTTTGTTCAAATATCATCATTCATTGAGACCTAACTTACTCCTATTTCAAATTGTCCTCAATCTACTCTTTTTAATCTTCTTCTCCTGTCAACAAATAACCTTTTTATTAAGACTATTGATTGTTGCCAGTACTCTCAGATGGAATGTAAGATCGACTAGAGTAAGAATCTTGGTTTTCATCACAAAGGCCTAGTAGCCACTCTATAAGCATTTGATAAATAAATAGCTGTTCACAAGTAATGCTTTATGTCCAGTTGCTTTATTACTGTCAGGAAGTTGGAGCTTGTTTTCCATTTCTTTCATATTTCCCTGGGACATATTTAAAGCATTGGGAATTGGCAACTTACTGACTATAATTTTAGTACAATGTAATATAAAAGTGAACAAAGCTGCCTTACAACTTTTATAAACCATGTACTGTTCCACACACTGCTGTAGCAGTGATAGAAAATATTTTGAATCACCTAATGTATACTGGACACTTTTACCAAACAATTTGTGTATATGATCTCATGGAATCCTCAGAGGCATTCTATAGGGTCATCATCTTCGTTCCACAAATGATTAGAATGAGGTTTAAGGAACTACGTTTTCCCCACAGCACATAGCTATTAAGTAGCAGAGCTTTCAATACGCTAAGAAGCCCAGCATTTTCTTAGTATGCAGATTAAGTATACATCTGTGGGGGGGTGAGTTATAAAATTACTGACCTATTGGAAGAAACTTTCTCATTCTTCTTCTACTTGAGGCTGGGTGGTTCACTTTCTTTTTGCTCCTGTCTAGCTTTTACTATTGGACAATTTCTGCTTAGACTAAGAAAATTGATGAAAAAATGACCTTGTTTGCAAAGTTCTTGGGATACTAAAAGGAAACGTTCTCTAGATTTCAAAGGAACTCACAGAAAAGATGTAGCTTGGGCTGCTAACAACCAGTTGTTGCACGAAAGCTGGATTGCAGTTAGCAATAAAACTGCTCTTAAAAGGTCACAAGCTAAGTTCAGTGACAAATACTCAACTCCGTATGGAGGGAATCAAAGTTTCAGGGTGATGAAGCCCTAAGTGCTTCTTGAGAAATTACAGCTTTGGGACAAGCTGTTGGACACTAAGTAGATCCCATCTGACAGATAGATTGCAAAATCACAAAGGCCAGGGTTTCTGAAGCCAGTTCTGGGGCTGTGTTATTGAAATAGCAAATAAATGTATAAATGTCCTCTACAGATATTAAAGAGAAGACAAACATGTCAGCTAACAAGCATTAACTTCAGAAACAAGAAATTAGTAAACACATTCATAAATTAGAGGCCTGTTCATTTCTATCGAGGAAACTTCTTGTTGCTAAATCTTATCTTTAGTTAATCTACTTATGTTGAATGTTGCAATTTTTTAAAATTTTTGCACAGAATTGATATAGATATCGATATCGATATCTATATCTCTTACCAGAAAAATTCAAAGAGAAAAATTTGGCAGTACCTTAGAAACTTCAAACATGAAGCCAGGAAAGGAGCTTAGGAATTACTGGAAAACTAGCGGTGTGATTCTAACCTCATCGTTCGTGTCTTCCCACCCTCACCACATCCTAGACACACTGATCTTTGTCATTCTTGAGCATGCTCTGTTCATTACACTGTGCTCACCATTTCCTCTGCCTGCCGTGCTCCTTCTGCGGACCTTTCCATGGGAGGCCGTTTTCATCCTTCCAGCATGCTTGAATGTCACCCTCACTAATCCGATCTCCCCCATCCCTACTCTCATCCACTTTACCCCAGTAGTATTTATTTTTACCGTAGTTATTACTTTCTGGCTACTAGGAGATTACCTTATTTACCTCTACTACTAGAATGGACAGTTCAGGACAGAGGGGACCTTGTCTGTTTTATTCAGAGTTTCTATCTACAGTGATTAGTGAATAGCAAGTGATTCAGTGCCTTGTGAATACCAAGGCTCCACACAGGTTTTTTAAACAAATACATGTAGAGTACTTCCTGCAGGTTTGATAGTCTGTGGCACACTAATCGATAGTAGTGCAGAGGTAAGAACCCCAGCTTGTTCATTTGAAGTCAAGAACCTCTTTCCATCATATTCACTCTGTCTTATATCAAATGGTACTCTGAGGGCATTCAAATCCTTCCAAAATCAGTAAACAATTATAATAATAATATGACAGGAAACACTTGTTTAATACCAGTTCAGTGTCAAGTATTTCACTATTTTTCATACTTTAGCATATTTAATATTTGCAATAACTTTAGGCCAGAAAAATTTACCGAAGCTGTAGGAAAGAAGGGGAGGAAAGAGAGACGGAGAGGGAGAGGAAGACAGATTTAAATCGAAGTAATTTCACATAGCTGGATTATTTAATGATTATTTAATGATTCTGAATACTGATATAATGATTGTTTTGTTATGCTACATTGTATAAGCTTCACAAAATATTTTAATGGGCTTTGAAGGGAAACAGTATGCTCTAAGAACAGCAAACCCCAGGACCAAAGAAAAAATTACAAAAAATTAGACTCTCTAGTCGTATTCTTTGTAAGTCACAATATGATGACAACATTGGCAGGGACTTTTACTGGGTCATTTTATATTGATCACTAGACCACTAGACTGCTGGGAAAGCTCATGGACTGAGTCTTGCTGATAGATTACCCATCACTGTAACGCCTCAAGGGCCTAATGGAGAAGTGTCAGCATCTGGACCCCAAGGATAAAAAGATTAATAAAACTCACAAGCTCATATTTCACATGTATTTTTCACCCCCCCCAAAAAGAATCCAAATCCTGAATTCATCACATTGATTTTTTCTGTGGTTAATGTCAGAATTTACAGATTTCCTTTCAAGGTCTTCAAAAGGCCCTAAATGTCATGATAAACAATAGACTTCCAGATTATTTAATTTAGAAAAAAAGAGAGCATCTCCTCAGATTTTTATTTGAACAACAGATCCATTGGTAATTTTCAGGGTTGCAAAAGTTTTAAAAATAGAAATATTCTTCCTCCAGACTGAAGGGCAAACAAGTGGAAATGCATTTAGCTCTGGGTTATTTTTAAAGTTAAACTGAAGCAGTTAAGATTATTAAAAATATTTAGAGTGACATTGATTTCATAGTATACTGAGATTTTTACAATAACTAATAACACAGAATAGGAATAGATTTATATCACAGAATTTTAATATATTAACTCCCCATTTCATAGAGAAAACCAACCCTAGCATCTTTAAACTCACAGAATTTCTTCTTTCTTAAAGAGAAATGGTACTAATATTCCTCTTAGGACTAAAATGTTCTCGTTACTTAGATGTAGTAGTTCAGAAGTGTATTGGAGACAAGAGGGCAGCATTTACTGACTCTCTGAGTGAGCTGCTAAGAAATATGTAAGTTCCTGGTTCCCCAGGATATATGAGAACACAGAAGTTGAAATGATGGGCTCCAAGGTGATTTTCCGTGGCCTTAACTTTAGATCTAAGGACTGCCTCTTCTTATTCCACGCAAGGTCTTTGAAGAATTCCGAAGGTCAGGAAAACACTGAAATATATTGCAAATACATGTGTTTGTGCATTACTGCTTTTTTGTCTGGGATAGGAGGCAAAAGTTCTGTTTTGTTGTATTCTAGAAAGAGTTATGACAACTTTTCCTTCTTCAATTTTAAGAGCTGTTCTCTAACTCCACCTTGAGATTCTTAGAGTGGTTAGGAAAACATAGTCTGGTATCAAAAGCATTAGATTTCCTTCCCAATTTTTCAAAATTCTAATTTTTTTTTTTTTTGGTACCGGGGATTGAACTCAGATCCTTGCGCTTGCAAGGCAGGCCACCGAACCACTGAACTAAATCCCCAGCCCAAATATGCTAGTTTTTTAATCTTGTACAAGTTATGTAACTTCCTATTATGCTTATCCTTTAAAAGATAATGCAACATTCTTAATAGATTGCTTTAAAAGTTTAACTAAGATTTACATAGGCAGTATGACTAGCATATAATTTCTAGTTTTATTCATGGATTAAAATAAAAATTTCATAGAATCATATCATGTTTTTCATAGTAAGATGTAAGTGGAAAATAATAGAGTTTATAAATATTTTTGGCATGAATAATTGAGTAAATGAATGGAAATACAAAGGCTGTTAGTAAGCTGGCCAGTAAATATCTAACCTTGATCGAATGATAAGTAAGGCATCTCGTTTCAAAGTTTACAAAGAGTGAAGTACCCTTAGAGGGGAGAAATGATGGAAACACTTGGCTCTTTCATCTTTCATGTCAATATTTTTGCCTAATAATAAAGTCATCACCTAACCTTTCCATGTAGACAAATGATTGCTTACAATTATTTTTTACAAGCTTATATATTCCTTAAATACTTATCCTAAATGTATTGATTAGGAAGTGGTTTTTAGTATATGTGCTGCCGAAGTGAGCACAGGGAGTGGTTTTTAAATAGCTCACACTAATCTCCTCAACATGTACATTATTTTAAGCTTCAATTTCCTTATTCAGAACACTGAATGCAAATGCTGTACAGACGCATTAATACCTACAAATAAGTGAGAAGAGAAAAAAAGCATAAGAGTGCGTGTATTGTCCTTCTACACTAATTGCAGTGCTGCTGTTGTTACTATCTCAGTTATTAGTAGTAAGTATTCGGCAGACATCTGTGAAAACTGGAGTTGTAGGCATCCTTGTTCTCAAACAGCTGGAGATCTGAAATAATGATCTCTGATTATTAAATTTACCTTTGAAGTACTTTTTGTACTTAAACATTTTGAGGTATGTCTCACATTTCTTAATTATTTCAGACTTGAGACATGGCTTAATATATTAGAAAGAGCAAGACTCAAGGTGGACTCACTTCCAATATATGTTGCGCCTCTAATAATAAGCAGTGAGATCTCTGAACCTTTAAATCCCAAGACTTGACTCCCTTGTGCATAAAATGAAGTGTGAGAGGAGCTGGTAAAATGATATATTGCCAATTCCCATTGAATTGCTCCTGTTATATCAACATGGTGAGTTCAACATTTTTTTCAAGGATTAACATGGAAAAAAATAGCAAAACAATGCAAATGTCACATCTTTGTATTTATTAAAGCCAAGCCTAATGTCATCTAAATAAGGAAAAGGTGCCAATGTATATGTTCCTGATCATTTAATAACTAGTTTGATTCTTCTATCCATCAATCAAACATTTGATAGGCACTGACCGAGCAGCAGCCATAGGCCACAGAGAAGAGCTGTACAAATCCCATTCACTAAGAATTCAGGGTAGCAGGGATTTAGGGACATAAGAGTGAAAATGATAGCAAGATAGCAAGATGGCACAATAGGAAGCCCACACCCTTCTTCCCCAAACACAGACATACATTTAACAGCAGTACAAGAACTGATTCTTTTTTGTGAGAGCTCTAGAAAGTATTTAAGAATACCTTTCATTTAGATAAATGTGAAACCAGCCAAGTAGGACATTTAGGGTAAGAATGTACTGTACTTTTACCCCACCCCCTGACCAGCTCAATCCAGCACAATCTGGAGGATTATAGCTCCTGGTGTTTCCTTGTGGAGGGAGAGAGAAGACTGATACAAACACTGAACGTGCAGAATTTCCACCCGACGTCAGCAAAATACACTCTCCTCAAGTGCACATGGAACATTCGCCAATGTAAGTCACACGCTTAGTCATAAAACGAGCTTTAACAAATATAAGAATATTGAAATGATACTGATTATCTTTTCAACTACAATAGAATGAAACTACAAATCAATAGCAAGAAGAAAACTTGAAAATTCACCAATAAGTGGAAATTAAATAACACACTCTTAAATAACCATTGGGTTAAAGAAGAAATCAAACAGAAAAGCAGTAAAAAAAAATATTGAGCAAAATGAAAAGGAAGACACATAAAAACTTGTGGGATGCAATAAAGCCAGTACTAACAGATAAGATTAATGGTAAATACTTGCACTGAAAGAAAAGAATGATATTAAATAAGAACTAATCTTTTCATTGTAAGAAAGTAAAAAAATAAAACTAAGCCCACATACAGAGGCTAAAAGACTACAACAGAAATTAGAGTAGAAATGAAACAAAGAAGAAAAAATAGAAGTAAATAATATGAAGAGTTATGATTTTAATACAATAAACAAAATCAAGTCTTTAGCTAGAATAGCTAAAAAAGAGAGACTAGAAAATTAAAAATCAGAACAAAAGAGGAGACATTGCAATTAATACCACACATACAAAAGTATCAAAAGAGAGTTCTATGAACAATTACAGACCTAAAAAAATGGAAAAATTAAAAAGAAGGACAAGGACCTAGAAACATACAATCATATTATCTATAAAAAGTTAGTCATGAAGAAATAGTAAGTATAAATATAAGTATAGCTAGTTCTATTACAGTTAAATCAGTAGTTAAAATCATCTGAATAATAAAAACCTAAAACCAGATGGTTTCACTGCTAAATTCTATCAACACTTCAAGAAGAAATTATGCCAGTCCCTCTTGAACTCTTCCAAAAACCTGAAGAGGTGAAATACTTGTTATTCACTCTGAAAAACAAATATTACCCTCATACGATTACTAGAGAGATACTACCAGAAATAGTTATTTTATCGGTCTTATTCTCTTTGGTTTTAGTTTTGACAGTTTTGTCTCTTTAAGCTCAGTGATTCTTGTTGAGCCGTATGCAGTCTCCTGAGGAACCAACACTGCTCTAATCATTACAGTGTTTTGGATCTTTAGTGTTTATTTTTGAATCTTTGAATCTCCATCTTTCTACTTACATTGCTCCTTTGTTTTTTGTACATGTTTCTTTTCTTTTTTTTTATACGTTTACTTTCTCTATTCGCCATCATCATATTTTTTTCTTTTGAGTTTATTGGTACATTTTAGGTATACAGTACAGTTACATTCATTATTGGGATCTTGTATCTTTACATGGCAGGTGGTCTTGGTTCTCATTTTTTCCCCTTGTCCCTGCCCTCCCTTCACCCCGTCCTCCCCTCCCCATTTACAAACATTTTATTTCCATTTTTTCATTTTCTCATATTTGTTTCCTTTATTAGCTTTCCCTTACCCTTCCCACTTTCCCTACACCTTTAGCCCTTTTCTTCCCATTTCACAATGTCAGTTATCTCATTAGGATCTTTTGTACTATTACAGATAAAGGAGATGTGGTTTTTCTATAAAATGGAATACTACTCAGCCACAAAGAATGAGGAATATTAGACTCATTCATAGGAAAATGGATACATATTGAGGATATACTCCTAAGTGAAATAAATAAGTCACACATGTATAAATACTGAATAGTTTCTCTGGCATGAATAAACTGTAATCGCCATCATCATATTAATCGCACTTGTATTAGATTATCGATGATAGGATTCTAACATTACTATAGTATCTGTGTCTGGCTTTGAAGGTCATTATGGCTTTTCAAATTGAATAAATTTTATTTTCAGCATATCTTGTAATATTTTGCTGGCAACCAGACACAGCGCTCTGTGTACGAGGAAGTGCTGTAACGGTCCTTCGGCGCTGTGCTGGTGAGGTGTGGAGGACGAGGAAGCAATCTACAGGCCCACCATTAGGTCTTGTCTTTCAGTGAGCCTGTAGCTTTGGACAGTGAACTTCAATGTGTCCCCCCATTTATCTGTGATGGGGGGCTACAGAGGGCTAGACTTAGGCATTTTCCTTCTCCCATGTGGAAGGCCAGAGGAGGTGAATTCTGGATGTTCCCCAATCCCGAGGTCAGGTGGGCCCTTACAAAAGTCCAGTGGGCCAGGGTCTAGTTAAACGCTTTCTCTTGAGGGCAGACCTTGCTTAGAACAGAATTCTCTCATGTATTTTAAAAGGTTCCTTATCGCTTCACCCTACCAAAAGCACAAAGGGGTTTTTCCTCTGACAGTCACTGCGAGAACTTGGCGAATCTCTCAGAAGTAGACTCTGCGAGTGTGAACCCTGCCCACTAGCCTCTCTACCTACCACGTGGCCTCAACCGGTATAGTGCTAGTCGGCAATGGCACAAATGGTCTTCCAAAAACGCAGCATCCTCTCATACAAAGAGCAAAGTTCCAAGTACAGACAACAACAGCAACAACAAAAAGAACAAGAGGGACCAAATGAAGTTTAATCAGTTCCCTGAGGATTTTCAGCATGATTCGTTCTAGGCACACCACACCTGATGCTGTAATTCACATGTAATTATTCTCTGTTCTTTAACCAGTCACTGATTGTATCTCATCATGACTATGCTTATGATGTTCCTTCATCTTAGGAACGTATCTCCTCTCCCCATGTCTACTGAGGTACTGAAAAAGCCTCCAAATGCTTTTCTCTGTAACTTTCCAGCACCTCCAAACTCACATCCTCATCTCTGCTCCTAGGTTCTGGGTAGCGTTTGTCACGATTCCCTGTATTGTTGCTCTGGGTGCCTGAGTCCGCAGGACTGTCGGCTCTTTCAGGGCAAGGTATTGCATCCGTTCACACTCCCTGCTTCGTACGCAGCAAGCGCCCAGAAAATGTTACTTGAGTGGAGTGAGAATAGGAAGGTACAAAGACCGTAGTCGAGATAAGCTGGCCATGCTTTACGACAAGTATTTACATTTTTCTGTGATCTGATTCTTCATATAACTTGTAATGATTTTAAACAATGAAATAGTTTTTGTAGGTCCATTTACTAAAGAGACTTATCTTTCTTCTAGCAAAGGTGTTTGGCCCCTTCTTTGAAGATAAGGAGGCTGGCTAAGTGTGTTGTTTGGAGTCATTTCTGCATCTTCCTTCTATTCTGCTCCACTGATTGTTGGGTCTGGTTTTGGTTTTTTGGTTTTTTTTTTTTCCTTGGTTGGGGTTGGGGTTGCCAGTACCATGCTGTTTTTATCACAGTAGTTTTGTAGTACAGTTTTGAGTCAGGGATTGTGATGCCCCCTGCCTTAGAATTGTCTTTAGAATTTGTTGCCCAGAATTGTCTTTGCTATTCTAGGTCTCTTCTGTTTCCAAATTAATTTTAGGATTGTTTGCTTTGCTTTACTCCTTTTTTTTTTTTTTTCTGGCGGTACTGGGGATTGAACTCAGGACCTTGAGCTTGCAAGGCAGGCTCAGCACCACTGAGCTAAATCCTGGCCCAGGATTGTTTTCTTTAGTTCTGTGAAGTGGACAATTGGTATTTTGATTGGGATTGTATTAAATATCAGTACTGAACTGAGAGATTCCAGGGGGAACATCTAGGTTTTCAGTTTTTCTTTTTTTGTATGGAGAGTCTTGGTCTAAACTAATAAGAATATCTGTATCAAATTTCACACCAATGACAAAATTATTCTTGAAAAATCTGCTATTTTAAATTGATCACTCTCTTCTATAAGTAGAGATAATTGAAAATCTATGCCAGCCAAAATGACAGATAAAGTACACCAAGATGATTTGAATGACAAAGTAAAATAATCCATGATCTGAGCTGACAGACAATATCCTAGTAACTATCATTTCACCAAGACATATTTATTAAACACCTTGAAATTGCTAAGTGCTTTCAAAAATCTAGAAAGGAGCACTGTGTGGTCATCTTCCTCTTGGGAAGTACTTCCTGGAGCCACACTGTGTGAGAAAAAAGGCTGTGGACTCTCTCTGGGAGGTTACAAGAAAGTTGCTCTGCTACTGGCCAAGGTCCCATTACTGGAAATGCCAAGCTGGGAAGGAAGGACGTGGGTCAGGGTAGGCCTCACTCTCCTTGAGATTATAAAGTATGCAATTTCTCGCCTTTGTCATTCAATGACTGTCTAACTTCCTCTGTTTAGTGTTGAACCCTCCGTCGTATGACTGTAAGTGGAATGTCTACAAAGCAGAACCCTTTCTCTATTTCATGCTCATTAATCTACCTTTTTTATTTTAATTAATTAATTTATCAATTGTATTTATTTATTTATTTGGTACATGGGATGGCCTGAGACCTGGCGCTTGCGAGGCAGGCAGTGGTAATCTACTTCTTTTTTTTTTTTTTTTTAAAGTATTTTCTCTTGCTTTGGCCTGCATTTTGACTCTGTTTTCTGAGTTTTCAGTACAGGAATTAGTCCAGCATTTATTTAAGTCACCTTGTCTCTTTGTTCATATCTTCCGACAAAACATTCCAAATGTCAGAAAATTCTGTTATTGTAGAGGAAACTGATTTTGAAAGACACCTATGCTGTAGGACCTTGGTGATTCCTCTTAAGTTATTGAATTCTTTCAAAGCTGATTTTTTTTAATTTCCCCACAATTCACCTTGAAAAAAAATATGTATCTTAGAAATATTTTGTCCAGAGGCATTTTAGAAATAATTGCTCACCAAAAGATACAGTGATTCCTGTTTAGGGAGTTACAGCATCTCAGACTTTTAGAGCTAGAAGGAAACTTAGAAATAAGCTGAATCAGTTCTTTTGGAGATGAGAGAGGGCCAAGCTAACAGGCTAAAGGTCTGTGCCACTACTGCAGGTTAGTGACAGCACTCTCCCTAGAACTCAAGTTCCCAACCTTGAGAAAGGGGGTACATATTTAATTAGGTTTTTGTGCCAGAGGATAGAAAATTATATTACTGAGGTACTGAAATAGAATCATAATATGCATCTGATTATAATCTACCAACACAGATAAAATTATCACATACAATCAACAAGGAGTAAGCCTTCTAATTTCTAAAGAAAAGCAGCTAATGCCAGAACAAACCCCTTGGCCTAATGGTAGGGATCAAGTTCAGAATATTGGCATGGTGCACATGTTTTGATAAAATAAATGATTCATTACATTTGAATCAGAGCTTATTACCTATGTGGTGCCAGAACAACCAATTCAATAAAACTGGACAAATCCAAATTTGTCTTTTCCAAAGAATGGAATTTAATACACAAATCGATATAGCCAAAAATTAAAAGAGAAAACAAAATTGAGGCATGTTGCTAGAATCCTGCCCTGGGATTCCACAGTCATACAGAAAACCAGGAAATCATCTAGAGATATGTATAGAGTCATTTTAGAATGTACCCTTCACCACTGCTCACTTAATTTCTCCATTGAAAATTGAGAGGTTTTGTGAACCACAGAAATCACCTGACCCACAAGGAGGGAGTAGGAGCCTCCCCTGGACATTTGGAATTAGAACTAGAAGAGTCCGTCTCATGGTATGACTAGAATCCTAAAATATATCAAAAAAGAGAATTGGAGATGTTCATCTCCCATACGGACTGAGTTACAGGGGGGCATTGGCTGACTGGGAAGTCAGCAGATATGCAGGAAACAGTTTGTGATTCTATTAATTGCTATGAGTTCTAAATAGTGCATGACTACAACTACCACCATGGATAGAGGGGACACAAAATACTTAGAGGATACCAGTTCAAAACAAAAAGCATCTGGGAACCTGGAGTACCTGTATAATCATCTTAGTTCCTCTCCTTGTAAGCAATTACATAAGAACATTCACCTGCATTTATTTAATGATATCATTTAAAAGTAATTCATCTGATTGCAAACACAATCCCAAAGCCAGGACAGAGATGAAAAAAAGAACAAACAAGAAGCCAGGCAAACATTCTACATACAGCTGCTGAGTTTTGCATAAGATCAAAGATAATTTTGAAACACCTCAAACAGGTGTGCCTTTAATAGAACGTTTGCCTAGCAATCATCAGTCCCACAAATAAACATAGGCATGAGTCAAGAAAGATTACCAATTTAAGAATATTGCTGGCTTTCAGTCATCCCAGATAGTGTGAATGAAGACAGATAAAGTGGGGGCTACCTCTTTAAATGAGAGACTGTCTATGCTATCTACTTGTGTTGGGTAGTTATGAAGAATGATGAGGAATTGCTTTGGCAAATAAGCATGACTGAGAGTTCTGTAGGTATCTTCAAAGAAATCAGAAGGTCAAATTGAATACAATTCCCACTTAGACAGAAGAAAAGCCTAGTCCTGTGGTAGTGTGTAGAAACATCTTTGGGGTCCCTACTGGTCCAGATATCAAATATGTTCCTAATCCAATTTATTCTTTTGGGTTATTTTAGAGATAGATACTTTCCCTTGCCCAATTGCTATGTTCTTATATTGCTCACTCTTACTCTCTGTTAAAAATAAATAAATCATTGCTTCCTCAAAGAACGCAATCTGCCAATACACTTTAGAAGAAGCAGACTTTTTAAAGGTAGCATAATCCTGAAGGATTGATAAGAAAAATAGTAAAATTTCCATAACATGAGCATCATTAAAAGTGTATATTGAATATATATAATACACATAAATATATTTATATATTATAAATAATATATATATATTCATTCAACCTAAAAAGTGATAACCTAGAATTGTGATGTTATATAAATATCACTCGATTCAATTACATCAATGTGTATTGAGACAACTTTTGGGCTCCATGGACAACATGAGAGGAGACTAAAAAATGTTCTGTGCTTCTGAGATTACAATATATTTTAGGAAAGTATCTTCAAGGAAGGAAAAAGGAGGGGTGGTGAAACACATGCATATGAGCAGAGAAAAAGTCCCAAAAGAAGTACAGAAATTGAAGCAGCATTTGTCACAGGTGATTCAAAGATGCTTATGTAAATATTCCGTCATAAATCTAATAAACCAGCTTAACTGGGGACATGCTCAAGAATGTAGGCAAAATCATATTACTCTCCTGCTAAAACCCCTTAAGAGAAGAATTCAATCTGAACCCTCTACCTGGACATATAAGGTCTGGCACCTGCTTGCTTTGCCTCCTATTCACTGTTCTCGTCTTCTATCCCTGCCGCCCAACGCACTGGCCCTGCTTTTCACCTTCCATCAAAACTGATACTCTTTCCAGTCCACCCATGACTCATGCTCTCTACATCGTCCTTAGACTTACTTATTTTGTTTCTTCTCTGGACAGTTTTCCATCATTACCCTAGCTCACAGAGCTGCCTCTTCGCTGCCACCATTTGCTATGTCATTAATGTGTATCATTTTCTTCATATTTTATTAGTTTTATATTGCTGCTCTAACAAATTTGTATAACCTCATGGCTTATCTTACAAATGATCTGTCTTATAATTCCGAAATTTGGAAATCCCAGTAAGACTGAGCTACAATTGAGGTTTAAGCAAGGCTATGTTTCTTTCTGGAGCTTTAGAGAAGAGTCCATTTTTTCTCTCTCCTAGTTTTTCAAAGTCATCTACAACCTTTGGTTCCTGAACCTTGTTCTCCATCTTGAAAATCAACACTGTTATCTCTCTCTCCCTCCTTCCCTCCCCCCCCCTCTTTCTGTCTCTCAACAGGATCTCACTCTGTAGTTCAGGCTGGCCCTGAACTCATTAAGTAGCTCAGACTGGCCTTGAACTCATGGCAATCCTCCTGCCTCTGCCTCCCGAGTGCTGCGATTACAGGTGTGAGCCACTGTGCCCACCTCTCTGTTACATCTTTCTGATTCCTCTTTTGTAGTCCTATCTTCCTTGGACTAAAGCCAGGAAAGGTTCCCAGATTTTAAATACTCCTCTTAAATTGGGGTTACCTGATTATTGCAGGGAAATTTATCTGTCTTAAGGTCCTTAACTTTAGTGACCTCTGTAAATTTCTATCATGTAAAGGAACCTTTTCAAAATGGCCAACTTTGAGCTCTTGGCTACCCTGCTGTCTTTCACAGCAGTCCCTTCTCACCCTGAAGATATACCTCCCTTCCTACATTTAATTGGCATGCACTTGCTCTGAAGAGTATGTTTTTTTTTTGCTTACTTTTAAAAAATATAAAACCTTAAAAAATATACTACCTTTTACACTTGTCCAATTCTGTGTTCAGGACAAGAAGAACTTAGAAAGAATTTCTAGAAGGAGTCCGCCAAACCCCAGAACCTGGTAACATGCACATGCGCACACACACACACACACGCAATGTGAAAACAATGAAAATGACAATACAACTAGGATTAGCGAAGTCAACACTTCAGAGGTGAGTTATATACACAGAGCCATAGTTTTCTGCTAAATTAATGTGTCAACTTTTGGTAAAAGAGAGGATGAAGAGTTGAAAGGCAAGAGGCAACTGTAAGAAAGGAGAAAAGTTGGCAGAGCGTTTTGGCAAATTCACAGGACCGTGGAGACAATATTGAAATTTGAGTATACAAGGCTATCAGTATAAGAGGGATCTAGATGCTTGAAAGAGAAGAAGGAAGAGAAGAAGGAAGGGCCCCTTCTGGGCCCTTTATTAATTCCTAGAAAACAGAGATTCCTTTTAGTGCCCCCACAGCTTCTTCCTCTACTGTTTCTGAACATCAGAGAATATCCAACTGTCCTCTCTGAGTTCAGAAAATGGAAATCAAATGATTAGAGACAGGGGGCATGCAGAAGATGAAAATGAATGAAACCACTTGGTCACCACAAGATACGGAGTGGTGGGATCTTCCTGCAGTGAGGTAGAAAGTACATGTGCTGCACTTAAATAAGATATCAGTCACAGAGTACTAAATAATATTTGCCCTTTAGGGATAAAGCTATTTTGCATAAAAAACAGCACACTTTTTGAGGTACAGTAGGAAAATATAGAAACTAGACAGAAAAAAAGACAAGAAAAATCATAATTTTAAAAATGAAAACTGCAGTTTTAGGACATAAACCCAGTTTAATTTTTTTCTCTTCTCTCATAACACAATAAGCCTGGGCAATTCCCTTCTACCTGCAAATGGGTTCAGTCATTTCCATTTTGCTTGCAAATGGCTCTTCTGCACCTGTAAATAGATCGTTTCACCTATGAATTAGAATTTCCTCTATAAGTGGACAATTATCTAACTGGGCCATCCTCCCCTACCCACCAAACCAAGACCAAGACTATATTTTATCATATTCCACAGATTTCCCCAAGCGAAAAACCACATAAATATTCTTTGTTCCAAACGGTAGTGTGCCTCATTTATCTACGTGTCCTCGCTTCACTTGTGAGTACATCCTAAAATCTGCCTAATAAATTATTCTGTCCCTCTTACTGATGTGACCTGAAAATTATTTTTCCAAGAGAGAAGTTGGAGAAACTCCAAGTATTCTATGTCTAGGGTAGGTTAAGTGCCTCATTTTAGGTTTGGGAACCTTTCAGACTCAGCCTGGTAACATTGTTGGTATTACAGTGGTGCCGAGTAACAAAAGTTGAAATTCAGAATTCACAAAGAAGGCGGTAAGGTATCAGAAATCATCAGTGATGTTGGTCATAGAGGAAGAAAAGAATTGCACCTACCTATAACTAGAGTAGGTACCTCCTCTCAGCAAATAATCGTTAACTGATGCCAACAAATGGAAATTTACAAATTGCTTAAAAAGGAATTCAATACAATGATCTTAGTGACACTTAGTTTAACTCAGTGATACAAGAAAATACAGAAAGACAATTTAGTGAAACCAGAAAGATAATTCATGATCTGAATATCATCATAAATACATACAAATGATTTTTACAAAGGTACTAAGAATATGCATAGGAGAAAGGACAATCTTAATAAATGGTGCTGGGAAAATTGGATAGCCACATCCAGATAAATGTAGAGCCTTTTGTCTCACTAGTTTTAAAAAAATTAACTCAAAATGGATTATTGACATGAATTTAAGTTTTGAAGCTAAACAAATTACCAGTAGAAAACTCAGATGCAATACTTTAAAACATTGGAGTGGGAAAATGTTTTTTGACAAGACTCAAAAGTATAAGAAATAAAAGAAGAAATTAACAAATGGATCACGTCAACTACGAGCTTCAGCATAGCAAAGAAAACATTCATCAGTGATAACCTACACAATGAGAGAAAATATATGAAAACTATACAATATCACATTACTCCATTGACATAGTACATACATTTTTATGGTTTTATGTAACCATTTAATAAATTTAAATTAAACTTTTAAAAACATAAGCCTAAGTTGAGGGACATAACTCAGTGAATGAAATAAAAAATATTGACAGTTATGACAACAGAATAGATAAAAAGTGTAAGAACAAATATATAAACTGGAATACAGGTCTATTGAAATAACAAGATCAAATAAAAGAAAGGCAAAAAGCTGGGGAAGTTAAGAAAGCCTTAAAGAATGTGACTGAGAGCTGAACACTTGCCTGACACGTGTGAGACCCTATCTGTGTTCAATCCTCAGTATAACCCCCCAAAATGATAAAGAATAGTTTTTAGAAGCAGCAAGAGAAAAGCAACAAGTGGCCTATAAGGGAATTTTCATATGAACTTTGGGCATATTTCTCAGCAGAAATTATGTAGCCCTTCAAAGGAAGGAATAAAATATTCAGAGTGCTGTTAACACAAAGCTGCTAGCTAAGAACACGGTACGGAGCAAAGCTGTCTTTGAGAAATGAAGGAGAAATAAAGGCTTACATCAGACTAAAACTAGACTATCAATACAAGAGACGCTTCAGTGCTCTGCTTAGTTCATCAATCTTCAGCCAACAATTAAACACAATAATTGCTATCGAGAAAACATATGAGAGTGCATCTCTGGTAGTGGCAAATTCTTAGTCAAACTGGGAGAATGATCTTTGAAATATTGAGTATGAACGTTAAAAATCAAAATGGTCAAAAAGAGTGATAGCCACTATAAGTCACTAAGGAATACACAATATTCTAATTTGCAAGTTGTGACAACAAAAATATAAATAGTAGAAAGACAAATGTATGGAATTTTTGTATGCAACAGAAGTTATTATTAGCGTAAAAATAGTCTATCAGCCATTTTATGCAAGTCTCATAGTAACTACAAAAGAAAAACTACATCAAATTCACAAGGAAAAGGAATCAGATTTTAATACCCCAGAAAATCACCAAATCACAAAGTTACGTAGCAAGAGAAATGGAAAAGAAAAAAGGCCTATAAGCAATCAGAAAACAATTAATAAAATGACAAGAATAAGTTCTTATGTGTCAATAATAACCTTGAATATGAATGAAATAAATTTTCCAATCAAAGGACAAGTGTGGGAGCCAGGTAGTAGCACCTATAATCCCATATTCTCAGGAAGCTAAAGTGTGAGGATCACCTGAGCCCTGACGTTCAAAGCCTTGAGTGAGATATTGCATTTAACAAAGGGATCCAATGAATATTTTCTACCAGAGACCTGCTTTAGGTTTAAGGACACACAATGGGCTAAGTATGAAGGGATGGAAGATGACTATTAGGCAAATAGTAACCAAACAAGAGAAGGGGTGCTGCATTATATCAGATAAAGATGACTTTAAGTCAAACTGTCACATGAGACAAAGAAGGTCCTTATTTAGTACTAGTGATCAATTCATCAAGAGAACATAGCAATATTAAATATATATCCCCTCAATATTGCACTATGGAAATATATACATGCTTATCAATGGACATGAAGGAAGAGATAAATAGCAATAAAATAAAGTAATAGTAGGGAACTTCAATATCCAAGTTTTAGCAATGGATAGGTCAATAAAAGAATATGCATAGGAAAGTTCTGTACTTGAACTTCATTTTACAACAAATGGACCTAAAATATTCATAGAACTTTTTATGTAAAGCAGATTAATATTCTTCTCCAGAATACAGGAATGTTCTACAGGATAGACCATTTGTTAAACCAAAATATAACTCTTGAGAAATTAAAAATTATTAAGAGATTATCTGGTAAATTTTTACTGTAACAGTATAAAAGTAGAAATTGGTAATAGGTAGAATTTTGGAAAATTTACAAATATGCAGAAATTAAATAATATGCTTCCGAGCAACAGGCTAGTCAACAATAAATCAGAAGATAAGTTTTAAAATGACTCAAAATTAATGAGAAAGAGAAAACAACTCATCGAAGCTAATGAGATATAGCTAAAGTCATTCTAAGAAAGAAGATAGCAATAAATGCCTACATTAAAAGGAGGATCTCAAATAGCCTGAGTATACCTCATGTAAATGGAAAAAGGCTTAACTAATCTCAAAGTTAGACAAATCAAAATGATGAAGATGAGAACATACATAAAGGAAATAAGAGTAGCAAAACACGCAGAAATCAATAATATCACAAGTTGATTCTTTGGGAAGATAAACAACATTGATAAACTAGCTAAACTAAGAAAAAGAGAGAACTTTAAAAACAAAATCAAATGAAATTGAAGGCATTATAACAGATATAATCAGAAATAAAGCAAATCATAAGAGTTTTATAAAAAAATTAATATGCTAATGGATTTGATATCATAGAATAAATTGATTTAATTTATTTTTAAAAAGCATTATGTTGTGGCAAAGCACAACAGCTCAGTGAGATAGCCAAGTGTTATGTTTCAGTGCTAAGTGCCACAGCCCTGAGGCACAACACAGCTCAGTGTTATAGCTCTGGGTTGAGGCTATCACAATTTGAACACTCGAGAAACTGATGATCGTTTGAAGGGGTGGAGAAAAACCTTGATTATGCTAGTGGGGCTCAGAGGAGTTCATACTCCAAGTCTGAATGCTCTACTAGAAACGAGAGCCTCCTTACATAGGGACCTATAGAGTAGGCAAGCATGCTCGCTGAAGCAGAGGGGTGGAGTTATGGAACATTCTCACAAGGGGGCAGAGTTCAGCGGAACATTCTTAAAGGGGGCGGAGCCTAACAGAACATTCTTGTAAGGGGCGGAGCTTAACAGAACATTCTTATGAAGGGACAGGGCTTAACAGAACATTCCTGAAAGGTCACACAGTTCAAACAGTGACAAAGCATTTTTATGCATTGGAGAGGAGAGTTCCCCAGCAGCACAAACTGTTACATCTCTGGAACAAAGCATTCTGTGGGGAAAAAACAAAAAATGAACAAACAAACAAACAAAAAATGGAGTCAAGCGAAGGGCTTATCTTATTGTATAGTATTGTTCTATCAATAGAATAAAGAAAAAGAAGCTTAAACAGATCAATAATAAATTATTAAAGAAGTAATTTAAAAAGGTTCAGACAAAGAAAATCCTAGGACCTGATGGCTTTGTGACTGAGTTTTATCAAGAATTCAAATAAGAATTCTGAAAGAGACCACCCCTCCATGTGGAGTTGGGTAACTATGGGTTGACTGTGTTATTAGACAACTATGTTGGGCCTGGGATTTAATTCAGTGGTTCTGCCGCCTGCCTCTTAAGCACAAGATCCCGAGTTCAATCCCCAGTACAAACAAACAAACAAATGACAACTGTAGGTTTACTAGGTAACCATGCCTTCTGTAGAATGTACCTGAGAAGCCATGACAAGTTTTGTAATCTGTCAATGAAGGATTGTAATGGACTCAGAAAGTCCTGCTAGAACTCTTTGCTGTCTTCCTCTCCACTGCTCTGCTTTGTGTAAATCCTCCATGCCATATTTCCAATGGAATTAAGCTTTGTAGATGTAAAAAGAGGTATAGAAGGAAGCACAAACTTCTTTCTGGTGCTCTTGAGACTGATAGGAGTCACTCGCTGAGCCACCAGCATTATTAGAAGCCACTTTTTGCTCCTCTCTTCATGTTAAAGAGTTATTTGTGCCGGGATCCTCTCTGTTTGCTGCTTCGATTCTACTTAAAAAATCTTTCAAATAAGAAAGGTAGAAGGAATACTTCCAAACACACTTTATACTGTCAAAATCACCTCACTAAAAAGACACCACAAGCCAGGTATTTAGTTCAGTGGTGCCAGCTCCTGCCTGACAAATGCAAGGAGGCCCTCAGTTCAATCCTTGATACCAAAAAAAAAAAAAAAAAAAAAAAAAAAAAAAAAAAAAAAAAAAAAAAAAAAAAAAAAAAAAAAAAAAAAAAAAAAAAAAAGACACCACAAAAAAATAGTAGTATAGACCAATATCTCTGATGAACCTTGAAGCAAAAGTCTGTAATAGAATATGACCAGATCAAGTTCAACAAAATAAGAAAGATAAAAGCCATATGAACATCTCAATTGACACAGAAAAGGTATTAGACAAAATGAAGTATCATTTCTTGAAAAACTCAACAGTTTAGGCACAGAAAGAAAGTTCCTTTAATACAACACAAAAGAAAAGTAAACAGCTAACATCATAATCAGGAAAGCATAACTGAAATCTTCCTCTAAGATCCAATAAAAGGCAGGAACGACTACTCTTACCATTTCTTTTGAGCATAGTATTAAAAGTGCTACCAGAAAGAGTCAGCCTAGAAAAATAAAGGTCATTCCAAATTACAAAGGGTGAGGTAAAATCCTCTCTGTTTTCAGATGCCATGGTACTATATATCAGAAACTCTCAAAATACCACACACACATACACACACACCATACTAGAATTAAATGAATTCAGTAAAGTTGCCAGTTATAAAATCAGCATGCAAAAATCAGTGGAGTGGGGATACACAAATAATTACCCAGTGGAAAATGAAGTCAAGAAAACAATCCCATTTAAAATAGCATCAAAAGAAGTATATGATTGGATAAAATACTCAGGAATACATTTATACAAAGCAGTGAAAGATGAGTACAATGAAAACTATGAAAATAATCATGACCGAAATTGAAAAGGGACAAATAAGTGGAAAGCTATTATATTTACATGGCTCACAATAATATTTTTATAATATGCATATTACCTGCTATGGTTTAGATAGGGCTTGAGTTTTCCAAGATTCCACGTGTTGAAATTGAGTCTTCATTATGAGGTATTAAGAAGATGGAAGTATAAATTTCCTAGAATGCTTAGCGGCAAGACCCTTGGAAAATTATTAGGATTAGAGAAGGTCATTAGCATGGAGGCCCCAAGAGTGAGTGAAGGTAGCTTTGTAAGAAGAGAAAGAGTCCTGATGGACACATACAGACACATCCATGCCTCCTGTCTCTTACCACACGGTGCCCTGTGGCCTCTCAGGGTAGGGTCATCACCTCATGCAGCCCCTTGAATTTACAGGTCTTGAAGCATAAGCTAAAGTGAACATGGCCTATGTTATTAGAAACAGAAAATGAACTAATATAGTATCCAAAGTGATATACAGACTTTATACAACATAAAAAGTTTATGAAGCCTTCTAAAGAAATAAAAAATAGAACTACCACATAACTCAGAAACAATTCTTCTGGTTGTACATCAAAAGGAAGTGAAATTATCTTGACTAGTTGATGATTTCATTCCTATGTTCTTTATCACATTATTCATAATTATGAAAATACAGAAACAATGTAAGTGTCCATCAATAGACAAAAAGACAAAAATAATGTAATACAAACGGAAAGTTCAGCCTTAAAAATACAATTTTGTCATCACTATATGAATGGACGTAAAGAGCACAATATTAAATGAAATAAGCCGAACATAGAAATAAAAATATTACGTGATCTTATTTATTTGTGGAATCTAATTCTTTTTTTAATTTTAAAATGGTCAAATATATAGAACTAGAAAATAAATCAGCTGTTACCATAAGGGAGGGGAGGCACAGGTCAAAGGATACAATGTAGTAGACATACAGAATTCATAACTCTAAAGATTTAATATACAAAAAGAGGAATATAGTTAATTAAATTATAGTTTGGGTTTTTGTTAATTAGTTTTCGTTACTAAAATGAAATAGAAAGGAAGAAACTATGTAAGTGATAAATACATTATTCCTCTTCACTATTATAACCATTTTACTATTTATAAGCATCCTATAACATTATGGTATTAATCTCAAAACAACTTATTTTAAAGAAAACAATAAAGCTAACAGTTTTTATTTAATCAAAATAGTTATTTAATCGAGAATAGTTAATGACATTTTAGCGAATAAACCAAGGGGGTGACAAGAAAATAAATGAAGAACAGTAATACAATAAACAGCTAATCTTAGAATTTCATGCTCTATAAAATAGCCTTCGAAAATTGGGATTTGCCAGGCGTGGTGGCGCGTGCCTGTAATCCCAGCACTAGGGAGGCTGAGGCAGGAGGATTGCTGTGAGTTCGAGACCAGCCTGGGCTACATAGTGAGTTCCAGCCAGTCTCAACTGTACAGTGAGGCCCTCAAAAAACAAAACAAAACAAAAAAGTGGGATTAAAGGCATTTCCAGAAAAACAGCAACTGAGAAAACCTAATCCCAGCAGTTCTAGATGAATAGGCGGTGACACGTGGACCTGCTCTTACTTCCTCTCAATAACTCCAACCCCACTCTCCTGACTCTTTTTCGTTACTGCTGGTGACCTCAGGGTGCATTCAAGCTTATATTTTTTAAAAATTCTGAGTTGTCAATAAAAAGAGATTGCTTCCACTTGTTCAAATTAGAATTGGCCAACATTTTAAAAAACTAATCACTAAAGGTTGTGGATGGACAGTTTTAGTTCTAACTACAGAAGAATTGGTTACAAGGAACATCTTGCTAGGGGTCAGTTTAGCCCTCTCACGTTGCCTGAAGAGAGAAATGGAGGCTCGGTAGTCTGCAGTCACAGAATAGGAAAGGTGCTATATTTGCTATATTAATCGATTTTCCTGTTGCTGAGACACAATATCTGACACCCACAACTTAAAGGAGAAGAGGCTTAATTTGATTCACAGTCTCAAATGATTCAATTCACGGTCAGCCAGCTTCATAGCAGAAATATCATAAGGGAAGGGCATGGGGGAACGAAAATAACTAGCACATGGCAGCTGGCCAGTAGAGCAGGGGAACAGTTCCGGAGAGGAAGGAATCCTGGGGCCAGACATAAACCCCAAGGCCGTGTATCCATGCCCTACCCAGAAATGAATTCCACCCACCCCCTGGGGCAGATCCCAAAGCCAATCAAGTTGGCACTTTGATTTAACCACTACAAGTGCAGGAGCGAAGAGACTACCTAGGTGAGTGTTCTCACACGTGACGTACTTTTGGGTTCCTTTACATCGCGTATGTTTTCTTAGGTAAATCTCTGGAAGGATTTCATAGGTTTGTTAAGACTTGGAGAGTCCAAATGTTGTCTCTTGGTAAGAAATTCAAGAACAGCATGGCTTGCTCCCACCTGGGAGGATATTCCCAGGGCTACCTCTCGATCAGTAATGAACCGGATGGACTTTGGCTAAACTACAATCAACTCACTCTTCTTTCTGTCCTTCCCTCCCTTTCTTGCCTTCTGAATTCTTCTCTTCTTGATTACATATCTCTTTTCCTATATCTCTCTATTTTGTTTATTTTTCTGGCTTTCTATCTTCATTTATTTGTCCCAGATGACTCTAAATCTAAGATTTTCTTCTATCAATATTTACAAACTTGAAATTTTTTTCATTTTTCTCATTTGATATTTAACCTTGACTTTAAATTCTTGAACTTTTAAGTGTCTATAATGACTTGTCTGCTTTTTCATTATTCTAAATTTCTCCTCCTAGTGTGTGTGATTTTTCTTTCATAGGCAAATTCCTCCTTCATTCATCAAAATTATTCTAGCAACTTCTATTCACCTTCAATACTCAAATAAAACTTCCATCTTCGGGGCAAGATTTTTCTGAAAGCTGTAAGCTACTTAAGGTTTATATGTACAACTTTCATTTCACATAGAGGTCATTGCAAGTACATAAGAAAAAAAAATGTTTTTCCTAAGACTTGATTACCTCAGAAGTAAGAGCCGTGTTGTGTTAACAATTATATGAATAGTGCCTGCCACAAATCCAAGCCTGCATTACATGCTTCACGTATGTTTGGGAAGATGTATGGAAGAGAAGGAATAGGTACTGTGGCCTAGCAACAATGCATGTGGTGCGTCACCAAAGGCCTGTGTGTTAGCAGCTTACTCCTCAGAGGGATGCCATTCTATTTGGAGACTGTTGCACCTTTACACGTGGTGCGGTGCAGATGGTATTCAAGTTACGAAAGTTGTTCCTGTGAAGGGAACGGCAGGCCCTAGCCCCTTCCTCAACTTCTCTCCTTTGTGTCCCAGCCTTGAGGTTCAGTGGTTTTCCTTCTCCACGTGCTCCCACCACAATGTTCAGGCACAGAGTCAGAATATTAGAACCAATAAATCCTAGACCCAAACCTCTAACAGCGTGGGCCAAAATAAACCGTACTCTTCATAAATTGATTATTTTTTATAGTAGCAAGAAGCTGACAGACACATGGCCTAATTCTAAAGAGCAAAAAACATTTATTTCTCTACATCATTATGACATTTTCTTTTTAACTCCCTTCAACTCTCCCCTCCTTTTAGAATGGCTGTATGAATTTTCTGGAAATGTAAATTTATGAAACAGTATAATGTGATAGTGAAGTTTTTTTTTCCTATCAGATCTTTAAACCATTTAAGAAGTAATTATGTGAACTCACAGTGTTATTAGTTATGTTCATTGAATTGGCATTTTCATTATGAATCCATTTTTAATTACACTGGACACCTTTCATCAATATTTCTTCTGAGTGGAGCAGAATTCATAATGGCACTTGCAAAATCACATGCTCCAGATTAAATGGAAAATTTCTGTACCTGTACAGTGTGATTAGAGAGCTGGTAGGTCCTGGGAAAGAACTTGCCTGTTTAAATAGGCTCTACACTAGTAAATAAAAAGAATTTAGTGATTATCTTGATTAGCAAAAGCCAAAAACATCTACAGAATATTCAAACAATTGATAAAAAAATTGACCTTTCATAATTTTCTTTATTAGTTCTGAGGAAAACATGATTAAAGAGGAAAATTCTGAATTGAAATCTTTCTATCATTGATTCAGAAAAGACAAAGAAAAAGTAGCATGTTTTCTTGGTCCTGCGGGATGCTTGTATAAGCCCAGACCCTTTTCATTGCAAGTGTCAGAGCTCTGATTCAAGTGGCTAAGAAAAACAAAGGGGATTTGCTGGCTCATATAAATGAAAAAGCAAGAGATATACAGTGTAAGATCTAAAAGCCAAAATAAAATATATCTTGACTTTTACCAGCACCATAGTCCAAAATTTAGCAAAATAGGCTAGATAAATATTTAAGGCCTTGAGGGCCTTATAGGTCTCTGTTGCATTTCTTTGGTTTTTTGTTTTTATAAGCCTTTAAAATATAAATCCCTTTTCTGACTTGTAAGTTCTACAAAAACGGGCTCTAGGGTCATTTGACTCACACAATATAGTTGCCCAGACCTGAAACACCTTATTCCATATTCAAACTCTTGTTGATTCTTTCAGTAATGCTCTTAATTACCAATTTTTCCAGATGTGGGCCCAGTTCAGGATAATATATTGTATTCAGTTGGCATGACTATTTTTTAAAAAAATGAACAGCACCTCAGCTTTTCTCTGTCTTACCCTTTATATTTTAAAAAATGTACATGTGCATGCCAGTTATTTTGCAGAATATTCTTCAATTTGGATTTGTCTAATGTTTGCTCCTAAGTAGATTAAAACTATGCATCTCATATGAAAATATCTATTCAGCATTATTTCTTATTATTTGGGCATTATGATGTGAAACATATTTGGTTCCTCTGTCTCAAAATTGGCAATATATGATGGCTTTGATCACTTAATGTGATATCTAACATATTTCACTGTAAAATTATTTTATATCTGTAAACAAAATTTTGGAAGCTATTTTGAAAACACATAAATATCCTGTTCCCTATAAATTACAAGTTTTATTTTGCTTTGATGATTTTTTAACTTCTATATTATGATTCTATAAGGAAGAGATAATTTTCTTCATTTTTCTCTGCTGTTCTTTCTCTTTCTCTATCAGCATAAAATCCTGTAATTCTTATTTTAATTGGTAGAATATAATTAGCTGCTATTATTTATTTTGACATTCAGGCTATTCCATGAGGCCTCTTAATGCACACAACTTCATGCATCTATTTTAAAAAATATTCAGAGGTAGCAAGTACCATATCTGTATTGTGAAAAATACATATATTTAATAATTTATATAGTATCATGAGAATATCTTTAAAACTTCAGAGCTCCCCTCAAATTTCCTCAAAGAGATTCTCTTTCCTTGGATCTGCACATGAATTTCACAGTACTGGGGCTTTGAAAAAAATAATGTTCAAAATCCTAAAACTTCATGAATAACTTTGATGTAAAGATATCGGAAGCCCACAGTACTGAACTTATTAAAACATTTCCACTTAGCATTTCCACTTTAGGGCTGATTCTAATTTATTACAAATACTGACGTGATGCCATTGTCCAGAAATTAAACTAAAATCTCCATGATTTATATTTGCCCCACCAGATCCCCAGTACCAGCTCTTCCGACCATATTATGTCCTTTCCCAGTCACAGATCTGTTCCAAGGATTCAAAGTATGAAATAAAAGATGGATTTTAAATGGGAAATTCAAATGGAAACTAAGGCTGATGAGAAGAAATGATTTCAGTGAGGATGAGGGATAAAATGAGTCATTGAAGGAAATGTTATCTGGCTTAATTAGAGAGGAGCGGGTAGCAAAAACACCTAAAGTGTATTTTCTAATAACTATGAATCATTATTTATTAACTATATTCTTGGGATGAACACTTAGTGTTTAAATACCATTTCCAGACTTCAAAAACCAGTCTGAAGACGTGAGAAAATAAACCGGTTCAGCAATGCCATATCATTTCTGAGGTCCAATGAGGTAGTTCATTTTAAATAAGTCTGATGTCAGTGAGAAAACGCTCACAGATGGAGAAAACAACGCTTACTAAATGAATCTTGACAGTAGTGTTCTGTGTTTCATGCATCACCCACACTGTGCAGGTAGGATAAATTGTAGCTGTGCCAGGTAGAGATTCAAGTAAGACAAAGATTTTCTTTCAAATGTAGAGGGGTTTATTAGTTTGTGTAGGAGTAATAAATAATCTTCTTCTGAGCAGTATTTTAAAAAGAGGCACACAGATCTGCTACCAGAATGCACAGAAAGGATATAAAGTCACACTTGGGAGATTAGAGATGTTTCCCAGTGGAGACGGTGCTCTGAATTTTAAGGGACCCAATTAGTTGGGTATGGCCATGCAAAGCAGAGGAAGTTCATGCTTTTGATGTCTATTGATATCCTGAAATGAAATATATCCAACCTGAAGGCTTTCTACACTTAGAAAGTGACTCTTTTTTTGATGTTTTCTGTAGTTCAGTTCCCAACCTTCAAGAGCACTGAGACGTGCTTCTATGAATAATTAACTGTTAACACAGACAGGGGAGTTTTCCTTCTACACAGTCTAAAGGAAACCTCCCCATCATGGGCATTCTCAACTAGCTTTTTCCATTTTCTCCCCCACCCCCATTAAGTTTTTTGGTGCATTTAAAGCAAAGAATAGAGTTACATTCATCATTGGGATCTCACACCTTTACATGATGTATCTTGGTTCTTACTTTTTCCCCATACCCCTACCCTCCCTTCACCCCCTTCACCCTTCCCTATTTACAACCTTAATAGAACATCACACTTTTCGTAGATCATTCACTGTCTTATTTTCTAACTATGCCTAAGAGAAGGCAAGTCTGAAGGATCTAGGACCTGTGATGTCATGTCCATCTCTGTAATCCCCCAAATTTGGGATGGTCTTTATTATATAGAAGACATTTAATAGATGCTCGTCAGACAAAAGAATGCCTGCCTTCTGTGTCCACTTAAGCAAAAATTAGAAACAGCTGGTATACTTCAGTCCTTTTAAAACAGCATATTAAAGGAATGCATTCTCTGATTTTAGTGTGAAAACTGAGTCATAAACAATGTCAAAGTGTTTATTCTAACACATTAAAACTTTATGGAAGTGACAGTATTTGACAAAATATAATCATTGCTACTCTGCTGGATAGTTTTATGATAGAAATGTACGAATCCTGTGCAAGTATAAGTATTTTTTAAAATTAATTTTATTGGTACATTTTAGGTATACAACATAATGACATACCTCAGTGGAGATTTGTATCTTTACATAATATACTTTGATTATTTTTTCCTTATTCCCCTGCCCTACCTTTAACCCCCTCCACCCCTAACTATTACAAAGACTGTTTCCTTTTTTTCATTTTCTTATGTTAATTCTATTCTCTTCTTTCCTTTCCCCTACGCCTCCCACTTCCCTTTCCCCTTTATATATTTTCTTTCTATTTCACAATATCTATTACACATTTTGAGAAGATCATAAGTCTTGGTTGATAAGTTTTGTACAATATGTTTTAAATACTAACCTACCTTAATAAAAGAACAAATACTACAAAGGAAAATCAACCCAATTTATCAAACATTGTTGAATACAGAATATGGGATCAAATTGTTGAGTAAAAGGAGACATTATTAATTACTATATGATCTAAAACCTGTATATAAATGTATTCTCTACTCGTTTTGAAGACGTTATAGTTAAAATGCCTTTTCATTTGTAAACCTGACTCACGGTCAGAAAAAGAATTTAAATCATAGTAAAATAGCTTTGTTTATAACGGCACAGTTTGTAATAGCTAAACTTGGAAGCAGCGCATTTGCCCATCAGTTGGAGACTGGATAAAGAATATGTGTTTTTTCTTTTTTTCTTCTTTTTTTTTTCTTTTTCTCTCATTGAGTTTATTGGTACATTTTAGGTATACAGTACAGTTACATTCATTATTGGGATCTTGTACCTTTACATGGCAGGTCTTGGTTCTCATTTTTTCCCCTTGTCCCCGCCCTCCCTTCACCCCCTCCTCCCCTCCCCATTTACAAACACTTTATTTCCATTTCATCATTTTCTCATATTTTTTTTATTTCCCTTATTAACTTTCTCCTACCCTTCCCACTTCCCCTACACCTTTAGCCCCTTTCTTCCTATTTCACATTGTCAATTATATCCTTAGGACCTTATGTACTGTTACAGTTTTTCACACCAGTATGCACACTTAGTGTGCACTTAGTATTTCCTTCAGTATGCATCCATTTTCCTATCAATGACTCTAATTTTTCTATAAAATGGAGTACTACTCAGCCATAAAGAATGAGAAATTAGTCATTCATAGGAAAATGGATGAATATTGAGGATATACTCCTGAGTGAAATAAATAAGTCACACATGTATAAATACCAAGTAGTTTCTCTGGTGTGAAAAACTATAATGATCCTAATGATATAATTGACATTGTGAAATAGGAAGAAATGAGCTAAAGGTGTAGGGGAAGTGGGAAGGGTAGGGGAAGGGGAATAAGGGAAAAGAAAAAAAATATGAGAAAATGAAATAATGGAAATAAAGTCTTTGTAAATGGGGAAAGGAGGAGAGGGTGAAGGGAGGACAGGGGCATGGGAAAAAAATAAGAACCAAGACCTGTCATGTAGAGGTACAAGATCTCAAAGATGAATGTAACTGTACTGTATCCCTAAAATGTACAATAAACTCAATGAGAAAAAAATTTAAAATAAAATCGCTTTGAATCATCCAAAAGTGTTGCATTTCCACGTCCATGTCCTATGCGTTATTTAATGGTTAAAAAAAGTGACAAGACTTATTCAAATGATTATAGCATATCAAGAATAAGGCCAGGCACTGCATAAATTCAGCATCCCTACAATTCTCACTACAAACTCATGGGTAGATCTACAATTAGCTCCACTTTTGTATGGGAAACTGAGGCTTAGAGAAATTTGTTTTGAAAGGCACAGAGCTGCTGATATCACAGCTTAGAATTATCTGAGCACAGAACCAAAGTTTAGTCACTGAGCCATATGAAACTAATATACTAACTTTTTAAAAAATGAACAATCATCTGGTCATTTAGTTCTTAACTGGTTGCTTTATAATTCATATTAATTTCTGTTATTGAGAACAGCTTTTCCACTTATGTACTTTATCAAAGACTTAAATGTACAGAGAATCAATACTAAATTCATTTTCTATTAAACAATAATCTTACTTTTACTGACCACACAGTGAAAAATAAAAGTGATCATACATCAGAACCCTGATTGCATCTCCAAGCAATTAAAGGTCAGACATTCTACACACAATTCTTCTTTTGATGATTTTTTTCTTAACCAGCATTGCTATTATTACTCCATATTTAATGAGTGCATTAATTTGAGGGAGTACAATATGTTTTCTTCTAGCTGTTAATGCACCCTCTCAGATAAGGGGGAAACATTTTGTTTACCCACTTTATATATTTTCTTATTTGCTCTCTTCCCAGATTCCAGCGATTCTTCATGAAAATCATGACTTAAAGTAATAGTGAGATCAATAATCCTCAACTGATTTGGCTTTGAGCTCAATCCTATTTTAAGGATAGTGGAAAACTCAGGCCACAGTCCTACACAGACCTCTGTTCTGTTAGTGGCCCTGGTGGCCCTGCCTCTGACCCTGTGTCATCTCAGGGCAACTTGCATGCTCCCTTGATCCTCAATTTCCTCTACTACTGAAAAGAAAGAGAGAGAGAGAGAGAGAGAGAGAGAGAGAGAGAGAGAGAGAGAAAGAAAGGCAGACATCTGCTTCTCAAGATCTTTTTCTTACACGAAACAATGCAAGCACAAGGCTAGATATGAGATAGGAATACAATAAACAATAATACATTTTGATGGTGCAGCCCAGAAAACCCCCAAAATGAATCATTACGATAAAATGTCTTCCATCATCCTAACCCTGGAGTCAGCCCACCTAAACTACTGTTGAGTAGGAGTGAAGGTAGCTGAGGAACCAGTAAACTGAGGTTTTTGTTTTGTCTGCTTTTTCTTTCTGGAAGAACCTCAGGAGAGCCTCTATTACACACATTTTCCCGTCATGAGATTTCATCTCTTAGCTCTAAGCTCCCATTGTCTGTGCACACGTTTTCCTGCAGGATAAAATCAGGAGCCAGTCAAGGGAAAACTCCTCTGCCTGGATTTTGAGTAAATTATGAATGCATCCATTCTTGGAGTTGAGGAGCGAGGAAGCTCACGTATATCCAGTGCTGATGAAGTAGAGATGATGAAATCTAAGACTCATGTGTTTTGCATTTAGTCAGATAACTGTTTCACTAATAGTGATTAATGGAGGAAAGGTGACAAATCTGAGCACCAAGATACCTAGGATCTCCAGTGTTGGGGCATGGATAAAACCTATGCAAAAATCACCCGATATGCATTTTTTTTTATTCATTAAGTTTATGGGTACCTTTTAGGTATACAACATGATGACATTCATCATTGGGCATTTGTACCTTTCCAGGATGTATCTTGGTTCTTATTTTTTCCCCATTCCTCTGCCCTCCCTTCAACCTTTCCACCCCTCCCTATTTACAAAGACTTTGTTTCCATTTTTTTTCTTTTCTCATATTTATTCCCTTCCCTTCTTTCCTTTCCCCCACCCCTCCCATTTCCTCTTCCCCTTCTCCTTTGGACCTTTTCTTCCTATGTCACATCATCTATTATACATTTTGGTCCTCATTTACACTTTTAGTTTCTCACACCAGAGAAACTATTTGGTATTTACACATATGTGTCATACTTATTTCACTTAAGATTGTGGCATCGATGCATATCCTCTGTATTATTTTCTTAGAGGATGAGGATGATGATGATGATGTGTGTGTGTGTGTGTGTGTGTGTGTGTGTGTGTGTGTGTCTTTTGTGGCAACTATTATTAGATAAACTATTGCACGAAGTTTCTTTATTTTAAAAACCCTTGGAAAAATCATAATAGAGCATATTTGAGGAAAAAGAAAAGGCAAAGGCAAAACTCAAATGCTCTTTGGGGGCATAATCCATGTGGAAGCTAACTGGAAAAAAACTTTAAAAAAATTTAAAGTAGCTTTCATTAAACATTTTTTAATTTATGTCCATTTTTTCCAACCTTATTTTTCCCTCAAACAAATATTAACTGCTAATTCTATCTCCTCTAAATCAGGGAGCCAAATGTGGGTTTTGCAATCTGTATCACACTAGCAGAGCCTGTGAATCTGTAGGAGGGTAGGAACTCGGCCTTATTCACCTATGTAAATATAGGCGCATGTTTGGAGTTTCCAGTATATGTGACCCTGAAGTCTTAACTTCTGCTTTCAGATGCAAAATATTACGTGAAATTTCTGTGAACTCCAAAGCTTAAGGAGGGCAGATGACCAGGCTACAGTCAATGTCTAATAAACATCAGAAATTAAGTAATGGCAATTTCTCAACTTCAAAGCCAAATCTGTTTTGTTAGGTGCTTCCTCTCCAAAGGCTACATTTTTATGGACCAAATAACTCATTAAAAATTCTGGGTTTTATTTTTTTGCATTTTCAGTACAAGGAATTATCTAGAACACCTATTTGTTTCCATGAAATGCATCCATATAAATGCAATAAAATCTCCTTGAATTAATGTAATGGAGAGCTTGCAAGCACCAGATGTTAATCACTCTAAATTCACTTCCTCCTAAATTTTTATAAAACTTTGCTGAGAACCTTCTCTACTTCCCTCACACTGTTCTCCATTCCACCACATTCTCCTAGTAAGTTCACTTGGAATTTCAGTGTTTGAAGAGTTATTCCAAGAAATTCAAAGACCTAAACCTACCCCAAGGTAAAGCTGTTAGTCAAAGTCTATCCCACATAATCTCTTCCAACCAGAGATTTTATCAACACTAAGTTCCAGTAAAACACTAAATGCCGGTACATTGAATTGTTAAAAAATTGATTCAAATTTTAGATTGGCAATTTTTAACATAATGCCTATAACATAGATGATAATGCTACACTGATATAAAATTTTGTACTAAGCAAAAACGATAAATTCCTACAGTAGTGGCACCTCATTATTGCTTTTTCCTGGTGTCCAGGAGTACTCAATGCCTGTTCTGTACCTTACAGTACTTTCCTCCAGTTTCTGTTCATGTTGGCCTAACTCACAGCCTACCTTCTTCACAAAGTTTTCTGTTAGTCCAGCTGATGTTGTGTTTTTCCTTCTCAGGAATCTTTGCTTTTGTGAGCAGAGAGGGACATACTATACTTAGGGATATTTTTAGTTCAATACTTGCTAGGTTTTTCTCTATTTGATCATTCTCCAACATAGGAGAAGTTTAACTACATCAAAGAAAGAAAACAAAAGTAATGTAAAAACAGGAGGGAGGACAGATGAAGGTAATGTAATTTCTTTTATTTTTTAACCAGGCACCCTGCAGCTGTTTAATAAAACCATCTACTTGCAGAGATGAATTACTTGCAAGTTATATCAACCCTAAATTGCTTCTCAAGTTTCTAGCTGCTGATGGCAGCAATGTTTTATGGAGATTTAAACAAGGTGATTTGGCAAAAAAGCATCAGTTCCCACTTGTATAGCCCTGAAATGACTGTTTTGGTGGCACAGAGTTTCTGAAAAATGAGGTCAATGTCCTGAATACGTAATTTGTCACTCATGTACTTGTGCTGCCTGAGTTAACTGTCCCACAAATGTTTTGATGGTCAAAGATTCTTAACCTTCATTATTGCCTAGGGAAGTATTTGTCTATATTATTTTATGTTTAAAAATGATTTTATGCCAGTTGCTTCTGACCAAAGTATTCAGTGGGCTTTTACTGATATCCTGTTTCATGTCATGTGGAATTACTCCAGAAAGAATGGGAAGTGAGAGAGGAATATATGGGTCTCTCTCCCCTTCTCCCTCTCCTTCTCTCTACCTGTTCCTTTTCCTAGAATGATGGCTTAATAAAATATTTCAAATATTTAGTGTTAACTGAATTAAAGTTGAAATGCCAACATGTGACTTATTGTTTTGAAGTAGAGCTCATCATGGTGTCAGTAAAATGTAAGGATTATTCTACTCCAAATTCAAATAGCACAGGTGCTTGTCTATCTCTGTACCCAGGCTCTGCTTTTCTGGCATAGTGCCTCCTACTTAACAAAGGCTGCACCAGGTGAAGAGATTGAGCTGCAGTAGCTTGATTCAGACCACTGCAAAGACACATATTCATCTCTTTAAATGTCTTTATCAACAAGACATT
The DNA here is from genome assembly GCF_012274545.1 of Fukomys damarensis. Classification (NCBI taxonomy): domain Eukaryota; kingdom Metazoa; phylum Chordata; class Mammalia; order Rodentia; family Bathyergidae; genus Fukomys; species Fukomys damarensis. The sequence continues at coordinate 13,027,775 of NW_022900915.1, forward strand.
TGCAACATTTTGGATTTTCTAGAAGGCTTTCAAGAATAGTGACGGCTTTCATCAGAAACTACCTAGCTCATGTACAGAAGAGGTGTTTTTCATGCATGGGTATCTGGTGTGAAGATAGATAATCCCCTAAGGAAAGTATCTGCCCACTGCAGTAGGGATTCCCAGGGAGCAGCTTTCTAAACTAAAGCGAAATCTTTATTTGTTCTGATGGATAAGAGTTTTGCAGAAATGCAACCAAAACCCTAGAGATGCCCAGAATTCATAGATGTGGATCCTAATTTAGTCTCATTGACCCCTTGAACCTCATCATTCATTCATTCAATCAATAAATATTTCAGAAGGCTTCCAAATGTCATTCATGTTGTGAGACATTCTAGTAAGGTAGTCACTATCCAGAATATAGAATCTGTGCTCATAAACATATGTGCTAGAAGAGAAAGTGAATACAAATCGAATTATTATACATTATTATAACTGCTAGAAATGCTAACAAATATGCAATTCTCTGCAACATGGAGTGGAGGGAGGTACAGTAGTTGGACTGATCCATGACAGACCTTATGAGGATCTGAAAGGGTTCAATTTAAACTATGACCTGTAATGGGCTGTAAATGTGTGAAAACTGATAGTCATCAGCACCCTGCATCTTAAGCTCTTTTTCAATGGAAGTCCTGATTCTATTCTAAAAGAATGGTCCCCTTTTAATTCTTCTCAACAGAAAGAGAAAGTTCAGCAGAGAACATTCAGAGATTCCAGGAAATTGACCAGTTTTTCCAATGTCAATTTCCTCTCCTCACAGACAAATGAAACGATAAAGATATTTCACACTTTCCCCCCAAATACTCATTATTTTAGGATCTAAAATTGTAAATGATTTGCAATTAGTAGATATTTATATGTCTTTTTTTATTCTTCTTAACTGTTAATATAATTAGAATTGCTGAATAGAAAGTCAACTGGGGTCTGATTTTCTCACTCTATAGTATAGCAAAATTAGAGGAGTGTAAACATGCAATGCTGTCAATGGGCTTGTTCTGGACAAGGAAGTTAGAACAATGGAGATGCACTGCACTCTGTGCCAGATTTGAGCCCATTTATTAAGCCGATGGCTGAGTGGGGCTACTGCCTGGAAAGTTCTTTCAGCAATGGGAAACAATTTGATTTCTTCTTTTAAATCATGCTTTCAAGTTGGGGAGAGAGAGCTCAAGGGAGAGCAAGCAGAATCTTACAGAAGCAGACCCATGCCAGGTGGGGAGGGGGGCACAAGGAAGTTTCACACACTAGGTGAGCTACAAAACATCCTGCAACTGCAGCAAGTTTACTGCCAAGCAGGATGCAGGGTTTGGGGTGCTTTGTCCAAGCACAGGCACAAACTGGCAATAAGACTCAAAATGTTGACTATCACATTCCCAACTCCTCTATGCATGATGTTGACTCCACAAGAGACTCTTGATTGGGCAGGGGGTTATGCAAGGGATTGTAGTAGAATCTCATATACATCAGTTTAACAGAAGCTATGTGCTGTTTTACAGAGTTGATTATCCAATGAACAATATAGGGGCCAATTAAGACCCAAAGAAAAAACAGGATGAGGGGACCAGCCAGTCTGGTGATGAGGGTACTTATCCAAGGGCTCCAATTGAACAGGTTATGACACCATGAGCTTCTATTTTCCTTCTCCTTCAGATAGCTATGTAGATTTTCCTTGCCCTTGAGAAGAGTATAGTGGATTACACCAGACTTGTTGGCATAGAAACAACATGGCTCCCCTAGAGCAGCACATAATCCTCCTTGTGACAAGAGCACTAGATCAAGCCCCCTTTGATTTTGGAGGACCACCTCAGCAAGTGACTCTACTTGGGAGTGAAGGGTCTCAAGGGCATATTACAGGTTTCCTAGGTCAGTGTCTACCAGTTCTGCTAACGCTGAGAATCCAAGTTCTCCTCTAGCTAATGTGGCAGTTCCAAGTGCTGCTGATTCAGCTAACCTCAATCCAACAAAATTGGAGTGACTGTGGAGGCTGCGCGCTTCTGTCTGTATGGCAGTTCCTGGGGGTGCTATGAAATCCCAGCCCTGCTGTCCTCCATACACATGAACTTGAGGGAGAATTCAGGCTGGGATGCATAAGACCTCAGGTCTAGTATCTCACTCAGGAATTCTGCCACTTCTAGTGAGCCCTGAGGTATAAGCTAGTCAAGTGCAATTTACAGAGAGTAGGCACAGTAGAGTTTCCAATGTTTCCAATTTATATCCAGTGCCCTACTGACTAACAGAGCTATAGAGGCTGAAAGGTAGAGCCACTGTCAGATCCAATGGACACCAGTAATCCGAATCTCAGAATTAATTCCTGAAGAAGTTTCTTTACCACCATAGTGGCAGTCTCCTATGAAGTTGTATAGACCTCTGCCCAACCTGAAAAGGTATCTATGAAAACCAGAAGGTAGTGATAGCCATCTGCTGGTGATTTGATCTCTGTGAAATCCATTTCCCAGTGTTCTCCAGGATTCCTACCCTGGAATTTGATTCTGAGTGCTGCAGATGGGCCCTAGCCAGGATTTACTTGTACATATGTTTGGGATCTAAGAGAGGCCTGCTGGGCCAGCTCCTGCAACTTTGAAAAGCACCATCTTGGAGCTAGAAGCTCAGCCATCTTGGAACCCCCAGGTGCATGACCAAATGCAGCTGCTGGGTGAGCTGTCATCCTATTGCCTGGGGGAGGAAGATGCAACCATCTGGACATTTCCAACAGCCTTGGGGATTTTTCTTTGCTTGCATCTGCCTTGCTTCTTTATCTTCTTCTTCATTGTAAGTAGGGCTAGTTCGGAAGTTGGGAGCAAAGGATGAGGAGGACTTATGGTAGGAAGGATGACTAAGGGTTCAGTTGGCCTCAGGGCTGCTTCCCTGGCTGCCTGATCTGCAAGTTGATTTTCCTTAGCCTCAGGTGTATTGTCCTTTTGGTGACCCCGAACATGAATGACAGCCACCTTCTTGGGAAGCCATACCACTTCTAGGTGATACAATATCTCTTCCTTGCTTTTGACAGTCTTTCCTGCTGCTGTCAGAAGCCCTCTCTCTTTGTAGATGCTCATGTGGACTTAGAGAATAGTAAAGGCATATCTGCTGTCACTACATACATACATTTATCTTCTTTTCCTTTCCCCGTCTCAAGGCCTGAGCCAAGGCGATCAGTTCTTCCTTTTGGGCTGAGGTCCCCCCGGACAGAGGCTGAGCCCAAATGACTTGATCAACTGTAGTCACTGCAGCTCCACCCTCCACACCTTCCTTATCACCATGCTGCTTCCATCTGTGAAGAGGGTGGCATCTGCCTCAGCTAAGGGGTTGTCTGTTAAGTCCAATCAGCCTCCTTGGGCCTGGTCCAGCACCTCCTCACAGTCATAAATTGGGATGATAGGGTCATCATCTGGCATCAGTGCAGCTGGATTGAGAATCTGTCCTGCTGAGAAGACTATGCAAATCTGGTCAAGCAAAAGACTTTGACACTGAATGAAGTGGGCATTTAATATCCATTTGTTAGTAGCAACCCCTGAGCAGAGTCTGTGCTGAATGAGAGACAGTTAGGACTAGGTCCTATCCAAGGGTTAACTTACCAGCCTCCTTGACCAATAAAACTGTGGCAGCTATCACCCAAAGACATGAAGGCCATCCTGAGGCCACAGGGTCTAATCTTTTAGAGAGATAGGCCACAGGGTGCTTCCAGGGTCCCAAGGACTGTGTTCGGACTCCCTTAGCAATCTCTCTTACCTCATGGGTGAATAGATGAAAAGGCTTAGTAACATCAGGTAGTGCCAGAGCCAGAGCTAATACCAAAGCTCTTTTCATATTCAGGAAAGTTTCTTCTTCATCTATTCACCATTCCACAGATTGATTTTCCTCCTGTGGCAGAATGGAGGGGCTGCACTATCTCTGCAAACCCAGAGATCCATAGGTGATGGTATCCAGCTGCACCTAGGAATTCTCATATCTGTTTCTTGGTAGTTGATGTGGGTATCTGGAGGACGGCCCTTTTCCTGGCCTGGGACACAGCTCTTCTTCCTTCTGAGCTTTCATATCCCAGGTACAATACTTTAGGGGCAACAAGTTGTGCCTTCTTGTCCAAGATGCAGTAGCCCAACTCCTCTAGTAGCTGAAGAAGCTCTTGTGTCCCCTGCAAGTATTTTGAATAGCTAGCAGCAGCTAATAATAAATCATCCACATATTAAAGCTGGGAGAGGTTAGGACTGTGGGGTTAAAAACTCACCAAGTCCTTCTGGAGGGTCTCACTGAATAGGGTGGGTGAATTTTTGAATCCTTGAGGCAGCTGGGTCCAGGTGAGCTGACAGGTATCGTTGGAAACTGGGTCAGTCCACTCGAAAGGGAAGATAGGCTGGCTAGCTGGGGCAGGGGGAACACTGAAAAAAAGCATCCTTTAAGTCTAGCACAGTATACACTTGGTGCTCAGGAGACAGCAAACTCAAGTTAGGTAGAACTCTAGAAGATATCAGCATAGGAAAAGACTTTATGAACGAATCTTCGGTAGCACAGGAACTAGCACAAAGAATCAACAATTGGTTTCTTATCTTTTTAAAAAGCTTCTTGCATGGCCAGATAAATCACAAGTACAGCTAAGAGACTTTTTTCCACAATGTGGGAAAAAATTTTTACCAGCTGTTCCTCAGACAAAGGTCTACTATTTAGAATATATAAAGAAAAAAATGCAGAGTCCCCAAATATAAAGACCCAATTCAAAAACGGGCATCTGTTACAGTACCGTCCTACATCAATAATACTAGATTCAGTTTTGGTTTGAAATTTACTTTGTCTGCAAATAAGATTGCTACCCCTGTTTTTTTCTGGGCTCCTGTCACATGGAGAATTGTTTTCTATCTTTTCACTTTCAGTCTATGGGCTTCTTTTTGCACTAGGTGTGTTTCTTGTATACAACATATTGTTGGACTTTGCTTCTTATTCCATTTTGCCAGTCTATTTCTCTTGATTGGTGAGTTGAGGCCATTGACATTGCTGGTTATAACTGATATGTACTGACTTATTATTGACATGTTATTGGCCTTTTGTTGACTCTTTTTACTTTTTCACCTTCTCCTTTTAATTTCTTGCCTTGCCTATTTGATTTGCTCTGTTGGGCCTCATGGTGTTGTTGCCTTCATTGTCTTTTTCTAGGATCTTGTTTAGAATTGCTTGTAGTGCTGGTTTGGTATTCATGTAGTTTCTCAGGTGTTCTTTGTCGTGGAAGTGTCTTATTTCCCCATCCATTTTGAAAGAGAGTTTTGCTGGATACATCAGTCTAGGTTGGAGGTTGTTCTCTTTTAGTACTTGAAATATCTCATTCCAGGCTCTCCTTGCCCCAAGGGTTTGTGTTGAAAAGTCTGCTGTGATTCTGATGGGCTTTCCTTTGTATGTGATTTGTTTCTTTTCTCATACTGCTTGTAGTATTTTGTTCTTCTGTTGGGTTTCTGGGATCTTGACTATTATATGTCTAGGTGTAGATTTTTTTTGATTGTAGCTAGTTGGGGTCCTATATACCTCAGTTATCTGAATGTCAAATTCTTCCCCTCTGTTTGGGAAATTTTCGGTCATTAATTCTGCAAACAGCTTTTTTAAGTCCTTTGTATTTTCTCCTGCTACTTCATGTATTCCTATCAGTCTTATGTTATTCTTCTTTGCATCATCTAGGAGTTTTTGGATCGATTTCTCATGATCTCTTACTGTTTTTAAGAGACCTCTCTTTTCATGGTCACTGACTGCAATCTTATCTTCTATATCTGAGAGGCTATCTTTGCATTCTTTTATTCTGTTGTGCACAATTTCAATAGAGTGTTTAATCTCCTCGATATCTGTTTGAATCTGTTTTATGGATTCCATTTCTTTCCTATGTTGGGCGTTTATTTTTTCCATTTCTTTCTTATGCTGAGCCTTTATGGCTTCTATCATGCTCCTGAGCTCATCTATGTTTTTGTCAGTTTCTGCTGTAGAGTCTCGAATCACAACTTTCATTTTGCTCACTATCTCTATGATTATCTGGGAAATTATTTCTGTTTTGAATTTTTCTAGAGCCTGATTGATCTGTTTTGTTACTTCCTGTGCTTTGAGTTCAGGGTGTCCTGGTGGTTCACTACCTCTATGAATGTAAAATATCTAGTACCTGCTTTATGATACATAGTAGGGACTGTGCTTTATCAGAGCTACATTTAATGATATTACTCTAGAATGTTCTCTTTCCAAATGATGATTAAGAGGCTAATAGAAAAAATGGTGCCAGGTACCACAACAACAACAGAACTTTGCTGTTTTCTGGATATTATTTTTTTCTTTGTGTGTTTTTTTTAAATGGAATATGCTGAATGTCTATAATTTTGTTCAGATATCTGCAGAACCTGGAAAAGCTGTTGCTATCGATGCATAACATACTATTATTAGTCTTTTTATATAAATATATATATATATACACATATATATATAAATTAATTTTGGGAAACTTTAACGGTGCTGCCAACTTTGGAAAAAGTCATCCCAATTTACTGTGCTGACTTGGCATTGCACAGAAATGGACAACCATATTGGTCTAGAAATGTTAATT
>NW_022900915.1:13034642-13044489 GCF_012274545.1 Fukomys damarensis
TTACATCATTGCCTTTTCTCTTTTACTTTCCTTTTTAGTTTTATTTTAGGATTCCCTATTTTTAATGTTCGTACAGAGATTTCTTTAACTGAAATACCGAATAGGTTCTTTGGTGTGAAAAACTATAATAGTACACAGGATCCTAATGAGATAATAATGTGAAATAGGAAGTAAAGGGCTAAAGGTGTGGGGAAAGTGGGAAGGGTGGGGGAAAGGTAATAAGGGAGAGGAAAAAAATATGAGAAACTGAAAAAATGGAAATAAAGTGTTTGTAAATGGGGAGGGGAGGAGGGGGTGAAGGGAGAGCAGGGACAAGGGGAAAAAATGAGAATCAAGATCTATTATGTAAAGGTACAGAATCCCAATGATGAATGTAATTGTATTGTATACCTAGATTGTACCAATAAACTCAATAAAAATTAAAAAAATAATTTAAAAAAATGGGCATCTGAAATGAACAGACATTTCTCAGACAAAGAAATAAAAGCAGCAGATAAACATATGAAAAAATGTTTGACATCACTGGTTATTCAAGAGATGCAGATGAAAACACTGAGATTCTATCTCACCACAGAAAGAATGGCTGTTATCAAGAAATTAACCAATAACAAATGCTAGTGGGGTTGTGGGGAGATAGGAACCCTTCTCCATTGTTGGTGGGAGTGGAGAAGGTGTAACCACTGTGGAAACCAATATACATATACCTCAAACATCTAGGACTAGAAGTCCCATTTGACCCAGCTATTCCTCTGTTGGGTATCTTCCCAAAAGAACTAAAAGAATCATAAAAAGTGATATATGTTCACCCATGTAACTGTACTGTGTACCTAAAATGTACCAATAAATTTAATAAAGATAAAAAAGAGGGTATACTGGTGGGGGAAATAGGATGCAGAGTTACCACTTAACCAATTAACTTCTCTCAAGTCCTGAACCAGCCTGTAATTTGATGTCCCCAGTTTCTGTACTGGCAGGGATGGGGTGTTTCATGGAGATTTGCAGGGAGTTAATATCCCAAAGTCCACCATCCTCCTAATGTGAGGGGCTTTCCTCTGTCTGGCCTTCTGAGAGAGGGGGTGCTGTCAAGGTCTCATCCCAGCAAGGGGAATGGGCTGTCAGGTATTGCCAGAAAAAAAAAGTGAGTAACTTGTTCCGATTCCAGGCTCACTTATGAGCAAGCAGTCTTGGACTGCTCCTACAGCCCCGTGGCTGGGAGTGGTTTGTGTTGAAATCTCTCCTAGGGGAGTTTTTAACACTGACCTCCTGGTGCCAGTGTCTACCAGGAAACAGACCTGTTCACCCCCTACTTCAACATTTACCATGAGCTCCTGGGGATCAAGAGAGGAGGAGCCCGGCCCCCTCAGTCTGAATCTTCCTTTCCCCTGGATGCAGGGAGGGATAGTACCTTGGTAGAGGGGCTGCGGTGGCATTCATTTTCTAGTGCCCTTCCTTCTTGCAAAAGGCACATTCATTTCTGCCCAATGATGGGTGTCCTCCGGGCTTTCTAGGCACTTAACTTTTGGGCTTCCTAAGGTTGGATCCTCTGATGGCTGCTGCCAAGACTTTTGCTTGTTATTTTGCTGACTGCTCAGCCATGGCTGTGGCCAAGTTTTGTTTTTCGGAGTCCCTTCTCTCAAACACCTTTTGAACTACTTCTAACAGCTGAGATGGATTTATTTCTGGGAATCCCACCAATTTTTGTAATTTTCTCCTAATACTGTGTGCAGACTGAATAGCAAAAGTCAAATTTATACCCCTATTGTTCTCTGGAACAGAGGAGTCAAATGGGGTATAAACCCAGAAGACTTCTCTGAGTCTCTCCAGGAATGTAGTGGGGGACTTTTCTGGTCCCTGCAATACTTCAGTGGTTTTTGACAGATTTATGCATTTCCCAAGCTGCTGCTCAAGTGCTACTCAACAGGTTCTGGTGAAAGGTGATCAAAGCCTATCTTTCCCCTGAAGAATCTGGATTCCATTCAGGCCACTCTGAGGGGAACCATTGCTTCAATAATTTGTGGGACACCTCCTCTGAATGCCCCCCACCCAATAAAACTTTTTTAGCCTCAAATCTAATCCTGTCCCACTCCTCAGTGGTGAACAGGGTCAATGACAGCTGCTGACAGTCATCCCAGGCGAGCAAATGAGTCCTAAAGATCGACTCAGTCAGGGAAATCAGAGCCTGGGGTTTCTCAGAGAATGGTAGATACTGAGTTTTTCAAGTTGTAGAGGTCAGAAGTGGAAAAAGGGAACATATGCCACAAATGGGCCGGTTCCTGATCCTACCCCATCAGGAGGGGCCTACCTCAAAGAAAAGAGAATATCTGGACTGCATCTTCCCAAAATGTTGGTCTGCTAGGATCAGAGACACTCTCATATGCGGGGAGAGCTAGCAGGGGAAGTAAAGGAAGAAACAAGGAAGTTGGCGGCAGACAGTGTGGGATGGAAAGGAGATGGAGGAGAACTCGGGTTATACAGAAGTGGAGAGGGGAGGACTTTCTCAGCATCTGACTGCTATAGAACAAGTTTCTGTCTCTCTGGAGTTCACATACAAGGGGGAGAACAGTTTTTGGAAATAAGCGGTCATGGACGAGGGTGCTACACTACAGTTAACGAGGGGTCCATGTAAGGAAACTGAATGGGGTGTCCTGGTGATCCAGTAGAAATCTTCCAAACTGCTTAAACCAAGGCAGGGTCAAGGGAGCCCACAGAGGGTCAAATGACACCAAGAGAGGGTCACTCAAGCTGTTAAAAAGTGCAGAGTTTGTTTTTTTGACATTTTCACTTCATAATCATCAGAAAATCCTGAGGAAAATTTTCTAAGCATGTAGACCAGGGGCATAACAGGTTCTGAAGATGACGACCCCATGGTAGAGAAACTTAGGGCAGGCAGGAGATACCCAAGAATAGAAGCTGCAAGAACAGATTAAAAGAGAAGAAGATGTCTAGACATAGAGAAAAAAGCCTTAGTGTGTATGTGGTACATGATGTCATGACAGAAAAGGAAGAGGGTGTTCCTCTGGGGGAGGAATCACTCAGTTGGTCAATGGGCCGAGGACCTCTCATCCGCTTTCAGGACCTTCTAGGCTTTAGTGTGCATTTATCTCACTATAAGAGCAACCTCTTGGCCTTTCTTAGATACACCCATGGAACCACTGTACAACCTCATTCAGATCTTGAAACTCCGAGGGGGGCATCCCCCCTCTTTGTCACGGGACACGGATAGAACAGTCTATTGTTTATATTGCCTATTACAGTCATTCATTTATAGAGCAACAATTCAGAGATTAAAAACAGTTGTAATTGGCTGGCATGCAGCCAGACCAGAACAAACTAGACCAGAGGGCCACCTCAGTCATTGTCCTGACCTAGGAGGGCCCTGGGAAACATCTTCATCAAGGACTATCGGTCCCCACTGGAACCAGAAGGACCCTTACCTGCAGACTAGACCAGATGGACTCCAGAAAATTTGGAGGGTGTGTCAAGTGTCTCTGCAGTCCGCTCAGTGTCAGCAGTGAGACGATAGGGCCCTGGAATGTCTCAGGGGGCACCTCCCTTACACTTTGCTGCCCCAGACAGGAGGGATCACAGCAAAGCTAGTTCACCCACTGTGGCCATTTCACTGGGGCGTCCAGCTGTTCTGGACAAGCAAATTAGAACAATGGAAATATGCCACACTCTGCCAGATTTGAGTCTATTTAGTAAGCCATCAGCTCAGGGGGACTAGGACTACTGCCTGGAAAGTTCTTTCAACAATGAGAAGCACTTTGATTTCTCCTTTTAATCATGCTTTCATCTGGGGAGAGCTCAGGGGAGAGCAAGCAGAGTCTTACAGAAGCTGAACCACGCCAGGTTGGGAGGGGGACACAAGGAAGTTTCACTCACTACGTGAGCTACAAAACGTCTTGCAACTGCAGCAAATTTACTGTCAAACAGGATGTGGGGCTTGGGATGCTTTGTCCAACCACGAGCACTTTGTCCAAGCACAGGCACTTTTTAACAAGCACAGTTCCAAACTGGCATAGACGCTCAAAACGGAGTCGAGCTGGCTATCACATGGGAACACATAGGTGAACTCACGTATCCTATGATCTTTCCAATATAAAGGCCTTTCTCATATGTTAAAATAAACAGAAACAAAGTATCAAGGATTCCCCAAGGGTTAAAACTGGGAACACCCGCATGCTGTCTACTCTTTTATAAGCATTCTTCATTCTGATAGAGAGATAGAGGTCAGCAGGTTAATTGAAACATAGAATATACTGATGTGAACATCAATGAAGTCTGATGGTTTAATAACCTTTTTAACTCTTGATCTTTTGCGTTTGGGAAAAAACATAATTTAATATTCTTCCTATGTCAATACTTAAGAGACACGTAAAACCCACACTGAATTCTCTAGAAGCATAATTATAGCAAAATAGTAACATCCTCATTTTTCTTTGAAAAGGGCTTCTTACAAGTTAGGATGCACAGGCATCATGAGAAGGTGGTAATGAAATGCAGATTCCTAGGCATCTGTCCCGAGATGCTGATTCAGGGTACAGGCGAGGCTGAGTGTCTGAACGTAAACTTGAGACGATATCCCCGTGAAACATACCACGACACACTGCAACCTGCTAAGGACATCTCGTGGGCAGGGTCTCCCTGGTATCTTCTCACATGACTCTCCCCACCGTGCTTCAGCATTAGCTACACTACCGATCATTCAGCTTCTATAAAATACACGGATTTTTTTTTTCATCTTTTATATAACATGCGTTTTCTCTGGTTGGAATCCTCGTTAATTATTGTTGCTGTTCTTGCTGTTTCACCATCTCCTTCTTATCTTTAGGCCTCATCTTTCATGCTTTTCTAATGCCTGGATTATATGAGGCAGGATGGATTTCTCCGAACCACTCTCCTGTGCCTACTTGACATGTATCATTTTAATTTGCACTTCAAGGGGTTGAAGGGACAGCAGGGGAATGGGAAAAAATAAGAATCAAGATATATCATGTACAGGTACAAATTTTCAGTGATGAATCTCATCATAAGGTATACATAAAATGAACCAATAAATTCAATAAAAATTTAAAAATAAAATTTCCACTTCTGCACATTCACATAGTTATAGTCATTTATTTTTATAAACCCTGATAGTATCATTATTTTTCTACTAGAAGAATAAAATCTGGATGAACGCTGACCCTTTGGTTATGTTCCCCAATGCTACATAGTGATGGTCACAGTGACTGGCACTGCGCAGACACTGTACTGTCTGACTTCTCATGTGTGCTTTAAGAAGCAGTGTCAATCCTCAAATCTGTACCCTTTTATTTTGCTTACCACATCTATCATTCTCTTTTTTCTTTCCCTGACATATGTCAGGTACTATGAAGTCTTGAAAGAATCATTTAGAAGAAATTAATGAAAATGCAATGGTATGAAAAGAATTTGAGAAATAGTATACCATAGAGGAGATAGATAATATTTTTACATTGGGGAAGGCCTGTAATGGAACACATGATAACTGTTTTTATTAAAATGTATCTATTCCTTAATTCTGATACCTTTTGAATATTTACGATCTTCTATGTTTTGAGAAAATAGTGGTGAGAAGACAAAGTCCTTATCTTCACGGGTTTTATATTATAGTGAAGAAAACAGTTAAAATTAATTATACTGACAATATGTACAATTTTGGATAGGGTATTATAGTGAAAAATATAGCATGATAAGGGATTACAGAGTATGAAGGCTGAAAGTCCTTCTAGACTGGATTATAGAGACACCTGTAGAAGAAATTATGCTTAAGAACAGATCTGAATGATAAGAAACACTCCCTATGCGAAAACCTGTGGGACGAGAATTCAAAGGCAGGAACCAGCTATGAAAAAGACCCTGACTTGAGTAAGAAGGAAGTACAAATCTAAGCTTGTTCACTACTGAAGCCTGGCTTGTATTCCAAGCGTACTAGAAAGATTTGTAGGGTTTCAATCAGGAAACTTACAATCAGATTTGTGTTTTAAGATGTTTATATTGGATTCCATGAAAAATATAAATTTTACAGGAAAAAGGAAGAAAAAAGAGAAGCCAAGAAAGAGGCAACAGTACGAGTCCAGGCAAGAGATGACGGCGTCTGGGACAAATAGGATAGCAGGAGATGTGATGAGGAGTAAGTGGGTTTAAGAAAAGTTGAGGATTCAGTTGTCAGATCTTAAGCTGTAGAGTGTAAAATTAGAGGAAAAGACAGCTTTAGTTCTTCATCCAAAGACACTCTGATTCTTCAAACATTAGAAAGCATCACAGCACGGTTGGTAAGAGAGAGCCCCTGAAGTAGCCAAAGAACAGGAGAAGCCAATTTAAGAAGCAGTTGTGAGAAACTGAGAAGAATCTACCGTGTCAAATGAAGCTGACAGGACGAGGAAGAAGAGGAAAAGGTAGACCTCATTGTCAATCACATTTTTAAAATCAGAATACACATTCTTCTCAGCTACAGAAGACATTCGCCAAAATAAGCCACATACTAGCTCATAGACCATGCTTAAGCAAATGCAAAGGAATTGAAATTGACCCATCCATATTAGCAGACAAATGTGCAGTAATACAAATGGCAAAAGAAATGACAAAAATACATAAACACAAGGAAATTAAATAATATCCTCCTGAGCAGCCAATGAGTCATGGTTGAAATTTAAAAAGAAATTAGACAGTTTCTACAGTTGCAATGTTAATGTAAATACAACATACCAGAACAGATGAGACACAATGAAAGCAGCCCTAGAAGGGAAATTCATAGCAGTGAATTCCCACATCAGGAAAACAGAATGAGCTCAAAGAACCTCAAATAATAATATTGAACTTCAAACTTCTGGAAAGAGAAAAATAAGTCAAGCCCAAAACTCATACGAAGGAGGAAATTATATAACTCAGAGCACAAGTTAATACAACTGAGACTCATGGCCAGTCTTAATCAAAGCCTTTTACTTTCAGAATGAAAGCAGACCCAGAGAAGATTAGGGAGAAGTGAAAGGGGAAAGAGAGGAAGTCAGCAGATACTGTCTACTCTTGTAAAGACTTTTGCTGTGAAAGCAAATAGAAAAATTAAATAGCATAGAACACAGGCTCAATTCCTTTTTATCGGTACTGGGGATTGAACTAGGATCCGTGAGCTTGCGAAGAAGGCGGCAAGACCACTGAGATAAATCCCCAGCCTTAATTCCTTTTTTAAATAAAAACTAATATTAAGGTATTTGCATATCTGTGAGATTTCTGATAGTAATATATATTATAATGGGTTGAGGTACAACGAACGTCAGTGACAATCTGGACAAAAGTTCCTTGTAAAGGTGTACTACTACAATAGGCAACACACTTTGAAAATAAAAAGTTAAGCTAAATAGAAATGCTGACCCCATGATTGGCAGATGTACAGCTTAGATAAATTACTGGAGCTTTCCGAGTTATCCATAAAATGGGATGGGAACAACAGACTTTAAAGTGTGATAATATACATAAAGCATCTATGGTAGAACTCTAGACAGGGTAAGCACTCAATAATTGAGAGGAGTCATCATTACTTTTTAGTATCTGACTGTTAATACCTCTGTAATCTGTGGGATGGCCTGTTAAGATTTTAGCTGTACTAAAAAGAACAATTTCTGTCCTAACTTCCTCTCCCTTTATATGCCTCTTCTTCCCTGCCAGACCCTAATGCCCTTTCCTGTTTCAAAGCACCACAGGGGATAGAGCGGGGGGCGGGGGCACAGCTGTGTGCCAGGACTCATACAGAAATCTATTGAGTTAATGTCACTTCAAGCATGGTTTTCTTATGTGTAAATTAGTTTGCAGATTTTCAAGCTTCCTACCACTAATTATTAGATTAGCTAGAGTTACCCTGCAGCGAAAGCAGCGATGGGGAAGACAAACATGGTATTCTTAAGTGAAGGCTCATTTGCATAGTTCTTATAACTCCCAGTTTACAGAAAGACAACCCCTGATTCTCCTAGTTAAATCTAGTGCAGTATTTACAGTAACACAAAAAAATTAGGCAACAAATTAGCCCAAAGCTACAATTAGTCATATTCCAGAGTTGACTCAAGGGAATAGAGAGCTAAACAAATAAATCTCTTAACATTTAGCTCGTCTCTTGACCCATACAAGCTGGCAAGATAATTTCAGAACTCACTAAATGCTGGCTGAAAATTCAGCAGAGAAGCATTGGTAAGAAAGTTGTGACATGCAAAATTTCAGAGGTACAGTCAATTGAACTCAGTGTCTAACTTCAAATCGTAACTCCCCACTTGTTTGATTGTTGTATGTGAGAAGGCACAGGGTACAAACTAGTATCTCAGTACCCACAGGAAAAGTTGAGAGGAAAAATATTTTGCTCAGGATTGATTGCAAGGGGTCAATGGACCTCAGCAGCACCAAATCTTTGCCTGTCTCTTAAGCTGCTTTCTTCTGTGTATATCACCTTTACTGATAGCAGTTCAAGCAGACAGAAAAATAGATTCCTTCTTTCTTAGTAGCTTGAAAGTGTGCCTAGAAGTAAATGACATGCCTGGCCCTACACCTGTAACTGTGGCCTGTGTGGTGATGTGAACTGGCCAGACCTGGGCCATTTGCCTAAAACCAAAGACAGAGGCAGAGTCAACTTCACACAACCTCTAAGAGAATGATGATACATCTGTTCCCCTGAAGAAAACCAGGATGTTGTTATTACCCTAAGAAAAGA
The DNA here is from genome assembly GCF_012274545.1 of Fukomys damarensis. NCBI lineage: Eukaryota > Metazoa > Chordata > Mammalia > Rodentia > Bathyergidae > Fukomys > Fukomys damarensis. Next base: position 13,043,359 of record NW_022900915.1, read on the forward strand.
AGGGTAAGTTGAGGCTAACAAGGGAAATACAACAAATGCTCACTACTGTAAATGATTCAATTGGCCAAAGTTCTAGTTATCATATTTGCATAAATATAAATAAATATTATTATAATAGTGCCTACCTATCTTAGTCCATGTTGTGCTGCTAAACCAAATAGAACATATTGTATAATTTGAAAGAGTAAACACTTGTTTTTCACAGTTCTAGAGGCTGGGAAGTCTAAGATTTGATGCTGGCATCTGAAGGGGACTTTTTGCTGCATCCATACCTGGGAGAGGAGCAGGAGATAGCAAACCCCTTCCTTCCTGCTCTTTCTACAGAGGTACGAATCCTTTCACGAGGGCTTCTCCACCTCCCTAGGTCCTGCCTCCCAACATTGCTTCCTTTGGGAATAAAGTTCTCAACACACAAGTTTTGGGTGTACATTCAGATCATCTTACCTGATGAGATAAGAACATTTGGTAAACACTGAAGCTAAATAATTATATTTTATTACCATTGTTTTTTCAAAATTACGATGTGTCTGCCTTGCTGTTGGCTATAACAACTGATTTCACTGTACTATTTTATTCCTATAATTATAGATACATTATGCTTTATAAATTAGTTATATTATCCTGTTTCACAAGTGATTCTTCAGGCACAGAAAGCAAGATAGCTCTCAAAGCCATGCTTCATGTTAAAAGCATCATTAGTGTTAACCTTCAAATCTCCCAAGGTACTCCAGGGTGCTCACGATACCCTGTCTCTCCTTAGATGAGTGAGGAGAATTTTGGACTTAGAAAGATCAAACACCAGGACTCATCACCTGTAAAAGTCCTGAAGAAGCACTACATAGAAAGTTCACTGTGAACACATTTTATTGATATCCCCTAGTAGCCATTCAGTTTACTTTACATCTTACAAAATTTGGCAAATTATGAAAAGGTGCACTTAGGCCAAAACCAACTTGCCTTGGTTTTTGGATATGTCAATTTGGAAGTTTTAGAGGACATAATTTTAACTTGTTAATTTTCTTACAGGTCTATATTGTGGGGCTGGGGATTTAGCTCAGTGGTTCGGTGGCCTGCCTTGCAAGTACAAGGATCCGAGTTTAATCCCCGGTACCAAAAAAAAAAAAAAAAAAA
>NW_022900915.1:13044837-13052413 GCF_012274545.1 Fukomys damarensis
AAAAAAAAAAAAAAAAAAAAAAAGCAGGTCTATATTGCGGTATTAATAAAGTAGAAGTAGAGAAGTAAAAGGTAGATTGTCTTATTTTGATTTTAAATATTTGGTAAGCCCTACTAGCATCTCTGCACATATTGGGATGCTGTTGTTTGAAAGGAGCAGAGAACTCAACTCACACTGTAACTGATTAAGGTTCCCCAAAGATGAAATGGAATCTCATCTTGGCCCACTAACTGCATTCTTTATTCGCACCATTGGAAATAATCATCAGTCAGAGGCTCGGGCAGATTTACAAAGTAAGGGTATAGGAAGGAGCCTCTCCAGCTAGAGACGCTGGACGGGCTCCTTCTGATGAAGCTCAGACCGGCTGCCCACAGCAGCACAAGACCAGCTCTTGGGGATTAGCTGAGACAGGCCAGGGTCAGTCATCACCTCAGTTCTGGTTTCACAGCTCTGGAAGAATCCTATGGCTTGATGGACATTTTGTTTCCCCTCATAACTGCCCCGGGTTGAGAGGGAAGCTGCCTCACTTCCCATCACGAGGTACGTACTCCCGCTTGACAACGGTAGGGTAGTTGGAGAAGCTCTGCCTTTTCTGGGATCTGAGATGATTGTACTATGAAGACTCCTAGGCATCTCTTGATATGGTTCTGAAACTGGATGGTGTGCATGATGATGATAGAGTGTGCCTACGAACTTTTAAAACTACGTTAGTTACTCTTATGTTGTTGCCCTCAGAATAAGGGAGCATGACAGAGATGAGTTAAATTTAGGGCTAATAAATCTTTCAATAATACACTCCTTATGTGATTGTCCGACATGAGCAGAGATTTGACCCAAAGTTTTAAGGTAATAGCATGGTAAAAAGTTAAATTTTCTTGTCTCCTTTCTACCTATTTTCTATTTCTTCTGTCCTACCTCAATATGGCATTCAGTATCGATCATTATCAATACAACACCATCAATCTTTAATCCATACACCTGGGTAATCTAGAAGTAAAGTAAGACTAAACATCACTTTGAAAGAGTTCCCTTCCCATTGATCTTCAAATGATTCATCTTATCTATTTTCCATTTTTAATTAGCTCAATTGACTGGCTTTTCTCATGGTGGAAGAACGCTTATGACTTCAGATAACACATTCACATTTTCATCATCCAGAAAAAAAGGAGGCAAAGACATATAATGATCCCTAGAATAAAAAGAAAGAAGCTTAATTTTAGAGTTGCTATTCTGAAGCCATGGTCAAACACGGCACTAGCTGTTTTGGGCCTACAAAGGCCGTGGGTCCCTCCCAGGTGGAAAGTTGTGCCGAGTGACGTCTGTCATGCAGGGCCCAACTATGACATGGCTCCTAGAAGAATGCAAGTGAATTGGAGGTGGGTTCCATACCTACATCCAAAGCAGGGCCCTGTGCCCGCAAGAAAGAGAGATGACACGGTTAATGCTTTCCATTAAATGCCTCAAAGGGAAAAAAGTCCTGTTCACACATCTACTCAAGATTATGAAGCCATTACTACAATGCCATAATAAGGTTCTATGGTTTATGTTAGTTTTTTAAGCATCTTCTTGTTTTACTTATTTTAAAATCGCTTTTAATTTATTACCAATAAAATTCCCTTTGAGGCAGTTCTGGCAGTGTACAATTCCATGAGTTTTAGCGCAAGCTGAGAATCATATAACCATCACCACAAGCAAGATTCAGAGCAGTCCCTTCTCTGCATGAAATTTCCTCTGCTCCTCTGTCTTTGACAAACCCTCCTCTCATCTGTAATCACTGGCAACCATCGATCATTTGTTTTGCCTTATCTGGAATGCCATATAAATGAACTTGCAGAAACTTTTTTATTCAACAAAAGATATATGATTCATCCATGTGGTTGCTTGTATCAATATTTAATTTCTTTTTAGTTCTGAATAATACATGACTAAAGGATATTTGAGTTCTTTTCAGTTTTAGAGACTATGAATAATGATGCCATAAACATATCTTTGTGTAAGCCCATCCTTCCGCTTCTCTAGAAGTGGGATTGCTAGATCGTGGAGTAAGTTCAACCAGAACATATAAGAAATCGACAAACAATTTTCTAGACTAATCATGCTATTTTATATCTTGACCTGCTATGTATAAATTTTCCACTTGCTCTCCTTCCTAGTCAAAACATGTTATATCATCTTTTTCATAATTATTATTATTGTTGTTGTTGTGTATTTAGGAAGTTTAATAGGGACAGGTAGAAAGTGGTAATGCATAGCATTAGTCTGAATTTCCCTAGCAGCCTATAATATTCAGCAGTTATCATGTGTTTATTTGTCATGCTAATTTTCTTTGGTGAAATGTGTATTCAAATCATTGTCACCTGCTACCTCTCTTTCTAAATTTTTTTGATGAGGTTGGAGGGTTTTGCACATAGTTTGAATAGAGTCTTTGCTTGAATATATTATTTGCAAATATTTCTTACACATGTGACAAGCCTTTGGAATCGTAAGCCAGTATATTTTATAAATAAAGATTTAATTTTGACTAAATACAACTTATTATTCTTTTTTATTTTGTAGATCATAATTTTATGTTATATACAAGAATTCTGTTTAAATCAAGGTCGTGAAGGCTTTATGCTCAGATTTTATAGGCTTAGGTTTTTAAATTTAATTTATAATCCATTTTAATCTAATAATCTACTAATGTCAAAATCTAATGTTTAAAGTGCACAATTCACTGAAATTTAATACATTAAGAATGTTATACCACAACCATGTCTGTCTAGTTTCAAAATATTTCCAGTATCCAAAGTATAGCTCTTTTCTATTTAAGCAGTATCTTCCATTCCCTCCTCCCTTATGCCTGGAAATATCTATTCTGGATATTTCATGGGAATATCTGGAATATCTGGAAATATCTATTCTGGATATTTCATGGGAATGGAATTGTACAACCTGCCACCTTTTTTGTGTGGTTTTTTTCATTTAGCAGAATGTGTTGGAGGTTCATCCACAATGGCTTGTATCAATGTTTCATTTATTTTTATGGCTGAATAATTCCATTGCTTTTATGCATCACAAAATTTTTTATCTATTCATCCATGGACATCTTGGGTGTTTTATTTTAATTATTGTGAATATGCTACTATGAACATACATGCTCTTGTACTTGTTTGGGTACCTTTTAATTATTTGAAGTGTAAAGATAGGAATATAGCAATTGTATGCTTGTATTTTTGAGGAAATTTTATGCACTGGCTAAACTGTTTTTTCCACATTAACACCAGTACTGTACAAGGGTTCCAATAGATTTGCATTCTTGGGAACCCTTGGTATTTTCTATAGGTAGCCCTTGTAATAGATGTGAAAAGATATTCATTGTGATTCTTATTCTTGTTTAATATGTTGACTATCTTTTTGTGTATTTGGTCACAATCTGTAAATTGCCTTTGGAGAAATATCTATTGAAGACCTTTGCATATTTTTAACTTGAATCATTTGTCCTTTTGTTGTGGGTAGCAAAGTTCTTTATATAGCCTGGGCACTAGACCAAATATAAATAAAAAATGTGATTTAAAAATATTTTCCTTACATTGTGTAAAATTTTTTGCACATCCAAAATATGAAAAGACAAGCTACACAAGTGCATTTCTTTTCTTCTGCTGTTCCTGTTTTGGGGGGGTCATACCTAAAAAATCCAACTGCCATATGCAACATTATGAAGATTTACTCTTAGAGTTTCTTATAGGAATTTCATAGTTTTAGCTCTCATATTAGGTAACAACTATTTTGAGTTCATTTTTGTATAGGATGTGAGCTAAGGTTCCAACTTCATTCATTTGCATGTGAGTGTTCAGTCATCCCAACACTTTCTGTTGAGTTATTTTTTTCTCCCGTTAAATGATCTTGGGTCTCTTCAGCTGGCTAGAGAAGTGGAGCTTTTTTCCTTGGCTGTCAGATATATTCCACCAGTCTCGGCATCTATTTTTGTACCAGAGCTATGCTGTTTTGCTCACTGTAGTTTCATAGTAAGTTTTAAAATCAGTAATTTGTAGTCCTCCATCTGTTCACTTTCAAGATTTTTAAAACTTATTTTGAGCCATTTGCAATTTCATATGAATTTATAAATCAACATTTCTATTGCTACCAAAAAGACTACTAGAATTTTGATAGGGATTATGTTTAATGTGTATATAAAGACTTCCAATGAGATACATTTCTATTCACTTATATCTTTTAACTTTTCTTAGAATATCATTTATTGTGTTAACCCTACTCACTTACATGGATGAATAAGGCATCAACTTGATACACAGATTTAGAAGAAGATCTTTCTCTAGCTACAGGTTCTCATGATTTCTCCAAACTTTCCTGGCTCTCAGCTGTCACTTTACTTACTGACCTAGCTAGAGAGTTAAACCTTTAGATTAAATACAATACTGATATTTTCCGTGATTGTGACTAGGTTGTGGCAAAACAGAAAGAGAAAAAAGGCTGTAGGCCATTTGCTCGCACTTCTTCCAGTCTCTGCCCAACATCACTGCCACTACAGAGAAGAAACTTTATTATGGGAGCTTGCCTGGGGTTGATCTGGGATAGCTAAAAGCGTTCTCTTCTACACTGGCCCCCTTCCTTAGAACTGTGGCCAAACAGAGCGAGGTTTGGGTCACAGAGATTTTTTTGTTTGTTGCTTCTGCTTTCTGTGCAGCACCACAATCCTGTCTATCCTAGAGTCTAAGTGAAAAGTTATATGGAAATAAAGAATAACTGTAGGTCTTTGGGTTTTAGCTCTGAAAAATAAAGAAGTTAGAATTTGCCATTATCAACCTCAAAACAAGAAAAATTCTGACTGAAAATCTGTTGACTTTTATTTTTTGACCTATCAGAAAACCAAGATAATGGAACAAACCAACACCCTGAACTGGAAGAGAGTGGCTTGTCTAGAAAGTTGCAGTGTCCAGGATTTATTTACCTGGAAAACTTACTATAAATTGCTAGGCTCATGTATTTTGTAAGTAACTTTGATAAATTTCTGCAGGCTGAAAACTGCATGAGAGTGAGAAACACCTGGAAACCATAATCATAGAGAGAACCACCTCTACTTTTTGTGAATTTTATTTTCAGGAATTCCACCAGTTTCTCTCGGAATGGATCTAAGAAAATCTTCCAGTAAACGTGGCCTAGGGCATAAAGTCATCCTGAAACCCTGCCAGATCTTTGTCTGTAATAAAAACTGGTCTCCCCAGTGTGAGGAATTCCATAAGCAATTCAGAATTTCCCCGCAGTCTAACAAGTTATTATCATCCTAAGGACAAAAAGTTCATAAACAATAGTGAATTATAGAAATGAACTGAAGACTGTAAAGTAAAAGAAGAGAGGGAGAGGGAGAGAGAGAAACACAGAGAGACAGAGACAGACAGACAGACAAAGCTCTACTCCTGGAGCAGGAATGGAAGCACCAGTGAAGGCCACATCTGTGACTCAGACCTGCTGAACAATTGAGTTAATATAAGTATTGCACATATTTCTTCTACCATACACTTCACTCACACCCATCAGGATAATGACAGTGGATTAAAGCAAAAAAGCTATAAGACACAGCCTCTTGCTGAGGAGCAATGCAAAGAAAAGCTCCAAAGATGGTAAGCAGGACAAAATAGAAGTACAGGAATTGGAAGGTTCTGACAGTGGCACAACAATAATAAAAAGCTGAAAATAGCCCACCTTCTAAACAGATTGATGAAGTCTTCACTCTCTAGGCCTATTTACCTCAGTACCTACCAGAAATAACACATGTCCAGCTTTGCTAGAAACAAGTCAAAGACAAAAAAGAAAAAGAAAAGAAAAAAGAAAGAATAATCTGATAAACTGAACAAGAATCAGAATTAAACTACAATATGATACTTTAGTTACAGACCAAACATTTAAGAAAAAAATATTAATATGTTAAAGGCCTAGATATAAAAGTAGAAAACAGGCAAAAGCAGCTGGGTCATATCAAACAAGAAGTGGAAAATATAAGAAATAACCAGAAGAAAATGCTAGAGATCAAAAACACAGCCACAGAAGTGAGAATATCATCAAAGGACTTGTCAATCAACATGGCACATCTGAGAAAAGATCAGTGAACTTGGAGATAGGTCAATAGAAACTTTCAAAACTGAAATGCAAAAAGAATAAAACTGATTTTTTCAAAAAAACAGCAGAACATCTAAGAAATGTAAGACAACTGCAAAAATTGCAATAATCATAATTAGAATACAAAGAAGGAAAAACCTAAAACTGGGAAAAATATTCGAACTAATAATATCTGAGATTGTTTCAAAATTAACAACAGATTCAAAAGCAATGACCAAAGAAGCTCAGATGACAAGCAATTGAAAGACCACTCCCCACAACAAAGTAACAAATCCCAAAACAAAATAACCAAAATCATCTAGGCAGATCATGTTTAAATTGCAGAAAATCAAAGAGAAAATCTTGAAGAAAACCCGAATGGAATAAACACCTTATCAACAGAACAACGCTCAACAGACTTCTCAGAAACTATGTAAACAAACTTTGAGTGTAGGAAAGACAGCCTTTTTAACAAACAGTGCCAGGAACACTGGGTATCCATAGGCAGAAGATTAAAACTAGATTTCTGTCTCTAGCCCTATGCTAAAATCAAGTCAAAATGGTTCAAAGACCTACAGATAAAAACAGAAACTTTGAAAATGCTAGAAGATAGCATAAAGGACGCTGGAGGACATGTACACAGAGGCAAGAAAACAATCAACTGATTGAAAAGACAACCCACGGAATGAGAAAAAAAATTCCAGCTACTCTTCTAATAGAGGATTAATATTTAGAATATATAAATAAGACAAGAAAATTAATCCTTAAAAAATTGAGTGATCCAATGAAAAACGGGCAAATGAAATGTGCAGACACTTCTCAAAAGAAATACCATAAGTACATAAAAAATGCTTGGCACTTTAAGCACTTCAGAGAAACGCAAATTGAATATTTCTCAGATTACATATTATTTCAGTCAGACTGGCAATTATCAAGGACACACATACAAAAATTAATGCTGGCAAGAATATGTGGGGAAAGAACCTTTTCACACTGTTGTGGAAATGTAAGCTGTTACAACCACTATAGAAATCAGTATGGAAAGTCTTCAAAAGCTAAAATAGAAATCTCATTTGACCTGGCAATACCTCTCTTGGAATATTCTTCCCAAAATTAAAGACATAATACTGTAGTGATACCTGCATACTTAAACATTTATGACAGCATAATTCATAATAGGTAAGCCCTGGAAATAGCCTACATGCCCATCCATAAACAAATGGATAAAGAAAATGCAAATATAATTTAGCTATAAAGGAAAAACTAAACCAACCTAATAAATACATGAATAAAATAATATAACCTCACTATTGTGCATTGCAAACATACATTAATTAAAAGCAACAGCATCTGGGCCAGGGATTTAGCTCAGTGGTTCTGCCATCTGCCTTGCAAGCCAAGGTCCTGAGTTTGATTCTTGGTACAAAAAAAAAAAAAAAAAAAAAAAAAAAAAAAAAAAAACAAAAAAAAAAAAAAAAAA
>NW_022900915.1:13052434-13055621 GCF_012274545.1 Fukomys damarensis
AAAAAAAAAAAAAAAAAAAAAAAAAAAAAAAGGAATGCTATCCAAAAGTAGCTAAAGAAATAATTCCCATTTGGATCATTCCACAAGACTTTTTTTTCCATTTCCAGCTGACCTAAAATTCTTCAGATCATCAATTCCTTTATTTTTTCTAAATTGTTAGGCTAATCAATAGATAACATTTATTGTATTGCTTAATCTAATGACAGACTTTCTACTTTAATTCTCATAATTCTGAAGTAGATACCATTTTATAAATATCTCAATTCACTAAAATTCAGACAGTTAAAGAGGCTAGATCTGTGCTCCTCAGCTTGTTAAAGGGTAGGCCAGGAATCCCATGAGAGAATACAAGCAAATCTTTGTAGTCTTGCAGCTGTGTGTGCGTGGGGATGTCACACACGTTCGCACTCATCCCGAATACGCCTTATAAAGTCAAGTACTGCAACAATTCTTTTGCCAAACTACCTACTAGTTCATACAAAACAATGGCCACCACAACTTTTGTTAAAGTAACCTAAGAACAAAAATATGTGAGTCCAGTGTTCCATTTTCTTCTTTTTTTTAAAAAAAATTTCTTGCTATAAATAATGGATTACTTCCTTTTCTCTCTCTTTGACAGACAGTTAAAGAAAAACGATTAGGACAAGAAAGGACCAATAATGGTATGAGAAGGCACAGGACAGTGACATTTATGTTAATTAACTGATATCATTAATAGAAAATTTTAAATGTCTGACACATTTCAGATACTATAACCCCTGCATTTTGTAAGAGTCATGTAACTCACAGAAATTTTTGCTCTCTTTAGATTTTATAAGGTCAAATAGCACTGTGGATCTATTCTTCATTATACTTAGCAGTTATTTCATTAATATTTATTCTAGATTGTGACCTTCATTAGAGCAGAAATTCCGTTTGAATCTTCTGGCAATTATTTCACTAATGCCTGCCATTTTTCTTACTACAGTATATTTTAAGAATTATATATTGAATGAAAGTAACCTTCTTGAAACCTATTATGCTTAGCTACGCTGAGAATCTGAGACAGCTCAACAAGCCCCAGACACAGCAGAAAGAAAAGAGAAAAGAATATTTTATTTATCTTGATTTGTCTTGTACATAAGGAACCTAGCTGATCCTTTAATACTCATTTAAGCGAATGAATGAATGGATAAAGGAAATTGTGAGGCCATTAATGAGTAAAATTATTTTAATAAGCTAGGGTTTAACAAAACATACAATTGAACATGTAAACAAAGGCCAAAGCACAGCCATTGTTAAAATGATAAACAAGAGAAGAACTTATCGATTTAATTCATTTAGGCTAGACAATATGAACAGAGAGACAAGGTTCACTGCCCTGGGACAAAACTGCGGAGTAGAAAGGCTAAAGATTGGTCAGAAAACCACCATATAATGATACAGAGTACTATAAGGAGAGTATGGATAATCTTGGAATAAGACATGAGGAAGACCCAGTTCTTTCTAGGAGTGTATAAGAGATAGAAAAGGAACTCAGATAATTTAACAGGGAGCAGCGAACTTTGAGTTGGAATTTGAACAATAATGGGAAATATATTTTTGATAACACAGTCTCCATTCTTTCCAGTCATAAATCCAAAGATCTGTTCCTCTATGTTCAATCCCCAATCCTAGTTCTTTTCTCTACCCATGCCTAATCTTAGTAGAGAATAAAATTTTTATTTATTTTAGCAAACATTGTTACAGAACTTTTTTTTTACTTTGTCAATTTAACAGTGGAATGTTGAAGGTCTATTATGGAATTAAGGTCTGTTCATTTGACTCCTGTAACCCTAATAACAGCTTGGGAATAAAAGCCACCATCTGTCCTTAAAGAAATCAAAAGAGCAAACTAATTCCACATAGATAGGTACACATAAATACAGGCACATACACACATACATGTGTGTGTATAAACGTATACATATATTTCCTTAATAACCTGAATTTTCCCTTTCATTATACTTGTTCTAAAAACTTATAATTTTGTTTATAATCTTTATGAAGGAACAGACTTAAGTATTTTTTATTATTGAATATGTAAAAAAAATTTAACTTAGTCAATACTCGGTGAGTAAATTAATCAAAGAAGGTAACATAGATTAGAATAGGGTTATTTCTTCTTTTCTACAGAGCAAATAGAAAAAGTAATTCAGTGGCAAATCTTTCACTGGAAGATGAAGATAAAATGTAGCCAAAATTGTTTCAAGGGTTTTGTTCCACTTGAAAAAAAAATACAAATCTTCTTTAAACAGTTGTTTTTGCAATTTTCCTTATTCATATATATTTACTAATAATTCTTCATTACAAGGTTTCCAGCCAAATTTTTACATTTTTTTCAATCAAAGCTAGAAACAGATTTTCATGCTATTTTTTTCTTTTATATATCAGCATCAAATTAATATCTCTTTCAAAGATATTCTTCATGCAGAAACATCATATACTAATTTTGAGGTATTGGGGTAATATATTCCCCAAATACCTCTGGAAGCAAGTTCCTCAATTCCTTCACATTTGTATGTGCTTAAAACAATTCTGTACCCTACTGCATTCCAGAGAAAATATTCTCAATACAAAACCTATCTTGAAAAATACACAAGCTTTTGTTACTATTAGAAACCTGAAAATCACAAGATTCTTATCCTTACTTTAATAATCTAAGCAAATCTAATGAGTGATTGTTGGCGGGGTTGTGGGGAGAAAGGAACCCTTCTCCGTTGTCGGTGGGAGTGCAGACTGGTACAACCACTATGGAAATCAATATGGAGATACCTCAAGAGCTGGGACTAGAGGTTCCATTTGACCCAGCCATCCCTCTGCTGTGTATCTCTCCAAAAGAATTAAAAGATTCATATCACAGTGACATGTGTGCATCTATGTTTATAGCAGCACAGTTTGTAATAGCTAAAATTTGGAAACAGCCCATTTGCCCATCTGTTGGAAACTGGATAAAGAAGACGTGTTTTTGCTATAAAATGGAATACTACTCAGCCACAAAGAATGAGAAATTAGATTCATTCATAGGAAAATGGATACATATTGAGGATATACTCCTAAGTGAAAAAAAAAAGTCATGCATGTGCAAATACCGAATAGTTTCTCTGGTGTGAAAAACTGTAATGGTACATAAGATCCTAATGATATAACTGACAATGTAATAGGAAGA
>NW_022900915.1:13055670-13098303 GCF_012274545.1 Fukomys damarensis
CGGGAGGAGGGGGGGAAGGGAGGGCAGGGACAAGGGGGAAAAATGAGAACCAAGACCTGTCATGTACAGGTACAAGATCCCAACAATGAATGTAACTGTACTGTATACCTAAAATGTACCAATTAACTCAACGAGGAAAAAAACCTAGTGAGTGATGAAGTTATAGTTTTTAAAGCTCATCAGAAAGCTCATAATATAAAAAATAAAAATAAATAAAATTCTATAAAATTCTCTATAGGAGAAAAGAGGCAAAAGGGAACTATTAAAATACCAAAAGTAAATACTAGATGTTAAAAATTTGATATCAGAAAGGAAGAATTCTTTTAAGTGGCTTAGTGAAAACTGGAGATAGCAGGAAAAAACACAAGATTGATCAATAGAAAATATGTAAATGACAAAAAAATAGAAAAAGGTAAAACTCATATTTTATGAGAAAATATCAGTTAACCTAATGCATATATATTTGTAGCTCCAGAAGAAAGAAATATGAAAATATTTGTGTAGAAAATGGCTAGTGACTCTCTAAACTTATGCAAGACATCAGCTCAGCAATACAAGTTCAATAAAACTAAAACAGAATGAATACAAAGAACTTGATATTTAACCATATTGTGATAAACCAAAGGAAATAAAGACAGTGAGAAAACCTTGGATGCAGCAGGAAAGAAAGTCAGAAAATCAAATTCACAACAAGGAAATAAACATTGAATAAACATTCAATGAATGTTGTTTTGCTTCAATATTTAGAAATGAATCAATGGAATTTGTCATAGTAAAGGATAAGGGAATAAAATCATGCAATGATCTTAAAGAGTGCACAGACCCACTCAGCAAAATTCGAACTTTATTCATTATAAAACTCTCAGGAAAATAGATGTCAAAAGAAACTTGTTTATGTGATAAAGAAGATCTTTAAAAGTCCATCATATTTAATAGTGGAATATTGAATACTATACTGCTTAGGTTGAGTACCAGGCAAGAATATCTGTTTTGAGGATTTCTATATAGTATTCTTCTGGTGGTCTTACCTGAAGCAGTAAGCCTTTCGGACAGAAAGAAAAAAAAATAGAAACTTTCTTTTGAGTGTTTGGAAATGACATGATCATTTAGGATAAAACTGAATGGAATCTATAAGAAAACTACAATTTAAACTGGGTGTGGCAGTACACACCTGTAATCCCAGAATTCTGGGAGGCTGATTCATGGGGATTGCAAGTTCAAACCCAGCTCAGGTAATTCAACAACTTGAAGGCTTTGTTTAAAAATTTAAAAATGACAGAGGTAAGGGGAAAAAATGAGAATCAAGACTTGCCATGTAAAGGTACATGATCCCAACAATGAATGTAGCTGTACTGTATCCCTAAATGTACCAATAAACTCAATAAAAAAAAATTTAAAAATGAAATAAAAAAGGGCTAGGAAGGTAGCTCAGTGTGAATGCCCTGTGTTCACTCTGCACTGTGAAAAATAATTTAAAATTTATATATGTGCTGAGATCAACACTATACTGTAATTTTTTTTTTTTGCCTTAAATCTCCCAGTTTAGGTCACAAATTTCACCTTTATTTTGGCTCTTGAATCCTTTGACAAACCCCATCCTTTTGATTTTTGACCTTTTCTTGGCACTAGAAACTTCAGACTTATGTTGGAGCTTTCTATTCTTCAGCTTTAGAACCAACGATTTCTTCCACCTGCCAGGGATCTTTTATTGGAGGACACTATTTACGTTACGATTGGAGCACTGGCTGTGTTCAATATTATTACTGCTTCTTGGCTCTCACAGTGGGATAGCTAAGAAATTTATATATGTGTACTAACTCATATGTACACATATATCTATAATTACTCCTGGATTTCTCCATCTGTATTTATGTTAAACTAAACATATGTTAATGCAAATGTCTCCAATGCTAATCCACATAGTCTATTCTACCCTTTCCGCTCTACTTTTCTATGACATGCCTCTCCAACGATGGGAAACCAATGTCCCACCACCATTTATACCTATTTAAATATTTTTTGACCCCAGTATAAAAGGAAGGCATTTACAAAATTTTTACCTTGTACCCATGATAAATATATTGCAAAGTATAGAACAGGGTTTATGCTTAGGCATTTTTTTATCCTTATTTTTTAATGAAAATTCTATTTTCTGAAACCATTTAGGTCAAGTCCTATTATCCTAACTTCTTCAATGAGGTTCTGTCATACTTAGTAAAGAAAACAGTTTTGTCACAGTCTACATTTCATCTTTGGATTCTTCCAGCCTCGGGTTTATTTCTGAAGTTAATTTGCATACATCAAAGTTACTCTCTGTCATGTGAAGTGCAGGAGACCTTCATGAATTCATTGAGTTGTGTATTCACCATCCCAGTACCGTATAGCCTGCATACATCACCTACATTTCCCTGTTATGTCTCCTTTGTAATCCAGTACTCTTTGCACCCATAACTTCTGGCAGCCTCTGATCTACTTATGTTTTTACAGTTTTGTCTTTTCCAAAATGTCAAATAAGGAGAATCTGAAAATATACGGCCTTTGGGGTTTGGGTTATTTTATTTAGCATTTAAGATTCATATATGTTGTATGAATTAATACTTCAATCCTTTTTACTATTCAGTATTATTCTATTGCACATTCAATCACCTATGGAAGCATATTATACTTGCCTCGAGTTTGGGGGAATTATGGAGAAAAATTTTGCAAACACACACATTCAAGTTTCCATATGAGTGTGTTTCAAGTTGGGTGAATACCAAGAAGAATGGTAACTGGATCATATGATGTGTCTGTTTAATTTATAAGAAATTTGGCAAGTATCATGCAACTTGCTGTGTCATTTTACACGTGGTTAAGAACACATCAGAGATCTTCAGGCTCTGTATCCTCATCAACACCAGGTATTACTAGTTTTTAAAGATGTTCACACTAAAATAAATTTTAAAAATTATGGGTAGGAATGGAAGAAGTTAAATGATCACTACTCGCTGACAAAATGTTACTCTATGTAGAAGACCCAAAAACTCCACCAAAAAAATGAATTAATAACTGAATTCAGTAGCATGGCAGGAATCAAAGTCAATACTCAAAAATTAATAGCATTTCTGTACATAAATAACAGTCTCATAGTGAGAGAAATCAGGAAACAACACCTTCTACAATAGCATCATGGAAAACTGAATACTTAGGAATCAATGTAATTGAAAACTATGGTAATCTAAAAAAGGAGGTCAAAGAGACTATCAGAAAAAGGAAAGATATCTCTTGTTCTTGTTCTTGGATAGGCAGAAGCAATATAGTGAAAATGGCCATACTTCCAAAACTGAAATACATAGTTAATGCAGTCTCAATCAAAAGCATACCTCACAGAACTAGAGAACGCAATCCTAAAATTCATATGAAATCAGAAAAGATCTAGAACAACAAAAGCAATTTTAGGCAGCAAGGGCAAGGCAAGGGGCATCACAATATCATATTTGAAGTTACACTACAAATCAACAGTGACAAAAACAGCATGGGACTGGCAGAGCAATAAACTCCAGGATCACTAGAACAGAAACAACTCCAAGCACACTCAGCTACCTTATCTTTGACAAAGAAGTCAAACACCTTCACTGGGAGAAAGACAGCGTAAGTGTTGCTGGGTAATCTGTCTTTCCACATGCTGAACATTAAATCTAGGCCCATATCTCTCACTATGCACTAAACTAAAATTGAAATATATCGAAGATTTAAATATTAAAATAGAAATGCTTGATCTGTTGGAAGATAAAATAGGTAAAACTCTAGAAGCCATAGGTGTAGGCAAAGACTTTATGAACAAAACCCTGACCATACAAAGAAATACTACAAAGAATCAACAATGACTGCATCAGATTAAAAAGCTACGGCACAATGTAAGAAAACAACAAGAGAGAGAAGAGATAACCCACAAAATGGGGGAAAATATTTACCATCTACTCCCCAGAACAAAGGCTAACATCTAGAACTTAAAAAAAAATCAGATCTTGCTGGGGATTTAGCTCAGTGGTTCTGCCACCTGCCTTGCAAGCAGAAGGTCCTGAGTTCAATCCCTAGTAAAAAAAAAAAAATCAGATCTCCCAAATTTAAACACCTAATTCAAAATGGACATCTGAAATTAATAAATACTTCTTAGTTGAAGAAGTACAAACAAGAAATAAATATATGAAAAAAAGTTCTACATCACTAGTCAAGAAATGCAAATGTAAATAACACTGAGATTCCATCTCATTTTATAAAGAATGGCAATCATGAAGAAATGAACAAACAACACATTCTGGCATGGCTGTGGAGAAAAAGGAAACCTTCTGTTGTCGTTCGGGATGTGAAGGCTAGCCAGACAGCAGGAATGTAGTTTTGCCGAGGAGTAGAGGGCTGAAGCTCTTACAGGCAAACAGCAGCCAACTCTCACCAACCTCGATTTTTATGAGATACATGTATAATATTTTCATGAGAATAAACAGTTAGTTCCTTACAGATTATCTCTAGCAAAGCATTAGAAAATATTTTTTATGAACACCTGGTTCTAGTTATTCATATATTTTCTCAAAACAGACTGTTCCCAGAATGTTATCAGATGGTTCTCAAGACTGTTTGCAGCCTTGACCTTCTGAGTTGTGGCACCGTGTGCAGAACCACAACTGCAGTTCCTGTTCCAATCCATGTCCCAATGTAACCTTCTCCTCTACACTTCCCACTTTTGTTTTTGTTTCATTTTATGTAGCATCAAAGAAAATACAGCAGCTTGTTGAGAGGCTACTCCTTGATGACATCGGAATCTCCTGCAGACTATATAGAAAACAATGCAAATACATATGGATATTAATAACAAGCCTACAGAGCACCCTACCATAGCCTTTAAATTAGAGAGAGGATTTAAATCCTGAGTACTATCGACTATACTTTGTGCAAGATCAGTCCCACCAGTTATCTTCAATTGTTTTTAATGTTTCCCTAATTTGTTTTTTTAATTCAAAAATCTCTATAAGATATATCCTGTGGTTAAGCAGATTTTTCTTAACCTTTTTCCCAAGGAAATACAGTTTCATTATAAGGGATAGGAGTCACACAAAAGGTGGACACATTCCAATCACAGCGCAGTTGAGTCTGGCGCTGCAAACTAACAATTTGATGGCCCATCATTACAACAGCTTGTTGCACGTTGGCAAGTTGGCTAGAAAGTTCATTATCAATCTGGCGTTGTGATGTCCACAATTTTTCTGAATCTTTATGCTAGTCTTGGACAAACTCAGTAGTTTGTATAGCTTGATGGAGATCGACTCCAGTAGTTGCTGCCGTGGCTATAATAGCCATCAGTCTGAGAACAGCTGAAACAATCAGTTCATTCATCCTCTTGGACCTTTGCAAGAGTCCTTTAAGAATTTGTTGTAGCATCAAGCTAGAAGGAGAATCTTGCCATTGTCTAGTCATATGTACAGGTAACCACATGACTGTTTTTTTCTTTAGAATATAAAGACTACGAAAACTCATGGTAAACATTATAGTATGATTTAGACAAATAAAAAAGGAACAATTGACACAAGTTACCAACCCTGTTGTTTCATTCCAGGTAGCAGTCCCACTTATAAATATAAAAGGAAGGCAAACACAGGTCTGAATACATCTGGTTTTATTTACCATGAAAGATAACTGAGTATGATTATTAGTTTGAGTTTTCCATGTACTGCCTTTTCATGCTCTTAAGGGTTTAAGGGCAGCCCCCACCATCCAAAGATGAAACTGTATAGGTTGAAAGGGCAAACGTGGGCTCGGTGCGACAAACCCACATCCCTGCCACACGACTGACTTATTTCCTCCACTATTAGTAGTCATCGTTCGATTCTTTCGGTGCCATCTTAGATCAGAGTCATATCCCTTTGCTCGAGCAGACTCCAATCAATGACTCTTCCATGGAAGTATTAAGTAAGACTCGAGCTGAGTCTTACTCAGACTCCGTACTGAGTCCAATAGACCCAATCACTGAGATGATCAACAATGGCTGTATGGCAAGGTGGAAGATCAGGAGGACTAGTTTGGTTGAATTAATTGTTTAAAATCCTTCAACACTTAAAAGAAATAATCTTTTTTTTCAGCTTTAATTGAGTTTATTGGTACATTTTAGAATCTTTTAGGGGCATCATTCTTGGTGTCATTCTGAACCACCGAAAGCCATGCCTGGGGGCTATTTTAAGACAACGTTCTTCATATTCAATACAAATAGGTAAAACTTCTGCTCCAACAGTATAATTTTCAATTATCCTTCCTTCCTCTCCTGGCCTAAAAGGGCCATGATCATCATAGGGGTCTGGCATCCACATGGAATCATTTACATACATGGGGATAGTATCATCCCTCCAAGCAACAATCCTGTTTAAGGGGGGATTTGGAATATAAGCCCAATAAGTATAATTTGTTCCACTAACCCGTGTAGTAATTAAAAATAGCACAGCCAAAAACAAAGTGGTTGATGTAACTGGTTGCCCTACTTGCTGAGCTGCTTGTTGGCCTTCATCGGTTAACTTTTTAATTTGGCTCCAGTAGGCAATGGACCGCGTCAGTCACATGAACCACTAGACGGCCAGTACGTATGCGTTCCATGTCTTCTATGATTCCAGAATATCAAACTTTCGTTTCTGACTCAGTTTGCAGTTTTATGTCTCAAGTCGGGTCCCAAAATTTCTCATCACCTGTGGAAATAAAAGCATAACCTTGGCCCGACCTCAAAACCCGGGCTTGTTTTCTCCAGTGGAGGTCGATCTAACTCCTTAGATTCTTGGATTTGTCAATGGCGTCCAGCTACTGAGTGCTCATCGGGTGCCTCATTCAAAAAATTAAGAGCAAATAAAGCTTGAGACAGTTTTTGTCATACTGTTCCCCACACCAGGCTTCTCCACTGTTGGTGAGAATGGAGACTGGTGCAATCACTTGGAAGTCAGTGTGGAGATTCCTCATAAAACTAAAACTAGAGGTTCTGTTTGATCCAGCTGTGCCCCTTCTAGGTATCTTCTCAAAAGAGTTAAAACCATCATACAACAGTGATATATGCATATCCATGTTTATAGCAGCACAATTTATAATAACTAAGTCTTAGAAATAGCCCATGTACTCAACAGATGAGTGAATTAAAAAAAGATATTGATATACAATGAATACTACTTTGCCATAAAGAAGGATAAAGTTGAGCTATTTTAAAGTAAACGAATGCAACTTGATACCATAATGCTCATTGAAATAAGACACACAAGTTTAAATATTGAATTGTTTCTCTTGTGTGAGAAACCCAAAGGGTAAATAGGCAGCAAAATGGAGGATAGATATAAGGTAGTAAGAATAATGTGTTCAAAAGGAAAGGAAAGGAAAGGAAAGGAAAGGAAAGGAAAGGAAAGGGGAAAAAAGGAAATAAAGGAATTTTTTTAAAAGAAGGAAACATGGAAACAAAGCTTTTGTAAATGGGGAGGGAGAAAAGGTGGAAGGGATGGAAGGGAAATGGGAAAGAAAAGAATTATGACGTGTTATATACAGGTATAAATTCCCTGTGATGAATGTGATCATTATATATGAAAAATATGTACTAATAAAAATTAAAATAAACAAATAAAATCCATATGAGAAAAAATAAAGATGTTCTCATCCAGTATGGGCCTCTGCTTACACAAATCTCAAATATGTATAATTCTATGACTAACAAAATCAAACTCTCTTGCCTAGGATAAATTAAGAAAATGTCAATATAAATTAGTTTTAGGATACTTGATTTATACATATTTTATGAAATTCGGTCTCAGGAAGAGAAAGTAAAACAGGAAAATGGTTCATCTCATGTGAAAATCTTAATCAGTTGCTAGGGGTATGCTTGGAAATTTCTAAGGATTCTGAGACCTGTCAGTGTTCTCAGTAAGAAAGAATTTATGAGCAATTAGTAATGCCTGGTAAAAACAGAAACACAGGCACTGGGAGGCAAGCACATTTAGTTTCTAAGATCTAGGTTAATTTCCTGCTGTCCAATAGAGGTTCTCCCGAAAGACCGATTGTGGCAGAATCACTGCCTCCAAAGATGTTCCTGTCTTAATTCCCAGCACCTGTTAATGTGCTCTATTACGTATTCATTCCAGAGTGCGGAATAAGGTTGCAAATGAAATTGGAGTTGTTCTTAATGAATTTTCTAATAGAAAGATTATTCTGAATTACCCAGATGGGCCAAATGTCCCCTAAGAGGAAGAAGAAGAGTCAGTTTCACAGTGATGGGTTATGAGAAAGACTTGACTAGTTATCTCTGGCTTTGTAGATGAAAGTGGCTGTAAGCCAAGATATGCAGAGCTCGGAGAGGCTAGAACAGGCATGGACCCTGCAACCACCAGGCTGGGATGCAGCCCTGTCAGTATCTATATTCTTAACCCAAGAAGACCCACACTGCTATTCTGACTTACAGAACTGTAATACGTTTGTATTGGATTAAGACCCTGAGTTGATGGTTATTTGTTACAGCAGTCATAGAACAGCAGTAGATCTACTTTAATAATTAGGTTATGAAATTTGACTTTAAAAATATTTTCTTTATTAATATCTATTTGTATTACATTGAAATAAAGTTTATTTAAAAAAAGAGAAGCTGGAGATTAAAGTGTTAGCCTTTCTAGCATGAAAAAGTTTAACGTTCTTAAAATTCCTAGTCAGGTTAGATTCTCAGCAATCAATTCCTTTCTTAGCATATTATTAAAAAGTAAAATTAAGACTTACTTCTACCCATTTATCACTAATTTGGAAGTGGTGAAATATATAAAATAATGAGGCTTTCTTGTACTATCGTTAGAAATTTCTAGAATAATTCTGTCATGTGTCCATGAGGCAAGCCCCAATGCCATTTGAGGATTGGAAGAAAGATGGAAAATAGCCTCAGTGACCCTCTGTTGACAGAAGGTATTGGGATCTACTCCCAGCTCCTGTGCCCAGTTGCTAGAGAATGACATCATATAGTTTTGGTTTAGCTGAACCTGATAACTGATCATCTTATTTATGATCCTGGACTAAGCTTACACTTACTGAGAGCTGCTACTAATTTCCTTTGGCTCCCAGAGGGTTCGTGAGTTTTATTTTCCTTCCATTAGTGACTAATCCCATCTTCTCTTACCTCCCATCCACACCTATTGATTTCCCTTTAGATGGCAATGCAGTAAGGAAAAAAGTGGGATCATACTGCATGCACATCTGTGTTTACTCAAAGTTGCAACCATTTTTAAAATTCAAGATTGCACCTAGGGGAGATATTCAGCATCTTGGATGGATGAAGGATTGCTGGTTTTTTCCTATGTTACATAAAATAAAGTCCATCAACATACAGCGCTAATAAGACATGTTTATGGAAATATTAAAACCCCAGAACAACCTCAAAGTCAACTGCAGGATATACCCAAGAAAAATGTTATTAAACAGGTACTTAACATTTTAAATTGAAAGAAGTGACTATAAAAGAAAGAAAGAGATTTTTTTTCTCCAAAAAAGCTAAAAGAATCCTTTTCAGTTCAAACAGGGGCAATCAAGGCTAAGGGGAACATAAATGCAGCCTCAAAGCAGGACTCGAGTCAGGAAAGTATCAGGGGAACTGCATGTCCTACTGGGAGGGAGGGAGGAGGCAGAGCTCCTGGGGGCTGGAGGAGCTTCCCACAGAGCTGTTAAAAGCTACTGGCAGAGGGGGAAAAAAAATCCCCTTTTGATCTAATGGTTCGTATACAAAGGATGGTATTAAAATTTTGAAAATATTTTCTTTGCTTTTTTATTTGATGAAAGCATGCACAGAAATTTCTACCCTAATTGCCTGGATTGAGTTGCCATTGCTGTTTTGCATCCTTTAAGTAATGAATGTAACTGTACTGTACACCTAGAGTGTACCAATAAACTCAATAAAAAGAAAAAAAGAAATGACTGATGTTTATATCTCATTACAATGCTGTGAAATCTAAACTCTCTCTGAAATATTTATGTTTAATGTTTGTCCACCACTAAATGTCCAGGATTCGAAAGCTTCAAGTGGGCTTATTTGATACATCTTCCAAACAGCAAAACACCCAGTCAATTAAAAAAAATGTATCAATGGGAGAGTCTAGGGACCTTACAAATAATGGTGGGAAGAATTCCTAGTAGCTCACAGAAAGAGTAGGATGAGGAAAAAAGTTGAGCTTGCAGATAAAGCATCACCTGATATTTAACTACATTATCAGTGAGACAGTATAATTTTCTCATTTTTCTAATTTAGTATTTAAGCCACATGTGGCAAGCTTTAAGTGACTCAGGCTGGAATTACAATGCTAGCAGGATAAGCTTTGTACATGGCTTAAAATCTCTGGGCCTCTGCTTCCTCACCTATAAGAATTTATGTGCAAATTAGCAAGAGAATACCTGGCTTCTAATAAAAATAAATAATTGCAGAATGAGTGAAAACAATGAATGATTAAATAAATGCATTTAGAGAATTCCATGCAATGCTCTCCAGACTGCAGGGTCCACAGTTTTCCTTATCTCCATAAATAAGCCCAATGTGTAGTATGTTTCACATCAAATCTGTCAGCAGTTCTTGAGGATCTACTTAGAACTTGGCCTCTTTTCACCATCACTGTTGCTACTTGCTGATCTAATGACAGTAGATTTCTGTAATAATATATCTGAGAGATTTCCCTCCTTCTACCTTTGTTACCCTACAGTCCAATCCCAGAGTGATTCTCCTAGAATAAAGGAGATACTATGACCCTTCTCTTCTGTAAACTTTATTTCAGTCAAAACAAAAGCTAGAACTCTTGTGATGGCCTACCAACCCTACATGATTTAGCTGTCTGTTTTTTCTTGAAGCTCATCTCTTTCTGGCTTGCCTCTTCTTTCTTGACTTCTTCCACCATTATTATTGTAGATAATATTCTCACATAGAAGACAGGAACACTGGTGTCCTATAAAACTTTTCTATCTTCCCAAAACCTTTAGCCACACATACACACCCAAACCAAACCAAAACCCAAAGGCAGGAGCTGAGGACATGGAATGGAATGACTTTTGGCACTGTAGGTTCTGTCCTGGTGTGGAAATCAAGCAGTTGTCTTTGACTGGGCTTTGGACTCAGCACCAATCAAGAAACCAGGGAGACCCCAGCTAATAGAACCAAATCGCACAACAGTATTAAGGTCATCTCTGGCAAGACAAATAAACAAGGAAGAAAATGTCAAACTTTTGTCATCGGGAAGAAATCTAATAAAAAGAAACCAGTGAAAAAAGCTTAAGGCAAAAATAAGAAACAGAACAAGTCTCAGTTTTTCTCCACATGAAAAAATATAGAATAGAAGTTTTACCCTTTTTTTTTTTTTTTTTTTTTTTTTGTATTGGGGATCAAACTCTGGTCCTTGTGCTTGCAAAGCAGGCGGTGGAACCACTGAACTAAATCCCCAGCCCCTAGAATTTTTACTTTAAAAGCAATAAGAATAAATGAGAATTGTCCCAATGTTTTGTTTTCAGTGATTCTGTGATCAGCAGAGTGCAGAGGGCATGTTCTTGGATCAGATTCCATTTGTGACTTTGGAAAATCACATTTCCTTCATTAGTCAAGAGGGGATAAGGTCCTGCAACTTCATGGAATCTTCACAAAGCTTGGTATGGTATTTATCAATAGCTAGTTTCTAATTTCTAGCTTGCACTGTATCAGTTAAGTTTTAAAAAGGCAAGGCTCAGAGTTTTAAGCCACAGGCTGTCAGAACAGTGAACTCTGGTTCCAAGGAACCATTCTGCAGTGAAAGTGGCAAGAGGGAATGGCCTTAGCAATCAGATACCATCGACGTGGGCAAGCCATGTAAACATAATGCACCTTTCCACAAATTAAATGGGGATAATCCACCTATGGAGTGGAGTTTATAGTGGTCATGTCTGTCACATAAGAAAAGCTTATTTCACTTTTTGTTTTCAGTACTGCAGATTGGACCCAGAGCCTACACATTAAGCTACATCCAAAATTATATACATGTAATTTATATTTTGAGGCAAGGTCTCTCTAAATCATTAAGTGGCCCTCACTGAATTTTAACTTGGGAATGTCTTGCTTCAGCCTCTCAGACTGCTGGGATTTCAGGCATGAACTCCTACACCTGGCCTATTACTGCTTTATTATAATGGTCATGTCCACTAAAATCGTACTTCTCTGATTCCTTCCCCACCTGTTCTTAAATATAGATCTTCTCTTTCACTCTTTTATTGCTGCTGGGCCCTATTCTATCTGATTCATTTCCTTCTCCTCTCTCTTTGCTGGTCAAAGTACTATTGCCCTTGTTTTGGATCCTTCAGGAGTAGCTACTGCTACTGGCAGGCAGAGCAGCTCCTCCTAAGCCCACTCTACTCCCAAGCCTTCTTAGCCATGACAAGCCCAGATATAAAGGACTATGGAAACATCTGCTTCTATCTTCCCTCTAGGAAAACGTGACACTCTAACTCTACTTTGCTGTCTATGTGAAGATTCATTACTGCCACTCTCAAAACACATTTGCCTATCCAACATCTTTTTTCTTTTGTTTTACTCTGGAAATATATGCTCCACTGAGGAACCACCCCAGCTCATAGCCTGGGGGCATTGATGGCAATGATCCCATTCCCTATGTCAAGAGGGGATATGTGACTAGTTCAGTACCTATCAGGAAAAGCTTGAAAAGAAATCCCAGCAGATGGAGACACGGCTGAGTGACAAAGAGAGCAAGAGTCAGGCCTGGTGACATTGACCCAGCCCCCAGATGAATCCATGTCTTTATCCAAATAGGCTCTAATTTTATCAGATACATCAACTACTATGTTCCTCACTTTGATTAATCCATGTCAAATTAATTTTATATCATTTGCATATGTATCTTAATACTCTATGGATGGCTAACTCCTCGTGTTTATTCTAGTATTTAAGCTTTTACAGAGTTTATAATCTGCTGGAATCTATGAACCCTATTCACATACAAAGGATATAGAAGACAGAAACAAAAGTGCTGTAAATATTTTCACATTGTTCAGGACCACCAGGAAACCTGGAGCAGAACCTCTTCTCTTTAACTATAAGGAGAAAAGAAAATACCCCAAAAGAGCTAGAAAGATTGAGATACTTATTCCTTAATTATGTAGTTTTGGTTGAGTCAAGGTAAGCTGAATTGTTTGAGAAAGCTTCATTCATTTGGCAAAATCTATAAAGGCTATATGCTTGTCAAAGAATAGAGGGAAAACTGGGGCTACCATACATCAGTCACAAAAAGAAAATCCATGTTAGGTACAGAATAAAATTGGCACTCATTTTTTTGTTATTTTTGTTTTTCTTTAATTTTATAGAAAGTTTTAAGCACATATAAAATAGGCCATCTTGTATACTTATACTTTTCAGCCAGCCCCAAAAACTATCAAATCATATTCAGTATTGTTTCAATTGTGCCACTGCTCTCTTTCTCTCGTTCTTTATTTTTTTTAGATGAAGGATAACCATTTTAAAGTGAAAATTTCAAGGGCATTTATTATGTTGACGATGTTGTGCACGTATTGCCTCTATCTAGTCCTAAAACATTTTCATTACCCTAAATGTAAACACCATACCCATGAAACAGTTGCTTCTGTTTTCTACTCCTGATTCCTACTTCATTCATTTCCTGGCTGGCTACCACCAATCTGCACTCTGTTTTCATGAGCTTATTTATTATTGGAGCCTGTATCAGTCAGTGCTTACTAGAGAAACAGGTTTAATGCAAGATATACAAATATATAAGAATTTACAAGATTGGCTTACAGTGGGCGCCCGCAGAGTCAGATGTGGAAGAGTTGGAGATCCGAAGGATCCAGGTGAAGCCTAGCGCTCACTGTAGTTTGGTGTGAGTCGCATCAGGGGGCCAAGGAGTCTGCAGCTGTAGGCCGAAGGCTCCATGGGGGAGACTGAAGGGTCTGCGCTGGCAGCCAAGAGATGATGTCCAAGGAGAAGGTGAAGACTGCAGCTCCTCTGAACAAACAGAAGTGAGCCTGCCTTCTTCATTTCGCTTTTGTACCATTCTGGCAACGATCCTCCCTAGGGTGTGTCTCCCACAACCAGAAATATATTGATCCAATTTAGCTGGGAGTCTCTTCCTCAAGTTGAGATAATCAGTTAACTATCAGGGCTATTTCATAAAAAAAGGAATATTTCCATAAATATCATTTTTTGTGTCTGACTTTTCATTTAGCTTGATACTTTCAAGGTCATCCACATTGTAACACATATAAACTCATTTTTTTTTTTTTTTTGGTTTTTCAGACGGGGTCTCACTATATAGTTGAGACTGACCTGGAACTCACTGTGTCGCCCAGGCTGGTCTCGAACTCACAGTGACCCTCCTGCCTCGGCCTGCTGAGTGCTGGGATTATAGGCATGCGCCACCATGCCTGGCTACACTCATTTATTTTTATGAGTGAGTATTATTTTTGTTTCATAGGATATCACAATTTGTTTATCCGTTCAACTGTTGAATATTTGGGCAGTTTCCACTTTTTGGCTATTATGAATAATATTACTGTGAAAATGTACGAACAAGTACTTGTATACCTATTTTCAATTCTTTTGTCCACATGGTAATCTTCCATTTGGTATTTTTGAGAGGAAATACCAGGCTATATCATACTTTTGCATTTCACTGCCAAACTTTTCCACAGTGGTTGAACCATATTATATTCCATTAATAATAAATAGATTCTGATTTCTCCCCACACCTCACCAACATGTCTTTTTTCTTTCTTCCTTCCTATTCTTTTCTTTTCTCTTTCCTTCTTTCTTTTTTTGATTGCAGACATTCTAGTGAATGTGAAGTAGCCATGCTTTAGATTTGCATCTCCCTGGCAACCGGTGATATCGACCATTTCTCATGTGCTTATTTGCCATTTGTAAATCTTCTTTGAAGAAATATCTATTCAAGTCTTTTATTAATTTTTAAATAGGGTTGTTTTTCCTTTTGTTGTTGATTTACAAAATATATGCTTTGGATAAAAGAACCTTATCATATATAAAATTTGCAAACAATTTTCTCATTCTGTAGTTTGTCTTTCCCCTTTGTTGATAAGATTCTTTAATGCACAATAGTTTTAAATTTTGAAGTCATCAAAATTTTCTGCTTACCTTCTGTTACTCATGCTTTTGATGTCATATCTAAGACAACCTGTCAAATCCAAAGATCATAAAGATTTCGTGCTATTTTCTTCTAATACTCTTATGATTTTAGCTTTTATATTTAGGTCATTGATTAATATTGCAATGAACATATTTGAGTGTTCATTATGTGGCTAGAACTTCACATAAATTACTTCATTTTATTCTCATAAGACTGCATCAGGTTAGGTACTTTTATTATTTTTATGTTATAAATAAAGCAACTGTGGCTTAGAATGGTTAAGGAATTTACTACCCAAGCTCACAAAGTTGGTAAGTAGGATCCAAAAGTTGAACAATGAACTTTCAAGTTTAGAACCTGAGTTATTTCCCACTTTCCAAAAGATGTGAGAAAGAAAACTGGTGGAAAGGAAAATAGGCTTTCTATCTCCATTTCTTTCTTTCTTTGTCTTTCTTTTTTGTTCGTTTTCTGTTTTGACTGACTATACATATTTTACTACTTTATATTAATTGTAAAAAAAATAATGGATTTCATAGTGACATTTTCATACAGGTATATTACCTACTTTAATCATACCCATCTGCCTTTTATCCTACCCTTCCTCTAATCACTTTGCTCTTCTGTAATACTCTCTTTTCTACATTCATAAGATCCTTTTACTTCCTGGGTTCCACAAATGAGAGAAAACATGCAATACTTTTCTTATGACTCTGGCCTCTTTTGCCTAACATGACAATCTCTACTTCGATTTCTGATAAATGGTATAATTTCACTCTCTTTTATAACTGAATAATAGTACATTATGTATATGTTTCAAATTTTCTTTACCCATTCATCCACTGATTACTTGGGTTGCCTCCATAACTCAGCTATTGTGAGCTGTGCTTTGATAAACATGGATACACAGGTGTTTCCATAATATATGCTGACTTTTATTTCCTTTGAGTATATACCAAGCAGTGGTTTTCCTGGACCACATGGTAGTTCTATGAAAATAGGTTTTCAGTAGTTATCACTCACTCTTACACTTATTTTGTGTTCTCTTCGTGTTTTAAACACTGAGTTGAGTGGTAAAGATACACAACAAAACCATACCAAACAAAAGATACACAACAAGCCTCGCGATGTTCCCCGTTTAGAGCAAAGATCATTTCAGGGACCTGCTGAAGATAAGAGCTATCAAGGAGCCAATCCAAGGCAAGAAATCATTTTACATATTGGTGGTATGGATTCTGATTCTTCAAACTTTGATTCCTGACAGTCTCTAACTGTTTGTGTCCTTTCAGCACTGACAGCCTTCCCAACATTTCTCTGTGCCCTGGAGGCTGACCTCTATGTACTGTATATCCTGAGATCTTTTGCACTTGAAATTCTGATAGAGCTTGGCCAATGAGAGAAAATGACAAAATACCAGAGACTGAGGTGTAGACATCCTTCCTCTGTGTTCTCTTTGCCCCTGCACCAAGCTATGGAAGTGAATGTATCCTTTCATGATCCATGACTATAGTTCCTCTGAGTAGCTTTTCCTTCAGAATCCTACTCTCACAGGACCCTGAAAGTATTATTTCTTCACTCACCTCTTCAGGCCTAGAAATAGAAATGGGAAATATAGAACTTTAAGCAAATATTGGATTTTTTATGATACAGGTAAAACACAGTTGGTGAGATGCAAGAAAACCTAATCATTTGTGACATTGTTTCTATAGTAACTGATGTTCTGAATCTCAAAGAACAAACATACAAGTGAGCTTCTGGAAGGAAATGTATTTGTTGGATTGAGCCTTCTCTGTTATTTGCCTGCCTTTTTCTCTATTTCTCAGCAGTTTTCTGGAAAAAGCATTCTACATCTCTTTCAAAAACTTTCTGAAGTTGCCTTCAGAAAACGAGGTGGAAGTGTGTTATTACTTCATGAGATTAGACAAAACTCTGCTTAGCACAGCTGTTAACTTTGAAACATTTGCTAGTTCTAAAATTAAAAGAACTAGAAACGTGATTAATTCCTCTAAATTCCAAGAGTAGGAAACACTTTAAAACTATAAATCAAAAATCTATAAACTAGAAGGGAAAAAATAATAAACTAAACCATATAAATATTTTAAGCTTTTGCATGGGAAAAAACATTGTAAGAAATGGGTAAACAGTATGACAAGCTACAGAAAAGGAAAATTGCCATTCATACTATGGAAAAAGGATGAATCTCTCTAATATAACAAAACTGATAAACAAAGATTGACAATCTAATGGAACATTGAGCAAGAGATATGGCTAGGTCATAGGGGGAAATATACTGGCTCATTCACAATATGAAAAATACAAATTAAAACTCACTAAAATGCCTGTATACTAAGCAGATTGGTAGGCATCCATGTGTAACATACTATGTTTTGGCAAGGCAGTAGAAAATGTCACATTGTTCATAAAAATGCCCCAAATGTAGACCTCCTTCAAGCCATATCCCTGTGCAATGTGTCTTTGTAACTAATCCTAGAAAGATATACAGTCCATTTCACAAAACAAGGATGATAAACAGAATGCAGGAGGACAATGTCATGCCAGGTGTGTCAGGGGCCTCAAGCTGTCTTGCATTATTCCCTTTGTTCTATGAACTCTGCCCAGCCAACAGGTGAATATGCCTGGGATGCCGTTCTGGATGATGAAAGACACATGGCCTGGTCACCTGAACAACAAACAACGGGCAGCTGATCTCAAAACCTGATCTGCTGTTGACCTTAGACCCATTACAGAGCCCATGTTAAAAAAAAATGTTCAAATGAAAGCCCAGCCTAAATTACCCACCCACAGTATTAGGAACTAAGTAAATTAATGGTGCGTTAATGAACTAATTAGAGTAATTCTTTCTATGTAGCAAAACTTGATGCAAGGACATAAATAATCTCAGATACAGCTCATAAGACTATAAAGGATTCCTATAAAAGAAAATTCATTAATATCTATAAAGACTACATATGCGTTTTACTTTTTGACCAACAATTCCACATCCATGAATCTTTCTTGAAAGTATCCTATAAAACTATGAGATTAAATCACATTTATTAACATATTTCTATGACACTACTTATAACATATATGCTTCTGCTAGAAAAATAATCATGGGAAAGATAAGGAAAACATAAATAAAAATGTTTACCTACAGAAAGTGCAGAGTTGGAGTGAAAGGAACAGGAAAACTTAGAATGACCTACAAATAGTATATCAGATGCATTTACTCTTGAACCATATACATATTTTTTGAATTACAAAACTCAGCAGAAATATCCTAATAACACAAAAATATATGGTATGACTGGTATGACTAAAATATAGTTTTTGAACTTAACACATGTTGTGTTAAGGAACAAAGGAAAAAAGACCTGCAGAGAAAGTCTCTTTAGTATTTTTAAATACAATCTAGAAAAAGTCTCTTTAGTATTTTTAAATACAATCTAGGAACTTTATAGATATTATAGGAAAATGTAAATAGAGTATTAATATTCTTAGGTAACATGGATTCTCAAACTAAGAAAAACGAAATATAAGTGTAAACTCAATGAAGTTAGGTACAAACTAAAAGAAAACATGATTATATGACTTTACATACACACACAAACACACACACAAGTCTTCATTCATTCACTAAGAATGTGTTAGCCATGACATCTCAGCAGAGGAGTTTGGTCCATAAATACCATTCATTTCAATAGGAATAGAGCTTGTGGGAGAAGGAGTTTATGCCAGATCTGAAGAAAAAGATAGATATGCCTGAGATATATGTTATTTGAGGAGAAACATGAAAGAAAAATTTCAGAGACTAATTGGATTGTATTAAAAAGATAAAGGAGTTTCAACCAGAGGCCTGCCATACCACCAGTAATTGCAATCACATCCCGGGGAGCAGTTGAGTGGACCAGAGCAGCTCAGCTGCAGGTGGATCCCAACCAGGGCTCCACCCTAACCCCAGAGGCTCTGGCACACCTGCCTAAGCCAAAGGCTTGTCCAGAAAAGAAGTTCACAGGCCCACAAGTTTTATCCAGGGGCCTGCCATACAATCGGCCACAGCCAAGGGCCTGCCTAGAAAAGAGTTACACAGGCACACAAAACAATAGACAGAAGCTCACCCAATACCACTGCTAAGTGCAGAGACACTCTAGAAGCCTGCACAGACAACAGGAACTGGGTTACATAACTCCCAGGCAAAGGCCCTTCCAGACAACAGCTACATAGGGGTCCTAGCCAGAGGCATGCCTAGATACCATCCCAAGTGTGCATAGGCCCAAGCCAGGCAACAGGTTAGCTCAGGAATCCATAAGGCCATCATTCTGAACCCAGGAACTGGTATACTAGTGAGCAACACCAAAAAAAGCTCTCCATGACTTGCTGAGAACTGAAGACCACTGGGTGAGCAAAAAGTTTCCTCAACAAAGGCACAGCAGGCTACATCTGTACAAATGAGAAGAAGCATAACCAAGTTTCAAAACCAGACTTCCAGATCACCTAAGGCAACCCCAAAAGGAAATACAACAGAACAGTCTGATACTCAACCACCTGGACTCCCTGAACTGGTAATGAAAAGAGGATTTGAAAAAAAATGAAATCATAAAAAATTTCTCAGCAAACAGCAGAGATTATGACCATAGTGTAAGACATGATTAATAAGTCTAGAGCAGACACCGATAAAAAATAAAAGAGCTGAGGAAAATGATGGAATCCCAACATAGGAAACAAATGAAATCTATAAAATGGATGCAGATATCCAGGAGATTAAAAACTCCCTTAAAAGTTCATGCAGTAGAATGAGCCAAAGGAGGACAAAATTTCAGATATAGAAGATAGGATTGCAAATAGTGACAAGGAAAAGAAAGAAACAATCTTAAAAATAGTAAGGGAACATGACAAATTAATCCAGCAGCTGCTAGATGATGCAAAAAAATAAGAATAACATAAGACTGATCCAAGGCAATGAAGAAACAGGAGAGAGTGCAGATGACATAAAACAAAACAAAAAAACTGTTCATAGAAGTAATGGCAGAAAACTTCCCATGTAGGGGAAAACAATTTGACATACACATTAAGTGAGACATGTAGGACTCCAACTAGCCATGATTTTTTAAAAAAATTTACACATAGGCATATAATAGTTAAGATTCCAGAAACCTAACAGAAGAACAAAATTCTACAAGCAGTTAGAGAAAAGAAACAAATCACACACAAAGGAAAGCCTATCAGAATCACAGCAGACTTCTCAACACAAACCCTCAAAGTAAGAAGAGTCTGGAGTGAGGTATTTCAAGCCCTAAAGGAAAACAGCCACCAACCTAGATCGACGTACTCTGGAAAATTATCTCTCAAAAAGGATGGAGAAACGAAATATTTTCATGACTAAGGAATTTCATGAATACCAAACCAGTACTCCAAAAACTTTTAAACAATATCCCAGAAAAAGACAAGGAGGATCAGAACCTCAGGTATCCCAGCAGAATGAATAAATCAGGCACAAGAAATTAAACGCAAAGGGAGAGAACCCAACAAAAAGGAAAAGTCATGATAAGTATAAGTCAATACATATCAGTTATAATTATTGATGTTAATGGTCTCAATTTACCAATTAAAAGAAATAGACTGACAGAATGGGTGAAGAAGCAAGATCCAACAATAGGCTGCATACAATAAACACACTTAATTAAAAAAGAAACTCATAGAGTGAAAGTTAAAGGGTGGAAAATAACACTCCATGCAACAGGTACCTGAAAAAAAATGCACAAGTAGCTGTCCTCTTGCAGATCAAGTGGATTTCAAATGAATACTGATTAAGACAGACAAAAAAGGGCACTACATGCTTGTAAAGGGAACAATCCAAGAGGAAAAGATGACAATCATAAATATATATGCACCAAACACTAGTGCACTCAACTATATAAAAAAATAAGAACTAGCCAGGCATGGTGGTGCATGCCTGTAATCCCAACACTCCGGAGGCTGAGGCAGGAGGATCGCTGTGAGTTTGAGACCTGCCTGGGCTATATACTGAGTTCCAGGTCAGTCTCAACTACATAGTGAGACCCTATCTCAAAAAACCAACCAAACAAAATAATAACTGATATGAAAAATCAAATAACCACTCATACAAAAGTAGTGCGGGACCTCAATATCCCAGTGTCACAGAGATAAATCAGCTAGACAAAAAAAAAAAAAGACAAAATACTAGAACTCAAACTCTTGAACAAATGAACTTAACAGATGTTTACAGAGTGTTCCACCCTACAAAATCAGAATACACATTCTTTTCAGCTACACATGTGATGTTCTCCAAAACATATCACATACTCACTCATAGAACATTTTTAAGTAAGTACAAAGGAATTGAAGTTATCCCATGTATATTATCAGACCACAGTGCCATGAAATTGGAGACGAGTAGCAAAAGAAAATGCAAGAATTTCATAAACACATGGAAACTGAACAACACACTTCTGAATAACCAATGGGCCACAGAGGAAACTAAAGAAGGAATCAGACAGTTTCTACAATTAAATGACAAGTACAACATATCAGAATCTATGGGAAACAATGAAAACAGTCTTATAAGGGAAATTCATAGCGGTGAATGCTCATATTAGGAAAATAGAGTGAGCTTAATTACCAACCTGATTCTGAACCTCAAGCTTCTAGAAAAAGAATAGCAGGACAAACCCAAAGCTCACACAAGGGAGGAAATTATAAAGATCGTGGCAGAAATCAATGCAATGGAGACTAAAACAATGATACAAAAAATCATCTCTGGGGTTCTATTACACAGATAGTGATTATAGATATGATAATGTAGTCTATACAGTGTTTCAAAAGTTAGAAGAAACCATTTTGACTAATTTATTACAAAGAAATGATAAATGATTTAGGAGATAGTTATGGTTATCCTGATAAGAATATATGTGACAATGTACACATATATTGTAACATCACCTGGTATCCCATAAATATGGATGTTTTATGACAGAAATAAACATTTCAAAATATACACAAAGAAACAAAAGAAAATCTCAACTTGTTCCTAGATCAAAAGTGACAGCCACATGGAAGTTTTAGTCAATAGGTGATGGTCATGGCAGAATGACTATCCCAATTCTTGTTGTTATCGTTCTTTTTATGGATTTTTGGTTTTGTTTTTAATGACTAAGATTATTTTATGTTTCCTAACTGTGTTTTGGAATTTTTCCTAAAGATTTTATGAGCATTATTATGACATGTAATACACATCCTGAATGTTCCATTGAACATACTGAATTCCATGCTCAAAAATCAATCTTTGAATGCATCTGCTCTCACCAAACAAGTCAGGCTGCCTTCCAGCCTAAAAGGAGAGGGAGACTTTTAAGTCTTTCCTAAAGTTCAATACAAGTTATCAACTGATGTGTGGTATTTGTTCTTGAAAAAATTGGGAGTAGGGTCGTTTGGGTTTCACAATCCTAAGTAAATCCATATGTCTCTGAACATAAATTGATTCTTTTTTGTATATGTTTCATTTCAGTCATGATATTAATAAAATTCAAAATCTTTTTGATAAAATGTAGTTCAACTGTATTTTCTGTTGTGACATTTGCTACAATACTCTGAAATGTTCAGTGGATTCTCAACAATAATACTAGGGTAATAAGTTATTCTACATTCACACTAATTCTATTGGTGCAGAATCTTATAGCAGCTTTTTAAGGAATTCTCTGAATGAAGCATTTCATTGGCGGCAGATGCTTCTTGATTTTTAATTGAAATTTAAATGTTTCATCCCCAGAGTTAAAAGATGATAGTGAAATCTGGTTGTAAAATTAAAGCATAATTGGTTTCAAGATAGACAGCTTTCTCATACTCCAAATGTTTCTTGCAGTGTTAGAATACAAAGACCTCATAATCAAACAATTTAATTTTCATCATAATATAGCATACATCAGGTAGTCATGCCACAAATATTTGAATAATAGAAATCTAACCAGCATGAATTTTTTTATAAACATCATGCTTTCATGAAATAAGTTTTAAATATATTAGGGATTTGCTTTTCTCTTTCCCGAATATGAGACCGAATATTAAAGTTATAGAGAGATTAGGGAAAGGAACTTTTGTGAAAAACTCTCTTTTGGGGGGGTGGTAGAGGGCATGTATCTGAATAGTTTGTCTAGAAGTCCATATTTTCCTCCAGTAATAACTGGACAGAGTGAACATCTGTTCTGGTGAATACAGCTTTGTATGAAAACTGGATCATAAATGTCTTAACATTCAACAGAGCAAAACATAGGACAGGAAAGAAAGGACTGTATATCACTAAAGTCTTACTATTGCCAAGTGAGCAATATGTTTTACCCCCATTCTCCTTGAAGAACATTCTGTGCAAATCCTGAATGCAGGCTCATGAAGAAAAATAACGTGGCATTTCCCTTTTTGCCCCAAAGATCTTACTTTTATCAATTACATACATATTTTTTAAATGTTAGAAATACTTTTGATACGTTTTGAAGTTTGCAGAATTTCCTACAGAGATTTCAAGGAACCAGCAAGACATTGTAAGAAAAATGAACTTGGATGTATATCTGAAAAGTGAATTTCAATGTGGTGCTACAGAAAAGAAAAGAACTTAAAGAGTAAGACTTTCACAGATTCATTATAATCCAAATGTCTCTAGAATAAATGTAACAGTCACACAGTATGAAAAGTCACAGGTAAGGAAAAATTATTAACTGCTTTTCAGCTCCCATGAAGGGTTATAAATCGAGGTGACTGACTATTATACAAAATTTCTGAACCTGAGCTACACTCCATTCGCCATCACCACCTCTCCTAGTAATGTATCCAAACCCGAGTTACAGCAGAGGGGCCTGACGCAAGCTGACAGAATAATAATGCATCCCTCTGTCCTTCATCATAGCTTTTAGTCTAACAAATGAGCGCATGACCTAGGCAATGCGGGTCAGACTTTTTGTCCACGAATTTTCAAGATTAAACTAGCCTTGAAGAGACACTGCCTAAACTATGGGGACATGAAGCCACAGTCTGGGCTGCATGGAGAACACCCATTTAAAGTACCAGAGATTGAAAAACTAACATTCAGACATCATCAGTAAAAGGACCCAGGCAGAAACTGCCATCAAATCCTTCGTCTCCTTGATATCACTTCACTCCTACACAGACCTGATTCACCTTTGGTTTCTGACACCGGCTTGCAATATCATCCTGTCTAACATGCTCACTAGGTTACATCTGGTCATTGTTGGCCAAATCAACTATAAATTTGAAGCAATTGCTGCTTACAGATTTTTCATGAAAATTTAGAACTTGATTCTTTGTAGCAATTAAATTCATAGGAAAAGCATAGAAGTTGCTATTTTACCAATAGAGTTCATTTTTAAGCGATTCGAACTCAAACTCCTTTGTTATTACCTGTTTTTGCTCTTCCGTGTTTTTAGCTCTTTTTACCCTTACCTTTTTGAAACTGCAATTATCTCAGTCTTCCACGCAATCTTATTCAGCTTAGTTTTATACTATATTGTTTATTCAGATTGATACATCTAGGTCATTAGACAACGATATTATAAATTAATTAGATTAATACTATTACTACTAGGTACTATAATGAGCAGTTTCAAAGAATTAGACATTGTCCCAAGTTGTTTATCCCTTTTTCAATTGGTGTAATACTACTATAAGTCAGGTGTTATTGTAATTTGATTTTATAAATACACTGCAGCACAGAAAAGTTCAGTAATGCACCCAAAGTAACATGTATGAAATCTGTGAAGCATGTATAAGACAAATTGCTCCCAAAGAACTCAGAATCCATTGGCACAACACCTCCCACCGATCCCCATTGCAGGGCCACTGTTGGGTCAGTTTCCATCCTTTTTGGGTTGTGGAAAGGCCTTAAGATTGTCAGATTCCCACCTCGCCCTCCACGACACCCCACACTCCTTTAGGGAGGAATAACTGCAGACAGAAGGCACCTATTTTAGAGACTGATCTCTGGCTTTCTATCTAGAAGCTTCCCGAGGTGAGCTTGTTTTCTGCACTTTTAACGAAGCCCACAGGCAATGGAAAAACAGCCCAGAAAGGAGGTCAGGCCAAGATCCCTTCTCTTTTCAAGCAGTATGTTTGAAGTGTCATACCTAAGAGACAAGTAAAACTAAAGGCTGGAGTCATTCTGTTTCCATTTCTGAGCTGCTTTGCTAAGAGGACCTGTGTGTTGCTCTTAAGGATCAGGTTATTGCTCAGCCTTTCCTCTTCTTCACCGGTGATTGCTAGGACCACAGATTTAGAGTTAGGTATTGGCCAGGGCAGGAGTGGAGAGAAATCATTTTAGCTCTTCACTAATTTTTCAAGTGCTATCTTTTCCTGAATTTCAACACCGGAGATAATTATGTATAAACTGAATTAACCTTTGATTTCAATGTCTTCTCTAGATTATTCCAAATAGAACTCAGTTCATTTTTAATCCCTTGTCAGAGCTCATATAGATATCCTATATTCTCTTTAGTCTGCAGATGTGTTTTATTTTTCTGGCATATCTTTTTAATGACATTGAGCCATTATTTTTTAAATTGAGAGATTTTATATAAAAATCCAAATGTCTATTTATCTTTAAAAATCAAAATTTAGTGCATATTTCTACAACACAGCAAGTGCCAAGAGCATACTCTCTTAAATGATTGCTTTTCTTAGACTTCTCTGTGCCTCTCTCTCTCTCTCTCTTTCTCCCTCTCCCTCTCTCTCTCTCTCTCTCTCTCTCCTGTAAAGGAATGGTTAAACAGGAAAAATGGATTGTTATGCTTATCATTTGTATTTATCTACACCACTTGCTACCCCTATGAACTTTTGACTTTATGAGTCTTCGATTTAGATGATAATATAGCTGATAAAATAATGCCTGTTCATAAACAAAATATAGCAATCACAGTGATACTAATAATAGCTAATTGAGCTCTTACTAAATGCTTCATATACAATACATAATAAATACTATTGTAACCTTCATTTTACAAATGAGGCAGTAGAATGAGTTATTTAATTTCTCACAAATATATAACTTACTAGTAATTAATTCAAGTTAAATATAGATTTCCTTGACACTGCCCTACTTTCAATGAGTATATGCATTTAGATCTATAAGATATAAAAAGTTTGACTTAACCAGATATTGGTGGTCTCCATAATCTTTTATCAATGATTTCTGAGACACTGTTGAGTTATATATCTACAAAAATATTGTAGTTATCGAATATTGAAAGTTATCGAAGACTCAGCACAGATGAAAGACATAAAACACAGACTCAGTAAGTTTCCACTAATAACTTTGTAACAATATTTACCAGTTTGGTTAATATTTTTACTCTAATGTATTTGATTGAATTGCTAACAACTTCAAGCTAAATTCTAAATGAGTTTCTCCAGAGCCATCCAATCTGGGATATCCCTTGATATGTGGACAGATTCCTTGGGTTAGGATCTGCCAGCAGGATCTTTTTTTTTTCTTTTTTGTACTGGCAATCGAACTCAGGTCCTTGCACTTGCAAGGCAGGTGGCAGAACCACTGAGCTAAATCCCTGGGCCTGCCAGCAGGATCTTTGAACATTACCAGCTTAGATGATAAACCAGAGAGTAGGAAATTCATACTTCTCTATCATTCAGGATCCTAGGAAGACAGAAATGATAACCACAAAATAGATAATTTCAGGAGAGTAATTCCTTTAAGGAGATTAATGGGAATGCATGAATTATTGTATCATTAACATCATGTGGCATAAAAAGCAAGGTAAGGAATTACTTGCTGGAACCTGTGGAAAGGGTCGTCTAGATGCACCATAAGCTTTGGGTAAAAGGAAGCTTACAATCCATGATCACGAGACTGTGGAATGGCTCAAGAAAGATAAATGCCAACATTTTATGCTTCTTTTGGTCTCTAGCCTCCTACAAGCTCTTGCATGTGCCAGAGAGAAACAGGACCTACTGGTTTGACATACACAGGCCAGACCTTTCAAAGCACAGAGTAAAACACTACCAATAGCT
Organism: Fukomys damarensis; assembly: GCF_012274545.1. Taxonomy (NCBI): domain Eukaryota; kingdom Metazoa; phylum Chordata; class Mammalia; order Rodentia; family Bathyergidae; genus Fukomys; species Fukomys damarensis. The sequence goes on from NW_022900915.1 coordinate 13,082,856, forward strand.
CTTCTCTGGTCTTCATGGTCTTCATATTTTTTAGATCTCATATTGTCCTGGACACTCTCCTCAGTATTATGTGAGGCTAATCAGTAACTTTCTTAAGGAAGAGTGCTCAGGGTATGGAACTCATGAAAGAATAATGAAGGTTAACTTTTGCTGAACATTTTTTTTATTTTCTAAGCACTGTTTCTAAAATGTTATATATTTTAACATATTTAATATTCACATCAATTTTCTGAAGTATATACGATTATTATTGCTATTTCATAAAGCATGGAGAAATTTACTAATTTAACCGAGGTTACTCAGATAATAAGTGGAATACAGTTAGTTCAAACCTAAACAATTTTGCCTCCAAAGTTCATACTGTGACCTTCCCAGGGCACATCGAAGTTATATACACCTTTGAGAAAGGAAAATTTCAATCATGCTTGTAAGCAAAGAAATGGAAAATTTTCTAATATATGAGGTCATTTGTAACTACCAAATTGTCATGTTTTAATAATAATGAGACAAAATTAGTTGAGAGGAAATGCAAACTTTTATGTTGCTGATGGAAGTTGTATAACATTTCTTCAAAGTAATTTCACATTATATAACTGGAATCTTAGAAGCATATTTTGGGGGAATACATAGCCTGTGGAAGCATTAAAATGTATAACTTCAGGGTTATATGATGACATGAATAATAAACATCAAAAACAATATAAAAGAGCAACTGGGGATTAAATAAAATGTTGAGGCATCCACCAATGAAATACAAAGCAACCATTAAAATTACTGGCATACAGTTGCTAATAACCCAAACTAAGTTCATTCTATTTCACTGAGTGAGCTAAAAAAAAAAAAGCAAAACAAAGTGAGAGAAACTGGAATGGAAAAAGGAGAGCAAATGACGCAGATTAACTAATCTTTCACACAGATTCTCAACAGAATTGCCTCTTAGAGCCAGCTGCCTTAGTTAATTCAAGTCACAGAAATTTGGCTCTTATAAATATTTCTAGGAGTATCCTTTTTGCAGAAAGTGAATACATCTGAAGTAAGAGTTATTCATGCCTGCATCTTACATAACAGATGATCATTATTTATTGGACTGTGTTTACTATAGTTTTTAATCAGCATCGCAGATTTTAAAAGTTCATTTTCTGCTTTATTTTACCATTTACATGAGAGAAAAATCTCTTAGGTCCTCCCATTTCACATCGGAGGACAGTTTCCAGCTGCCACAACTCTAGTCCTTTTAGAAAAAAATTTGTAACCAGGTGTAGTGGTTCAGGGCTGTAATCCCAACACCAGGGAGGCTGAGGCAGAAGGATTGCCATGAGTTCAAGTCCAACCTGGGCTATACAATGAGTTCAAGGGCAGCCTGAACTGTATATTGAGACTCTGTCTCCAAAAAGAAAAAGAAAAAGACTTACGGAGACATGAAGAACATTATTTATGTTTCTATTCCACTGAGATCTTCATTTTCTCTCTGAACTAAAAAAAACAAACAAACAAAAAAAAAAAAACAAAAAAAACAGTCCTGACCTGATATGAGAGTTTTACTCTCTACTTTGTGCTAGCCAAGAAATATAGCAGGAGGCACAATATTTTTGTGTAGAAAATATTACCATATTTACTGCAGATCTAAAAAAAACAAAGCTTGATAAAAGTGAAAGAAAATTATCCACACTCCTACCATTTGTACCATGTTTAACATTCTGTGCTTATTTTTCTAGAGTTTTCCCATGGTAATATATTCCTTTTCCTTTTACATGGAATCACATTCTGTGCCTTTTGCTTAATATTCTTACACTTACTGAAGTAGCATAAATATCTTAGCTACACTAGAGCAGGATATGTACCACAAAGATGAAAGTCTACTTTTAAAAATACAATGAAGGGTTCTCAAGTTAAGAAAACAAAAAAGTAAAAGATTTTTCAGGCCTGTGGATTACAGTTGCTGCAAATGCAATCAAGTATAAAGGATGTAAAAGAACAAGAAAAAAACCTAACATGTATCATTAACAAAATGTTTTACTAAGCACTTTACATTCATTGACTCATTTCAGTCATGACCTCTTGGGGTAGGAATGTATATTCCCCATTTTCCACATGAAGAAATTGAGGCTGTGGAAAGTAATATGATGTGCCCAAGGTTAGATTCATACAAAATAGGAAATCAGCACAGAACTTTTGTCTGGTTCCAATTCTGTTTCTATAGAATGGAAGGACAGGGGCATAAACTTGGTTGGGTCTTATTCCAAAATCTTCAAGCTATTTCACTTTACCACTGCCTCTTGGAAATTCTTTGTATACAAACATGTTTCATTGCTTTCAACAATATCCACTGAATGTCTACTATTTTTCAGGGACTGTGTTAAGAATTGTGCTTGCAAAACAAGATGAGCCAGAAATGACGCCTTTTTGATGAATTTCATATTCTAGAGAGTTGCTCTTGCAGTGTTGTCAAAAATATGGTCCAAAATATGGGCTTTCCTACAGAGATCTTAAGCCAAATGACCAAATCCTGGAATGGTTGGTACCAGGTTAGTTTGGCCAGCAAGGCATTCATTTACAAAGATCCTTAAGTAGCTCATCACCTGATTCCTATCACTTAATACAGGATGCCAAGTTATACCTTGACTGGAATTCAGATCTTGGCATATTTTCCTTTCATATCAATGGTCATGGGACTTTGGAATCAAGAGACTGGAAAACATGACAGTCTATATTGTCAAAATGTATTGTTTAAATCAATGGGTCACAGAGGAAATTAAAGAAGAAATTAGGCAGTTTTAACAAATAAACAAAAATGCCAATGCAACATACAGGAATCTGTGGGACACAATGAAAGCAGTTCTACATGGAAAATTCATAGCATTGAATGTCCCCACTAGGGAAACAGAGCGAGCTCAAATAAACAACCTAATGATGAATCTTAGACCCCTAGAAAAAGAAGAGCAAGAAAAACCCAAAGCTTGTACAAGAGAGGAAATTATAAAGATTAGAGCAGAAATCAATGCAATAGAAATTAAGAAAATGATACAAAAAATTGATGAATTGAAGAGTTGGTTTTTGAAAGAATAAATAAAATTGATAAACCCTTAGCTAACCTTATCAAAAAAAGGAAAAAAAAGGCTCAGATCCTTGCAATTAGGAATGAAAAAGATGAAGTCACAACAGATCCAACAGAAATCCAGATGATCATCAATACCTACTTTGAGAACCTGTACTCTAATAAAATGGAAAACACAGAAGAAATGGGCAGATTTTTAGATGCTTATGAATTATCAAAGCTGAGCGAAGAAGATAAAAACATTTTAAACACCCCAATCAGTGAAATTGAAAATGTAACTAAAAGTTTACCAACAAAGAAAAACCCAGGTCCTGATGGATTCACTGCTGAATTTTAGAAGACATTTAGAGAAGAACTACTGCCACTACTCTTTAAACTTTTCAATGAAATTGAAAGGGAAGCAATACTTTCAAATTCATTCATGGAAGCAAGTATCATTTGATTCCCAAACCAGGAAAAGATGCAACTAAAAAAGAGAACTACAGGCCAATCTCCTTTATGAATATAGATGCAAAAAATCCTTAATCAGATACTAGCAAACAGAACACAGAGGATCATCAAGACCAAGGATCATCCTGACCAAGTCGGATTTATTCCAGGGATGCAAGGATAGTTCAACATATGTAAGTCAATAAATGTAATACACTATATTAACAAAGTCAAGGACAAAACCATATGATCCTCTCAATAGATGCAGAAAAAGCATTTGACAAAGTTCAACACCCATTCATGATAAAAACCCTGCAAAAAATTGGAATAGATGGTCTATATCTGTTTAATAAAGGCTATCTATGAAAAACCAACAGCCGACATCATATTACATGGCCAAAAACTGAAAACCTTCATGTTAAAAAAGGAACAAGACAAGGATGCCCACTATTTCCTCTCCTCTTCAATATAGTTCTGGAAACATTAGCCACAGCAATTAGACAAGAGAAAGAAATTAAAGCAATAAAGATAAGAAAGGAAGAAGTTAAACTGTCATGATTTGCTGACTATATGATACTCTACATTGAAGACCCAAAAAACTGCACCAAAAGACTTCTAGACTTAATTGACACTTTTAGCAGAGTAGCCGGATATAAAGTCAACACTCAAAAATCGATAGCCTTCTTGTACACAAATAACAGACTCACTGAGAGAGAAATTAGGAAAACAATTCCTTTTACAAAAGAATCCAAAAAACTGAAGTATCTAGGAATCAATCTAATGAAAGAAGCAAAAGACCTCTACCCTGAAAACTGTAGTACTCTGAAAAAAGAGATCGAAGAGGATATAAGAAAATGGAAAGATATCTCCTGCTCCTGGGTAGGAAGAATCAACATAGTGAAAATGGCCATACTACCAAAACTGCTATACAGAGTCAATGCAATGCCACTTGAAATTCCAACACTGTATTTCACAGAACTAGACCAAAGAATCCAAAAATTCATTTGGAACCATAAGAGACCTAGAATAGCAAAAGCCATCCTAGTCAACAGGGACAATTGTAGCAGGTATAACAATGCCCAATTTGAAATTATACTACAAAGTCACTGTGATAAAAACAGCATAGTACTGTCATAGAAACAGACCCTGAGGACCAGTGCAACAGACTGGAAGACACAAAAACGACTCCAGATGTACTCAGCTATCTCATCTTTAACAAAGGAGCTGACCATCCTCAGTGGAGGCAAGATAGCCTCTTTAATAAATGGTGTTGGAAAAACTGGATTTCAACCTGCCAAAGATTAAAACTAGACCCTTATCTTTCACCATGCACTAAACTAAAATCCAAGTGGATTAAAGATCTAAATATTAAAACAGAAACACTAAACTTGCTAGAAGATAAGTTAGGCAGAACTCTGGAAGACATTGGCATAGGAAAAGACTTTATTAAGAAATCCTCAGTAGCACGGGAACTAGCAGAAAGAATCAACAACTGGGATCTCATCTTATTAAAAAGCTTCTGTACTGCAAAAGAAACCACCAACAGAACTAAAAGACAGCCTACAATGTGAGAAAAAAATTTACCAGCTGCTCTTCAGACAAAGGACTCTTAACTAGAATATATAGAGAACTCAAAACAATCAGCTCCCCCCAAATATCAAGACCTGATTCAAAAATGGGCATCTGAAATGAACAGACATTTCTCAGACAAAGAAGTAAAAGCAGCAAGTAAATATATGAAAAAATGCTCCACATCACTGATCATTCGAGAGATGCAGATGAAAACAACATTGAGATTCCACCTCACCCCACAAAGAATGGCTGCTGTCAACAAATAACAAATGTTGGTGGGGTTATGGGGAGAAAGGAACCCTTCTCCATTGTTGGTGGGAGTGCAGGCTGGTGCAACCACTACAGAAATCAATATGGAGATACCTCAAATAGCTGGGACTAGAGGTCCCATTTGACTCAGCCATCCCTCTGTTGGGTATCTTTCCAAAAGAATTAAAAGAAACATATCACAGTGATATATGCACACCTATGTTTATAGCGGCACAGTTTGTAATAGCTAAAACTTGGAAACAGCCCATTTGCCCATCAGTTTGACACTGGATAAAGAAGATGTGGTTTTTCTATAAAATGGAATACTCCTCAGCAGTAAAGAATGAGAAATTAGATTCATTCATAGGAAAATGGATACATATTGATGATACACTCCTAACTGAAATAAATAAGTCACATATGTATAAATACCAAATAATTTCTGTGGTGTGAAAAACTATGATGGTACATAAGATCCTAATGAGATAATTGACAATGTGAAATAGCAAGGAAAGGGCTAAAGGTGTAGGGAAAGTGGGAAGGATAGGGGAAAGGTAATAAGGGAAAAGAAAAGAATATGATAAAATGAAAAAAATTTGTAAATAGGGAAGGGAGGAAGTGGTGAAAGGAGGACAGGGACAAGGGAAAAAAATGAGAACCAAGACCTGTCATGTAGAGGTACAAGATCCCAATGATGAATGTAACTGTACTGTATACCTAAAATGTACCAATAAACTCAATGAGAGAAAAAAAATGTATTGTTCAAGTGCATGAATTCTGGAGGCAGACTGCCTTGGCTGTAGCCCTCACCAGTCATTGTCTGAGAGAACCTAGGCAAGGTATTGTTCTATTTTGATGTTCTCCACTTGTAAAAAGAAAATAATGATAATAGAACTTATCCCATAGGTTATTGTGAATAGTAAGAGAATTCTTAATAATTACAGGTACATAATAATGTTCCCAGGGTACACAGCACCAGATATGATAGATGCTGACTTACATCAATGGCAGCATATCTAACTATATGGACACTGGAGTGGAGAACATCTTGGCATGCATCTCAGCTTTACTGCCTGAGTGGCAATGAACTCCTTATTTAATGTCTCTAAATTTTACTTTTGTCCTTTTGAAAACAGAGATTTTAATGGAATCTATTTATAAAGATTGCTTTTAAAATTGAATCACATAATGTGAAAAAGAACTGACATAACATCCTATTAAATGTGAACTCTAATTAAATTTATAATCCCTTTCCTGACCACTGCCCCACCATGTCTCAAGCTTGTCCTTTTCAGAAGGAATTAGGACTCCTGGTCACTAATTTACTCTGCAGTTCCATGCTTATTAGAAAAATATGTCACTTTTTGTCATGTGAGTTACTATTAACTAAGTAAACTAAATCAGGAAGTTAAGGCACAGCCTGAGTGTGTATATTTGTATATACATGTATATAAACACATATTAGAAACTGTAAGGTCCTTGTAGTCTGAGAGTTAAAGGAAAGGATAGTATTTATCATCTGAAAATGCCCCCTTCTGCTTGTTTATTTATGGTGGGCTCTCCAACACTGTTTTCTATCTCGTCAAAATTTTGTATTTCCTTGAGACTAGTAAAGTGGCTTAGTTACTTGTTCTCTTGGTGAGACAAAATATCCAACATCCAAAGTTAAACAAGGAAAGGATTGTTGTAGCTCAGTTTGCACAAGTTTTGGTTCACCTTGGCTGGCCCCAGTGCAGGGTCACAGGGCAGAGGGGCATCACAGAGGAGAAAATGTTCATGACAGGCAGAAGGCAGCAAAGCAGTGGAACAGTGGAGAAGAAGCAAGGGAGGACAGCAGCCCTCTTTTCACCCCTTATCATCTATCCTAAGGCAGCACTCACACCCAGGGACGGTCTTTCCATTATCCACACCCAGAACTATGCCAAACCAATCGGGGGACTAATTTAGTAATCACACACACTTTTAATCCCAGCATCACATACTTTAGGTCCCACCACCTCCGAAAACCCCTATCTATGACCATAACTGGCTCTGGGGAGACATCTAGGCACAAGCCATTAACATACACTATCAGAATTACTTTCTTCTTATGGTGCTTTTCTGGAATAAAAAGCAGAAAAGAAATGGGTTTTGCCTTGAAATTCTAGGTAATGATTTTCTACAGTTCATGTAATACCATGCTACGCTGACAAAAGTAATGTGTTACCACACACCAAATTTCCTTTGTTTCTTATGTCAGAATTTTTTGGTGCTTCCTTTGCTCTCCTATTATGCTAGGAAGATATTTTCCTTAAAAGTAGCAGGAAGTCTCAGACAATTGAACAAATTCTACATCTTGTTCTGCCCTTTTAATAATTTGTTCAGGCTCCAATTCTTATGTATAGAAACAATTGATTTATGTTATTTTACTCAGAGGCATTAGAAGCACCTCTTCATGTGAAATGTCTCTGCACTACAGTATTCACTGACGTACTCAACAAGGCTTACTGAGTGCTTACTCTGTGTATTGCACGGGGGATTCAACATTTAACAAGACAGATGAGTATTTGTGTGATAGCCTGTGTCTAGATGTCCCTCCAAAGTCTTGTGCCATCATAGGGCTATTTCAGAGGTGCCTGGATCTAGAGTGTGTGATGCTGGGATAGATTCATGGTGCAATGCTAGGCTCAAGGACACTAGGATTAAGGGTGTGAGTGTTACCCACCCTAAGTACCCTGGATAAAATAAAGGGGGCAGAAAGACACTGTTAAGGCCTCTTGCTTGCTTACTTTTTCTGTCTTCTGCCCACCATGAACTGTTTGTCCTTTGTGATGCCTATCTGCCAAGCCATCCTATTTTAGAGCCAGCCAATTATGAAACATCTACAAACTGTGATCTAAATAAACTTTTCCTCCTTTAACTTGTGGGTATTGGGTATTTTTGTCTCAGCAACAAGAAAGTAACTAAGACACCCTACCTTATTGATTGTACATTTCCGTGGGGGACACAAATAATTCCTAAAAACAATCATTGGTGTGAAAAGAAAATACAATGAAATAGAAAGTGAACAGAGTTGGTGATACGGGTGAGACATCCAAAAATATTTCACAGAAATAATTCCCAAGCCAAAACTTGTAGGCAAGAAAGAGACAATCAAATAAAGTGGAGAAAAGTGAGCCAAGAAGAACTATCAAGTCTTTGAGGTGGAAATAAAATTGTCATATTAAAGAACAAAGAGAAAGTGACCTGTGTGGCTGTAGCATAGTTAGCAGTGCAGAGATAGGAAAGATGGGAGATCAGAAAGACAGGCGAAAAATCTCCTTCTTGCTTGGGTAGAACTCTGGTTCATGATGTCTTCTTTTTGTCATTTGTTAACTTTTCTATAAAGTCCTCGGAGGTGAGGGGAAGGACATACATAATGCCAAATGTGCACTTTTTGACCTCTCACGGCTATTTAAGTCAGGCAATGCTATTTTCTGCAACTTTATAGTATAAGCATAGATTAACCCAAACTGAAGTCTACACTCACAATCTCATGTTACAATCTTCAAAGGCAGGGTATAAAAACCTACTCTTCAATTGGATTCTTCTAAGTCTTAGGTTCATCACCTGCAAAATGGGACTAAGAATAATAGCATATCAGTATAAGGACATAACATCACAGCCTCAAGCTGCAACATAGTGATAAACACACTAAACCTGCATTTCTAAGATAGCATGGCACTAATCTGTATTTTACTTCCTGCATTTATACAGCATCTGTGCAAACTGCTTTCCTAGAAATCCAGTGCTGTGCTCATGGGCATGAATGAGTCCACAATTCATTTAAAGGCATAAATCATTCCTCTTTAACTTTTTCATGCTTCATAATCATACTAATGGCTTAAAGGGCACCAATTTCCTGGATGTTTATAGTCAGTAGGGTTAATTTTTTTCAACTGGTCAGAAAATGTCAATTCTATCAGTAGCATTATTCACTTCATTAGCTAATGTAGTATAATTTAATGTTTGGGGGAAAAAAGAAAAGACACTTTGAAGAATACCTTAGAATAAGACCAAGAATATTACTCAAAAAGGAAATAATCTACTTAAATCACCATGGTTACTACTGCTGATTATCTTTTCTCACAAAATGACCCCATATGTCTCTATGCCAAATGACTCTATATATCATTTTCCAAATAGCCCTCAATCACATGTACAAAAACAAACAAAAATACCCTTATTATTATATAGTCATCTGATAGAAAATATTTATTAAACTCTTAATATGTGCAATGTTCCAAGAACATTAAATAAATCATCTCAAAGAATACTTGTTACACTCCCATGAAAAGTAACTATTGCTTCCATTTTCCAAATGAGAAAATTGGGGCTTCAAATGTTTATCTGGGGAAGATCACCAAGCTTCTAAGGATGCACTGATTGAGTCTTTAGTCATGATTATGGGCACTGTTGTTGACTATTTTTGTTGTGCCTTGAAATAAAGGGCAGTAGAATTTCAAAGTTTAAATCATAGTGAGAGACCATGCTATACCTTTCTGCTTTGTGTGCAACTCTGCACTGGCTTTGCCACTATTCTTTCAACCAAATCTACTTTATTGAACAGGTTATCACTGAGAGAAGAAAGATGCTATTGCCCTGGGTTATCCCTGCCAGAATCCCACGGAGATTTACAGCTCATGGTTCACATGTTTCCTGATACCTCCCTCTTCCTGCATCATTCTTCCGCTGCCTTCGCATCTTGCCCAGAATATAATTCTATCCACATACTGACATTTATTAAAAATACATTAAGTGCATTAGCAAATCCTAGTGAAGGAAAATGTAATGTGTGGAAATTCTTGTAATCCTCTAATTAAAATATGATTTTCAAAACTGTGTATTTGTTCTTCTTTGAAGATCACATCCAGGGCATAGAAAATAATGCAAAGGAAAGGTAAGGCACAGAATTTGTTGAGTTACTGAAGTAGAGATTGCCAGCTAACGCTCTAAGTGAAAGATTAATCTTGCCATAATATGATAGCAATGAAAGTAATAGTGAGTTAGAATCAAAAGAAAACAAACCCACAGGTGAGAAAGCCAGTATATCACGCTATAAACTCATAGCTGCTGCTGCAAAAAATAGTCAAATAATCTTTCACTACTTTTACATAATATACCCAAAATAACCTAATAGAAAAATCATTCTGATACCATAATTTAAAGGGAGAAAAACTAACCAAAAATAAAACAGTAATAGTGCAGAGAATAGTATCATTTTAATGATTCTCTAAATAGGCTGGGTGACTACTCCACCAACATTTGTCCTATTTTTTCACTAATTATTTTCTTTTCCTGCTGATAAAATGCTAAAGCCTAAGCTATTGAAAAATAACTTTGTTGTGTTTTTTAATCGGTGTTATTTATATCCCAGTAAACCTAATACTCCAGAACTGCTGTTGAAATGTCTGTCCCAACTGCCAAGACAAATTCTCTTCTTTCATGATCCTGTTCTGTGAACAGCAACACCCACTCCTGAGCGCCGAGATGGTGAAGTCACAGGATGGGATGTGCAGCTGTGTGGCTGGCAGTGCACAAGGGGAAGTAGAATGAGAGAGTCACTCTGTCTGATAATTTCGTTCAAAGTTTGTCCCTGGAATATGGTTTTAAAAGTAAAAATGCTCCACATTCAAAACTGCAGATTGCCAAAGTAAAATAAATACAGCAGAAAGAAAGAAGACAGGAAGGAGAGGATGCCAAAAGGAAGGAGGAGGAAAAGGAATGGGGGAAAGAAAGGAGAGAGGATGGAAAGAGGGGAAGAGCGAAGGGAGGGAGGACCCTGGTACTGTAATACAGCGGACCAAGAAGTGTCCTGGGCGTGCGGCACAGCTCCACTCCAGGCGGCTCCGACATAAACCGACCGCAAGGCCCAGGAACACAGTTCAAACACTTTGGACCTCAGCCATTGCTCTTGTAAAATGGAATAATAGCAATTTTAGTGCTAAAACAGGAATTACGTAGCAAAAGCTTAGGACAAAATGCCCAATGATTACTCTCTGAAGTGATTTCCATTGTGGTTAAATTAAGAGTATCTGCAATTAGCCCATCTTAGTTGAAGTTCCAGCTAGTGAGGCGAGTGGCTTTTCACAAGTGACTCTTGGTCTCAGAACGTTACTTTTCATATGATACAAGAGAAACAGTGGATGTACTATTTGTGCCATTGTGTCTTGTTTGTCTGCCATAGTCTGTTTCCGTGCTTGCCCATCGTGCTTTGCTCTGGAGATAACCTCTGTTGGTGGTCAACAGGCTCCCTGGCTCTCTTACTTCTACTGCTTGTGGGTGATGGGAAGCCCAAATCCACAGAGATTAGGGGAGTGTGAGGCACCTTCCTATGAGATGTCAAACATTCTACCCAAGCCAAAGTTCCAGTCAGGTAGGCTTCTATTACAACTGTTGCTGTTTTCTCAGGGTTCTGAGCCAACCTCTTTCCCTTGTCCTTCTAGGTCTAGAGGTGGTAACAGAGACAGAAGGCTTTACAAGTCTCTGTTTGTCAGCTTTGTGAATAGTGCTTTTATTTAAAGTTCTTGAGCTACCCAGTGTGAATAACTCATTTGTTTCCCACCAACAGTACAGCCTTTACAGTTGGAAGGGTGGGAGGGAACAGAACCTCAAGTGGAATTCTGAGATTAGCTTTTTCATATATTTGAAAAGTGAAGGTATTCTTTGTGTAGAAAACAGGACACAAATAGTCCATGAAATAAGATGACATTATAATTATTTCAATGATCACTGAAGATGGCCTTGGATAAAGTAAAATGGAAATCAAGGAATGAGGCGATCAAGTGACTATAGAACTGAATTTCTATGTCAACAGTACTAGGCAGAGTATGGGGAGCTAACTAGCTGCCTCAGACATCATTAGAGAGCTTGTAGGAAGGAAACATTGAAATATTTCACTTCTCAGCTCATAACTGAGAAAATCAGAAAGCATTGATGATAACTTTGCAGTAGTCCCTTTTCTCCTGTAATCATAGGGCTGATATATCTGTGATGGTATCAGTGTCTGCTTGTGTGTGATGCTGAGCTGGGACACCAATTAAATGCTTAACCTTGCAGATCATGGAGAGGTGAAACTCTGATACACAAGAAGACAGAACATCTATAAGACTAAGAACTCTGCTTTCCTAGATCTCTCTGACAGAGTTAGGTATCCTGAATAAAGAAACAATGTAAGGTAAATCCTAGCATAACCAAGACAGAGCTTCAAGGACCAGTCTGAAAAAAAAAAAATAGTGTACAGGCCAAAAAAAAAAAAACAAAAAAACTGCATGATATTGCCAATTGTGCCTGAACGAGGAAGTTAGGGTTGCATGGGAGTGGACTGAGAGTGTTACATCAAAGGTGACAAATATAAAACTGCGTTATGGCACAAAATTATTGATATCAATGCACTCACCTTCCTAGGAATGGAATCAATAGTCTGCTTGGCTAACCAAACGTGGATCCCGTAATGACCTAAAACAACACCAGAAATTTGCTGGTATAATTCAGGGGAAGGAGTCACAAGACAGAGGGAGCTGGGAAGTGAACCATCTCACGTGCATAACCTTCCCCAGCATCTGCAACCAGTACAGCAGCAGGAGTACCCAGAGGACTTTCTCTTCACTAGAATCCTACGACTGCCAGGGTAGGTATCAGTGTCCTTTGAAAATGACACGTTGGCTATCCTGCTTGATTTGGTGTTACCGGATGCATCACAAGGAACTTGATTTCATGTCTCCAGCGTGAAAATGGGATCTTGAAATATTAAGCTTACTTAGGACTCGAATGCTAAAGGTGAAGGTTTTGCATCACCCACCAGGTACAGCATTTTGTCCATGACAGTGCAGGCAATGTGTAAAAGTGTAATGGGTGGTAAAATGAAAAGCAACAATTACAAACCTACACACCACAACCAGTTATAAAAGTTAGCATAGCAGTAACTATATTTTTAATACATTTTTTTTCTGCTTCATAGAAAAGACACTAGTAGTGGTCACTGTTCTTCCAAAGAGTGGGTCTCTGTCCATCTGTACATACTTGGTCTAGATTCTAATGACTGCTCCATATTTTTACCCCATGAATCTAGTGATGGTAATGGTCCCATCGTATTTGTCATCATTCCCTGCTGTCTTTTCTTAATACTGCTCATGCCTTTGTAAATTATCTCTTTCATAAACTCTTTATAGATCCCATTGGAATGTGTTATTTCTGTGTTATTTCCTTCTGGGACCTTTACTGCCAAATTATCTGACTAGGTTGTTGTGATAATTGAATCATTAATAAATGTAAAGTCTTTAGAATGACATCTGGAACTGTTATGTACTATTATTACAACTGCTTGGTTATTGTTACCACTATTATTATATTTGAAAGAGTTATATAATCTAATGATGAGCACTATAATGTAGTGACAGTATAAAGGAGTAAAGAAATATCTAGTAAAAAAGAAACAGTACAGTTTTTATTATAATATTAAATGCTTAATGTTTTAAAAGAATCTACTAGTAGTCATTGAAATATTGAGCCACAGTTCCATTTTACCTATTTCTTCTTTTATAAATGTTTATTCTCTCCTAGCTGGCTAATCAAAACAGGTGACTTTATAAGTTCTTTATGCTTTAGCTTTGACATTCATTGACAACCCACTCTCCTTAGGGCTGCCTGTCACAGGAAAATCCAAGTGATCCTCTAATGGAGTATTTGCTGAGAAATTATGGCTTGGGAACACATGCAAACAAATTGTCTGACAAGTAAAATGATATTTAAAATTCACAAGCATGTATCAGTCTTGTAGCATAAAAATTATAGCAGCAATAACAATCACAGGAAACTAACGTGGCTTTTCCACACCACCACCTAATGCTCATAACTCGGGACAGTGTAGAAAATAAATCAAAAGCCACTTAAATAGAGAATTTTGTTGTAGACAGAAAGGAGGAACAACTGGAAAATTTGCTTTCAAGATGTGTACAAAGTCTATAGACTAGTTTCTCACCAGGATCAATAAAGGAATGCCTTCATTCCAACGCTAAATCTAGCAACTCTCATCCGAAGACCGTCCCTGAATACATCAGTCTTCCTACCATCATCTGAATTAGTTCTTCATATTAAATAAGGAGCCTAAGCAAAACAACAATGGTTCCAAAGAGATTAAATGACAGTACTCAATTAATTCTGGAGAATTTTTCATTTTCCCCAATAGGGTATCGAGGAATCTTGACATTTGAGATCTATCAGTCTTACATAAGGTGACCCAGTGATTTTGCAATAGAGATTTTCACCCTTACATATCCCCTCCCCACTGATTTTTAAACAGCAAGATGAAGGGTGAGTTTTTCATCTGCTATTTGAAATCAGTGCAAATATTTTCTTTCCTGACTTTCATTTTCCTGAAGATGTTGCTGCTTCCCCATCCTTTCTACGTAAGTCAAGGAAGCATGGAACCATTGGCCTACTTCTGTGAAGTTGCGGTTTCCAGTAAGTTCTCTGGGAATGGAGCCCACAATCATTTGCAACGTCTCCGAAAGTACATGTTTTGTTAGAAAATCTATTATAAACCCCAGAGGTACCAAGTATAAAAAAGTAGAACTTCTTAGCTAGAAGGGAAATACAAAATACAAAATAAAACACTCAGTACCAGAGCTTACTCTTTCAAGGTTATAAATGGATTTAAGTTTTAGGTATCAAGCAATTTGTCTCCACTTCTGAAAGGCACAGAACTTTAACAACATAGGTGACTGTTTTAAAAGTTGACTTGAAAACTTAATAGTGACGACTAGGAGTAGGGAAGGGTGCAAGGATGAACGTATAAGGGGTGAAGGTGGTTAGTGGTGATACAGTATAGTAACTGCATGTTGTATGCATGTATGGAAATATATTGAATCCTAGTCATGTTTATGATTAACATGTTTATAAAAATTAAAAATTCAATAGAAAGCATGTATGAAAAAGGAGTGTTACATAAAATCCTGAAGACAAATATAACAGATGCTGTTTATTTTTACATAGTATCTAAACATTACTTAAAATTTATGACCTAAATTCCATTAAAACCAGGAGAAGAGGGCTGGGGATTTAGCTCAGAGGTTCAGTGGCCTGCCTGGCAAGCGCAAGGACCCGAGTTCAATCCCCGGTACCAAA
>NW_022900915.1:13098431-13111320 GCF_012274545.1 Fukomys damarensis
ACAAAAAAAAAAAAAAAAGCAGGAGAAGAGAAGAAAGAAGTCATGTCGATAAAGAGAAAAGTGGAACTCTGTCAGCCCAGGGAACTGCTTACTTTTGGCCACTGTATCTATCACCAGAATCCAGCAGAGTACTTCGACATACACTCAATACCTGTTGCTCAAATGAATACCTGGGGAGAAGAGAAAGAGAGAGTCTGATTTTTGAAAGATGATCCCACCTGTATTATCCACCATCTCCCAAAAGGCTCAGCTTCGAGTTATCATGGGTTTTTCCCCAGGAAAAGTATAACTCTTCTATTTTCTTATTTTTCATAAAGCCGGCATGCAAGGTCAATTACTATCATTCATTATATTGTACACCTTAAACAACCACGTTCCACAGCACTCTTCCTAGAACTTCATACAGAAAGTAGTTTGTCTAAGTATTACTAGACAGTCCAGGAAAATCTTTCTGGAAATAAGTACAGACCTCTCCAATTGAATTCGTTAGTATATTCATATGAACTACTGTCATCCTCTTTTCTGTCTTCTTCCTTTTCCTCTTCTCTGTAACTTCTTTTTTCTTCATCAACCCTACTCATGTCATTTCCTTCCCTTCTCTATTCCTATATTTGCAGTGAAATATTCCCTATCTTTTGTGATTCTTTGATTTAAATATCATTCAAGCTGCCTTGAAAAACAAAACATTGTATCTAATCTTAATTTTCTTCCCTTCCTCATAATTGGATAATTGCACATTTGATAGCTTAATCAGTTAATTGTGCATGTACAAAAACGCTTTAATATTTTAAAGACAGTGTTTTATTTAGTTGTTAGCAAAAGGGATTAATGTTTGGTTTAGAGGATTTGTGAATAGATTACTTAGAGCTTCCGCATGCTATTAATGGCATGGGGGGCGGGGGCACGACTTCTGTTTTTAATGAACAAATAAGTTATATACAGAATAGGGAAAGTTTAGAAAAACTGGATGGAGTAAATTTGTTAAAATTTATTACAAACCTTGTGCTTTCACTGGCACGGAGGCACTGCAGTTGTCCGAAGCAGCCACACCTTTGTGGAAATGGTAGAAAGCCTGCAGAACAAAGCGCATTTCCTGAAGAAGGTCAAAGGACTTGCTCATGCCCGAATTTGCAAGAGTTCTTTGTAGAACTCATGGTTAAACACGCTGGGATCTAGAAGTTAACTGATTGCTTTACTTTTCATTCCTCCGTGGATAAAACATATTTTAGGAAATTTTTAAATGGATCCTCCCCAACATTAATGGTTGATCCTCGGGAAAGTTTCCTACAGAGAATAGGCTTGAAAGGAACATATCGTTACTATACCCAACCTGTTTACAATGTTTTTAATTCAGAGTCTGTATACAGTTCAGCAGTAGAGCACATGCTTAGCATGCAGGAGGACTTGGATTTCATTGTAGGTGACCCTGGTCTCAGGTCCCTAGGCAAGACCCTGTCCCAAGAGCCCTACACTGAGGTGCCACCTGTTGGAGACCCACTCCACCAGCCCAGCTTACCATGAGGGCAGTCAGGGGGCTTTATCTCTAGCAGGAAGAGGAGCCCGAGCCTTTGCCTCACTTTTATTACTCAAACAAGGGCACAACCAATTAAAGAAACACAAGATGCACCTGATTTCCAATATCCCCATTAGCACATTCTCTGGTAAACAACTTAACCTCAGCTGACTTAACTTTTTCCTAATATGCAATCACCCCTGAGTGCAGCCTTTCTCATTAGTACTCACAGAGGAGGCCAATTAGGTGTTAATTCTCCTCTGGTCCTCTACTTTTCATCACCAGCACTACAGAGGGAAAGAAAGGTGAATTCAGTTTAAAGTATCTGTCAGGTATGATGACGCTCTACAGATTTTCATATTATAACCTTGCTGTGATTATAAAAATCTGTCCCTCCTCTGATCTACTCCTCCTTGAAGATACTGATAATGAATGGTTCAATGTCTGAGTCTGTAATTCCTGAAAACCACAATAAAAGAAATTTTACCTTCCTTAAAGTATATTCAAGCTTACTAAATCTTGAACACCGTTCAGGATCGTACCGGAGACTTAGTTGTGTAGGAGTCACCAGGGCTCAGCTGGGGACAAAGAGTGTGACCAGTGGTCAATAAAGAAGAAAAGAATAGAAAATTGAAAACCAATTTGAAAGAAAGAGATGAAGGTAGAACAAAATAAGGATGGAAAAAAGGAAGTAAAGATAAAAGGAATGAGTGCTTGCTTCGGCAGCACATATACTAAGACAAAAGGATGAAAGTTAAATGAAGTATAGATGTAAAAAGAGGGGAAAAGAAAGAAATATAAGTAAAAGCTCTGGAATGAAAGAAGTAATTAGAACTGGATGTCAAATGGAGTACACTGTAATTTTTCTTCATCTGAAAACTGAGACTATTTTGTAAGATTTTTTGAGTATAAGAATTTATTGTAAATTCTTACCAGTGCTTGGGCTCCTTTCCACCCTGTTCAGGGATAAGACTTTCCATCCTCTTCTCCTTTACACCTTGGAGTGCCTGTGATCCCAGTTGGAAAGCAGAAAATATTTTTTAATCTTCTGAACCATCAGGAAAGAGGCTGTCAAAGGGTAGTGTTGAGTGACTGAAAAGACGTTAGGGACAAAAACAGTCATCAAACAAACCTTGGACGACCAGTGATGACAGTTGGACCTTGCTGGGTGACCACAAAAGACAACCTGGTACAAACATATCCTTCTTCAAGTTTCCTGGAGGGATAGTCCTTGCTCCAAGGAGGAAAAGTCTCAAAATACAACTCTATTCCTACATGATTCTTCTTCCTTTTGATCATTGTTCCCTTGAATTTAAATTTTACTGTCACTTGTTTAGCCTCAAGACTTTTTGCTGCATATTTACAAATTTAGCTTCTATTTTACTAGTTGGTTTTCAGATGCAACTGTTCAGTGTGAAAGCCAAAAAAATGTTTCAGGGTATAAGAGCTGCATTGTACAGGATGGTGAGAAGAAACTGACAAATTAATACTTCAAAACTTGGCTTGAAAGACTGAGGAAATGGGGTGGACTCAGAGTGAGTACCCCATTTGCAAATCAGAAGTTGTACAGCTTGAGTGTCAGTCTACTGACACCAACGATGACAATAACAGTACCACTCCAAAAAAGAACTTAGTTCACAGTAAGAATTCTGTAAGAATTCAAAGAAGTCAATATTCCTAAAGAATGCTATTGTCAGGGAAGACACTACTGTGAATAATCTGGATTGGGTGCATTTCTTACAAAATCATAAATGGTTACTGTAACTCGTGCATCCCCGAGCCAGCCCTCAGGGCCTAGTCTCTAGCGAACCTACAGCTCTCAATACCACACACCACACACTCAGCCTCCAATCGAAAAATATAGAGTGGCAATGAACTGGAAAAATAAAGCCCAACTATTTGTTACCTGTGAGACACACTTCACCTTTAATGACACATGTGGATTTAAAAGAAGACTGGAAAAATATATTTGATGCAAATGGAAATCAAAACAGCAATAAGAAAGAATACTTAAATAAGTTACAATTGACAAATATTCTTTTAAACTGTAAAAAGAGAAAAGGAATTTCTCTATATAATCATAAAAGGGGCTGCTTCATCATCATTATGTAAGAATTGTAAATATATATGCATTCAGCATCTTAGCTCCTAAATATATGAAACAAATATTAGTAGATCTGGAGGAGATTACTAAGTACCTATTTAAAAAGAAGAAAAGATCTCAAATAAACAACCTAGTTTACATGTCAAAGAACTAGAAGAAGAGCAAACTAAGACCAAAGTTAGTAGAAGGAAGCAAGTAAGAGAGATATGAAGTGCGATTTATGAAAAGAATAGTAAAGGTCAGCAAATGTGACTTTTCTCAGTTTTTTTAAAGTGTAAGTAATCAACATTTCTTTAGCCAGAATAAGAAAAATCTCAAATCAATAAAAATCAGAAATGAAAGAGGAAGGGATGAGTGAGAGCTTATTGAGCTGGGTGTAACACTCGCATCACATGCATTATTTTTTTAAAAAAAGAAATGAAAGAGGAAGAGTTATGTCAATATAGAAAAAGAAGAAAAATTCATAAGAGACTAGTACAGTATAAGCAATTTTCTCCCCTAAGCTGGATAACCGAGAAGAAATGTATAAATTTCTAGATATATAAAACCTACTAATTCTGATTTATGAAGAAGTAAAAATGTGAACAAACCAATAATAAATAAGAAGATTACCTAAATACAAATCTCCCATCAAAGAAAAACCTATCACCTAATGGCTTCATGGATGAATTCTATCAAATATTTAAAGAACAGATATTAATATTTCTCAAACTATTCCAAAAATGTTAATAGGAAGGAAGATTCATTTTCTGAGTCCAGTGTTAGCTACACACTAAAGTCAAACCAGAATACTAGAAGAAAAAAAACTTGAGGCCAATATTCACAATAAATTTATATGCAAAATTCCTCAATAAGATTTTAGCAAATTTCATTCAACAGCATATCAAAAGGATCATTCATTTTGATTGAATCAGATTTACCTCAAGAAGCAAGAATGGGTCAACATACACAGATCTACGAATGTGACGTGACACCTTAAAAGAATGAAAGACAAAAGCCATATGATAAACTCAGTTAATACAGGGATAAAAGCATTAAATGAAATCAGCATCCTTTTGTAATAACAATTCTCAACAAATTAAGTGTGGAGAAATGTACCACAGCATAAAATTATCCATATACCAGTATGAAAGACACACAGCTAACATATCAACTGGGAAAAATTTAAAGTTTTTCCTTTAATTTGAGGAACAAGGCACATAAGGCCCACTCTTGCCACATCTCTTCAATACAATAATGGAAGTCTTACCAGAAGCAATCAGGCAACAGAAAAAATAAGTAAAATAAAATGCTTCGAGAATAGAAAGGAAAAAGTTAAATTGTCATTGTTTCTGGATGACATAATAAAACCCTAACATCTGAAAAAAAAAATACTGGAACTAATACACAAATCGAGTAATTTTCAGGATGCAAAACTAACATAAAATGATTATTAGCGTTTCTACACGCTAACAATGAACTATCTATAAAAGAAAACAGTCTTATTTGTAAGAGGCGCAAAAAACACTTAGGAATAAATTTAATCAAAGAAATAAAAGCCCTACTAATTAAAAACTGTCAATGATGGATAAAGTAAAATAAAGAGGGCAGAAAATAATTGGAAAAATATTCTATGTTTATGGGTTGGAAAATTAATTTTGCTAAAATGCCCAGACTACACAAAGTAATTTACAGATCCAATGCCATCTCTGCCAATATTTTAATGATATTTTCATAGATATTCAAAAACCCTAAAATTGATGTTATATAAAAAGACCTATATAGCCAAAATTATCTTGAAAAAGAACAAATTTAAAGATATCGCATTCCCTGACTTCAAAGAACACTACAAAGCTATACTAATTGATTCAGCATGGTCCTGACCTACAAATAGATACATATGCAAATTGAACAGAATAAGGAGCTCATAAATAAGCCCACTAATTTATTTCCAGTTGATGTTTTACAAAGGTGCCAAACATACCTGCATATCTTCCATAAATTGTACTGTGAAAAGAATGAAATTTGACCTTCTGTCACACCATATATAGCAATCAACACGAAATGTACTAAACATTTTAATATAAGACCTGAAACTGTAAATATGCTAGAAGAAAATAAAGTTGAAGCTCTACAACAGTGGTCTGAAAATCATTTTTGAGATGTGAACTCTGAAACACAGGCAACAAATGAAAAAATAAACAAATATGATTGTATCAAACTAAAAACCTTCTTCACAGCCAGGGAAAGAGTGGAAAGACAATTTATAGAATGGGAGAAAATATTTGTAAAACATGTATCTGATAAGGGGTTAATATTCAAAGTACATATTGAGTTCAATAGCAAGAAAGAAAATAACCTGATTTTTAAAATGATTTAGGGAGCTAATGAGACATTTCTTCAAGAAAGATATAGAAATTGCCAATACAAAAATAAATGCTCAGTATCGCTGGTAATCCAGGAAACACAAATTTAAACCATAATGATATATTAACTTACACCTGTTAGAATGGCTATTATCAAAAAGCAGAAAGTACCGTGAGTACTGTTAGTGGTAATGTAAATTTGTGTAGTCATTACGGAAAAAAAAGTATGAACCATTCTGAAATAGAACTGAGTCTATGATCCAGATATCCCTCTACTGGGTATCTACCCAAGAAAATGAAATCAGTTTCCTACAAAGATATCTGCGCTGCCATGTACACGGCAGCACTCACACTAGCCAAAGTGGAGTCAACCCAAGTGTGTATCAGCAGACAAACGGATGGAGAAAATGTGATTGTGATGCACGTACACGACGGAAACCCTGATGGTAGGAAAAACTGTTGGCACTTGTGAAAACATGGATGAACCTGAAGAACTTTATGTCTAGTGAAACAAAGCGGGCACAGAACGGCAAATAGTGCACGATCACAGGAACACATGGTGTAGGTTAATTACCATGAGAATTAATTAATTAATAACCATGAGAAGGTTAATTACAGTAGCAGAGAGGAGAAAGGAACTTTCTAGGGCCACACTGGAGGGAGAGTTAGTTGAGAAGATGTGGGCCTGAGGATTCAAATTTTTAACTGAGTAAGACAAATGAGTTCAAGAGAGCCGTTGTACAACACGATGATCATTGTTGCTAAGAGAGTAAATTCCTTGTCCTCACCACAAAATAATATATATTTAAATCAATGCGTATGTTAATTTAATTTTGTCGTTCCAATGTATATATATTACCAAATCATATTCTACATGATAAATCCACACAATTTTTATTTTTCAACTTAAATAGTTGTAGGGATAGAACATATAAAAGACTGGGGAAGAGGAGAGGCAGAATTAGTTTTATTGTTGTAAGATGAAAAACTTCTAGAGATCCATAGCATAACAATGTGTATATAATTAAAACTGCTAAACTGTGCACAAAAAATGGATAAGATGGTATATTTAATTTTATTAATTTTTATCACCCTAAAAAGGTCTCACTAGAAAATAATCCAGAGAATGAAAAAATAAGGTACAGACTGGGAGAAAATATTGCAAAACATAGATTTTAAAAGAACCATTTTTTAACATTCATAAATTACCCTTAAAAGTCAACAATAAGAAAATAAACAACAACAAAAAAATGGGCCAAAGACCTTAATAGATATTTCACCCAGAAAGATCTACGCATGAAAAGCAAGTGCATTAAAAAGTATTCCAGATGAGCAACCAAGCAATGCAAATTAAAACATCAGGTATTGCTACACTCTCAGAATGGCCAACATCTAAAACACAGACAATACCAAAAATGAAGATGAGGAGCAAAAGGAAAGTGGAAACGTAAACCGTTACAGTTACTTTTGAAGACAGCTTGATAGTTTCTTACAAAATTGATTATGCTCCCATCACATGATGCAGTCAACAGAAAAGGAGTTGAAAATTTTTGTCCATACAAAAGCTGCATGCAGATGTTTATAATGGCTTTATAGAGAATTCTTAAAACTAAGATGCCCCTGGTCCTCTTGGCAAGTGAATGGGTAAATGAACTATTGTATATTTCAATGGCTGAATATCATTTACAGCTAAAAAGGAGTGAAATATCAAGCCATCAAAAGATATGAAGGAAATTCAAACTGCATAGTCTCCAGTGAAGGAAGCCAATCTGAAAAGGCTACATACTGAGTGATTCCAATTATGTGGCTTTCTAGAAAAGGCAAAACTTTAGAGACAGTAAAAATATCAGTGGTTGTCAAGAGGTAAGTAGGAGGAAGGCATGAACAGATGGAGCACGAAAGATTCTGAGGGCAATGATACTACTCTGTGTGGCATTATGATAATGAATACATGGCATTATTCATAGTTTCAAACCTTCAGATTACGTACAACACCAAGAGTACACCTTAATGTCAGTGGGAGAGAGAGATGTATCAGTGTAAGTTCATCAGTTATAACAGTATACTGCTCTGGTAGAGAATGCGATAATGGATATGGATCTGCAGTGTGTAGAGGCAGGTGAAAATGAAAAAAATTCTCTGTACCTATAACTCGGTCTTGATATGAACCCAAAAACTACTCTAAGCAAGTTTTAACATTTGTGGTGCTGGTGACCAAACTCAGGGCCTGAAGCCTGCAAGGCAAGCGCTAAACCAGTGAGTCACATTCCCAATGCTCCAACTATCTGACACGAAGATCCAAGCCCCTTAGAAGCATGCTTGTCCTCACCACTATGCACACAAATAGATCTAGACGTAACAAAAGTAAAAGCGCCAACAGACTTAATTACATGTGTACGCTCACAAAGTACAAAATTGGTTACATTTGAAGAATCAATACAGAGGTGAATTATGTAAGAGCAAATAATAATAATAATAGTAATAGGTGAGAAGAGTTGGTGACTAAAACAGAACGAGTTACCATCAAGAAATTGTAGGAGGCTTATTTTTAAGACAACATTTTCAATAAAGCAAAGAATGAAAAGGGAATTTATAAAGAATGAGGGGAAATAGGGAGATAACGGTCCTGGAAGTCACAAGGTATCCGTTTCTGAGTTTCACAGCTTTTCTTCTTCCTCTTCTCAGTCGTAACGTAAAAATTAAAATCATCAAACTCCATATTTCTTTGTTTCTAAACACAAATCTATTTATATGTAACCATGTACATAAACTTCACCCTTTTGAAGGGTCAGATCCTAAGTCGCTCTCTGTGCAGTGCTTATCGCTAAGCCCAGCACACGTCCCCCGCCCTCCAGAGACCCTTCACACGCTTTGGCAGTCTCTCTCATTAGCTCCCATGCTAGGCCCCGGCAGCCACCAGGGGCTTCTGTCTGTGCGGATTTTCCTATGCTGGACATTTAACATGCGTGGCATCTTATGTGACTTTTGTGTAGGCTTCGTTCACTTAGTGCAATATTTTCTGGGCTCATCATGTCACTGCTGTGTATCTGCCCTTTGGTCTTCTCTGTTGCTGAGTAGTATTCCATCCACTCTGTGGCTATACTGTTCTATCCCTAATTTCTAATTTATTTAAATTTTTTATCAGTACATATTCACAACACATAAAAAGTACATTCATCCCAGGGAGTTTGTACATGCACATATCATACCTTAATTCTTTTTACTCAAACTCCCCTCACTGCACCTCTAGATCCCCTTCCCATTTGCAAAACATCTCCCTTGATTATTTTTTTTTAGTTTGCTCTTTAACTTACCTATACTTTGGGTTTCTTCTCCTTTTTGTCCTTTCCTTCTTATGAGGAAAAAAAAATGTGACAGTTAATTTTGATTGTTATCTTGATAGAAAAACACCTCGGAAATTAGTAAAGCACACCTGTGAGTGTATTTGTGAGGTGTTTCCAGAGACGACTTCCATGCTGTACAGCAAACTGATGAGAAGACCCTCTCTAAATGTAGGTGGAACCATCCAGTAGGGTGGAATCCCAGATGGAACAAAAGCACTATCACATACTCGGATTTGCTCTACTATGCTCTTCTTCCCGATGTTCTGCTTTGCTCAAGCCCAAAGTAATGCAGCCAGTGGGTCATGAACAGAAACTTCTGAAGCCATGGGCCAATATAAATCTTTTCTCACTTAAACTGTGATACGATGGACAAAATACTGGAAGATACATTTCATTGACTAGGATATATAGTTGGCAAATAGACCCATAAAATGTTTAACATCATTAGTGACTGTAGAAGTACTACTTAAAACTAGGCTAATAAAACCTATCAGAATTATTATAACCATAATAGAAGAAAGTAACATGAAAAGCTGGCCCAGAAACTGATTCTTTCACATGTTGCTAGTGGGACCATGATATTGAACAGCAACTATGGAAAATACTTGCAGAATTCTTTTAAGCAAATAATGAGCTTACCATACAACCTAGCTATTATACTCTTGGGTATATATTCCAGTGATATGAAACTTATTTTCTTGGGGAAATTAGTACTAAAATATGTGTAATAGCTTTATTTTTGATAGCCAAGTCCAGGAAACTATGCAAATAGCCTTCAGAGAATGAATGGTTAAACAAAATGTGATAGTAATCATACAACACAATATTACTCAGAAGTGAACAAGAGAACAAACACTACTGATACATAGAATAACTAGGATAGACTTCAAAGAAATTGTACAGAGTAAGATAAGCCAATCTCAAAAAGCTATATTTGGCATAGTTCTCTTTCTACATTTGTAAAACAACATAATTATAAAGATGGATTGGTGATTGCTATGAGGTAGGAATGAAGAAGTGTTTAGAAAGGGGTATAATGGAGCTGTTGTGATGAGGATGATCTTGATTATAAGTATCTTGATTATCGCAGGGGTTACATTAAGCTACATATGAGATAAAATTGCACAAAATTATACATATATCCACAGGTACACGCAAATGAGTGCATGGATAATTGGTAATATCTGAATACAGTGCATGTGTGCCAAAGTCACTTTCCTGGCTTTGCTATTGTACTATAGTTATACAAGATGTTAGTTCTGGAGAATGATGGGTACAGGATGCACAGAAACTTCCTGCACAGGTCTTTGTAATTTTAATGAATCTCTATTGCTAAATTAGGTGTAGTCTTTATCCCAAAGTCTCGCATGCTCTGCAAAGCAAGCTAATTCAGAATAGCCAGCATCTGATACTGTCTTCCTTTTGACTTGTTCATCCCCAGTTATTAGAGTTATAGAAGCGAAAAACTATAATAGTACACAAGATCCTAATGGGATAATTAATAATGTGAAATAGGAAGAAAAGGGCTAAAGGTGCAGGGAAAGAGGGAAGGGTAGGGGAAAGGTAATAAGGGAAAAGAAAAAAATATGAGAAAATGAAAAAATGGAAATAAAGTGCTTGTAAATGGGGAGGGGAGGAGGGGGTGAAGGGA
Organism: Fukomys damarensis; assembly: GCF_012274545.1. NCBI lineage: Eukaryota > Metazoa > Chordata > Mammalia > Rodentia > Bathyergidae > Fukomys > Fukomys damarensis. The sequence continues at coordinate 13,109,389 of NW_022900915.1, forward strand.
GGGCAGGGACAAGGGGAAAAAATGAGAACAAGACCTGGCATGTAAAGGTACAAGATCCCAGTAATGATTGTAACTGTACTGTATAACTAGAATGTACCAATAAACTCATTAAAAAGAAAAAAAATATAAGAGTTATAGGATGTTTGATCCTTGAGCAGATCTATCGGTGCCAGCTTCATTTTCCCCAGTCTCCTTGCACGTTTGGTTCTAACAAGACTTGTTTAGGAATTCCTGGAAATGCCTATGCATTTGCTCCTCAGGGTCTTTTCCTCTGCTGCCCCTTCCTCCGGTGACTCTTCACACAGGCGTCCCTCGGTTCCTGCCTCGCTTCCTTCCATTCTCAACTCTAAGCCAGCTTATCAACCAAGTTTCCCCTGACTCTGTTAAACACAAGAGTATGGCTCTCCCTAGGCCACTTGGTCTCCCCAACTTGGCTTTACTTTTCTTCACAGCGCCTGTAGTACTAAAACCTGTTCATTTCTTCCTTGTCTGCCTCCTCACACTAGATGGATGTTCTTGAAGTCAGAGACTAGCGCGTACCTAGTGCTGGGCACAGCTTTAGCCCAGTAATGAACACTAGTAAATTCACGTTTCATAAACTATTGAGTAAATAACAGGCCCTTCTCACTTCCAGGACCCTAATGAACGTGAGTACTTCATCGTTTGGTTGTATGTGGAAGATGCAATTGGTACGAAAGGCCTTGAATTACATTGCCTTATTCCTTTTTGTTTTGAAAATTTGTTTTTTGGAATTGGGGATTGGTTGTGTTGTTGCTTGATTGAGTGGTAGTGGATCAGTTAAGGGTTAAACTCTACAAGGATTCTGTGTTTTTATATTATAAATTTTACGTTTATAAATTTTAAAAATTAATTTACTTTACCCTAGGATGTGTTTAGTATGACGGCTGACACGTTGTGGTGGAGTGGGGGTGGGGAACGTGGGTAGTTGTTCTAGTGGCTAAATCAATATCGAAACTATGGTTTTGGCAATAATACTGCATACCGTATTACAGTCAGTTTCGATTTTTCTCTCCTGTACATTAAGACAAACTAAAGCGTCCTGTTTGTGACTCCTCACTTTTCATTGCTCCTGTATTTCATTTGAATCACCCTTTGTGAACCAAATCACTTTTTCTTCTCTCCTCCTTAATAGAAATGGAATGAAATCGGTACTGCTTTCCCTGGCACCACGTTCCTTACCACTCGCTGTTTAACATTTCTTCTCCCTTTCCGTCTCTCAGCAACTCAGAAAAATATATGGCTGCAGCTGTTGTGCTGGATTTCTTATCTTTTCTCCCAAATATTTCCTAGATTCCAGGTTTCCCTTGTATTATCTGCTACTTTCTGTACAAAACACCCATCACTTAATGTTCTGTGCCCTCATATGCCAAGAAACTTTTATGAATGTCATTGAGAGTATCAGATGCCAGTGATCTGAAAAGTGAAGACATTCTATTGACGTTCTCTTGGTTAATATACACCTGCCCTTGGGGAAGATTTTTCTTATCAAATAGCATTCCCAGGCCTTCAAAAGACAAATAAAATGAATTGAAACAATTATTCAGAAACTCCAGGCTTTAAGAGCAACAGCTGCTGAAGATAATGAAGTACGATTTTGTTCCGAACTATGCCACCATTAATCATATTCCCCCAACAAATTCTTGACCTTCTCTACTTGGTCTCGGTGGAAGAGAGTAAGCAGGGGACTAGAACTGGAATTGTAGAAGATGGTTAATTCAGTAACTTAACAAATCATTGAAGTTACTTTTTAGATTTTAGCCTCTGAATGTAGCAATTGTAACTGATCATGTGGAGAAGTTCACTTTTTAGTCATTTCAAATTTAAATAATATCTAGCCTGGTAGAACAATTTTGCTCCATATATCTATATTATATATATAATATACAATATATATTTATATATATTTATATT
>NW_022900915.1:13111338-13141316 GCF_012274545.1 Fukomys damarensis
TATTTACATTGTAATTATTAATAATTATAGATATAATATAACTATATATATATGAAAGGTAAAAGAGAAGATTTTGTGAAGTAGTTCTCAGCCCGGTTAATTATGCAGCTATTTCAGTGAAAGTGTTTTGGGGACCTGGAATTGCTTCCTTTGTGTACTTCAGGTGACTAGATATAAGCAGTGTTTGAGGCAAATCTCAGTCCATCAGCATCTGCCTCAGCAAAGAGCAGACCCAAGTATCCCATCCTGTAAGAACATTTCAGCTTGGACTCACTTGTGCATCAGCCACTTGCCAATAAAGTCCAGGCATCAACACTGGGACAAATCACTGTGATACAAACCGCATTTCCACATCTCCTAGGCCAAATTTCTGAAGCTCAGCTGCTACAAAATTTTCCTTGCTTCTGCAGAGATGGAAGCAAGGGTGGGTGTGAGACAATGATGTGATCCAACAATTATTTAAGGCCATTGAAGTAGAAAGAAAACACAAAGGAAATATAAGAGTTCTACTTTGTTTCTTTCATGAAAATATGAGAAATACGAAGAAAATTTCTGCTAAAGGCAACAGCATGTATGAACACTTGAGTGGGAAAATGCTAGGATCAGAAAGGCCAGAATAGCCAGAGTCCTGTACAAGAAAAAGTTGCACCAGGCAAAGTTAAACTGGTGAAGAAAACATTATCAAAGGCTATTAAACGAGAAAGATAGTCCATAAGAGTCAACTCAATTCCATAAGACGACAGTAGGGACAGAAGACATTTTCCAAGCTGCAGTAGGGAAGTTGCAAGCAATCTGTTTATGAACTGACTTTATAGGAAGGAAAAGTAAACTTTTTAATATCTTAATGACAGAACACAGTTTTAAAACTTGGCAGAAGGTATTCAGAGAATTGGACATCTACTTTCCCACTAAAATTGGATCACAGTGGCACTTCTTTCCAGGTTATACTCCAAAGGGATAACTCCACTGCTTAGAGAATCTAGTATGAGCTTTTTACTTTGCTGTGTGTGTGTGTGTGTGTGTGTGTGTGTGTGTGTGTGTTAAGGAAAATGCTCTAAAAAAGTAAAACTGAGCCCTACAGTCAGAAGGAAGCTGGTCTAAGCCTGATCATGTTGAGGCAAATTTAAAGCCATCTTGATAATAGAGAGTAAAGAGGAAGAAGAAATGAAGAATAGTTACACAGAAAGACAGGCACATCACTGAACATTATGGCAGTGGTAGGAAGATAGATTTTATTGTAAATATGGCATGAAGCCATTGAAGGAATTAAGCAGGACAAAATTTACTTTTGTCAACTATTGTTCATAATGATAAAAATTTTGGTATAAAAAGAACTAGTATATATGGTGTACATATAATTTTATTTAGTCATTGTAACCTTTTGTTACATTGAAAAGAGGGGTCTAGATACCTTTAGGAGGTCATGATTAATTGCTGAGATATATATCAGTGTAAGCATCATCCTCATTTTGAAGATGAAAGAGGGGAGGCTCAGAAGGATTAAGCAATTTGATCAAAATTAAGCTCTTAAGTGTCCCTGAATTTCCCCAATTTCTTAATATTGAAGGATTTTGATGATTCCCATTCTTTTAATCAACGTCTAGTTCATTGATTGCATCCAATCTCATAACTTTAAATGCCATTGGTATGTTAATAACTGCAAATGTTTAGCTTCAGCCTGTGCTCTCCCCTTTATCTAGGTGACAGCATGTGGTGTAGGTGTGGCTACAGAAATAGCATGAATGACAGGCGTGGTGGTGCACCCTTGTAATCTCAGCACTCGTGAGGCTGAGGCAGGAGAATCACTGTGAGTTCAAGACCAGCCTGGGCTACATAGTGAGTTCCAGGTCAGTCTCAAATACACAGTGAGACCCTGCCTCAAACCCCCCCCCAAAAGAAATAGCATGAAGTCTTTCAAGGGTTGGGGTGTCCTAAAAATAATTTCTACTCAAGTGGATATCTTTTAGGCCCAAATCATTCACTTTTCACATTGTTGGATAAAGATGTCTTTATCAGCACACTAAGGATGACCAGGAGAAAAGATGCAATACTCTAGATCTTTAATGATTATGGAGGCAATAGAGTGTACGCCTTGCCCAGTGATGGTGAACCTTTTAGAGTTTTCAGTGACACAAACAGCCCTCTGTGGCACGTGTGCCATAGGTTCGCCACCCCCGACTTAGATTATAGACCCTGATAAAGATTAAGGAGAATCAATAATCTAGGCAACCTACTCTTATACTATTCAGTATGATTACGCACATAAATGTACATACTGAAACAGATTCCAAAAAAGTCCAAGTGCCTCTTCCAGAGGAAATAATCTTCAAGGATTTTTTTTCCTCCACTAATTCAACAAACATTCAGGTTCTACTATTTGGTCAAGAACTACTCGAGGCTCTGGAACTCTAACAGTAGTGAATCAGCATCCTAGTTCTCGTGGAATTTATGTTCTAATAGGAGAAGATAGACCATGCCTATGATTTAGATTTCCAGTTCTCACACATATACAGTTGCCACGCGACTAATTCTAAACAAGATCTTGTGAATGAGAGTGGCCAGAACTGATATGTGCTCTGTTGAGGTGAAAACATCCTATTTTCAGTGCAAGAGACACACCCGCCCCCTGACTACCATTCTTCAAGCCACATGTATTGAGATACAGGTGCTACACACAATCTGGATTTCAAAGTAACCTCATGAAGGATATTTGTCACCGAGAATCATTTAGTCTACTTTTACTTTTCATGAAAGAGAAAAACACTTTATTATGTTCAACCACTGAGACTTTGTAGCCATAGTTTTGATTTTTCTAACCTAACACAACGTGTTAAATGCCCCACTGTACTATAAATCTCTCCCTTCAAAACAACTTTCTTGCATTAATGCAGCTTGAATAAACATTTACTATATACTTTTCTCTGTGACATTTAAAATTTATCTTCTTTGACATCATGCATCGTTTTATCTCAGTGTGTAATATACAGATACACACATATTGAATAAAATGATTGTAAGTCAGATTCTCATTTATATGTCATTGGTCACAACTTCCCTTTAAATGCACTTCCTCCCTTTTTGAAAACCACAAAGTAATGATTATAAGATTCTATATCCACTCTGGGATGCTGAGACAGGAATACCACAAGGTCAAGCCCAGTTGAGCAACTCAGCAAATTAGTTGATTCTGTCACAAAATACATTTAAAATGGAGGGAGAATAGCTCAGGATGTAGCAAAAGCTCTGGGTTCAACTTCCAGGAATGCGTGCACACACATACACATACACACACACACACACACACACACACACAAGCCTATTTATTTTTAAAAATTCAAAGCACTGTAGAAAGTAATAAAAAGAAGCTCCACTAGATTAGTTGATACTTAGAATACAAATTGAAATCAGAAAAAAGTGGCTTCAGTTCAGTTGCTGAAATATAACTGATAAGTGACATCTATTATGCTTTTTATCTGAGCTTTTTTAATACAACTCTGAATGTCCCAGGAAACTCAGTGCCCATCTGTCATTCCAGGAGACGACAGTGCTCCTTTTCAGCTGTTTTTTAAAAATATATTTGCTCTACAATTTTTTCCACTCCTAATTATTTACAGCGTTAGTCTTCATGCAAAATTTCAAGCACCAAATTCATCATGTCATAACATGTTTTAAAAATAGTTATTACTTAACTCTCAATTTGAGATGTCATTATCATTTTTCATATGCTGATAACCAGAATTTTCTTATAACTCCAGAAATTCTCTAGGGGAGGCTTCTTTGTTGCAAAAATGAATAGAAGTTTTCTGAAAAGGTCCTCTGGAGTTTCTCCTTCAATACGGCCCTTTGCTAGATGGTGAGCTGGGGCTCCACCAGTGTAGAGAGCACATCTCTGTCATTCATGGCTGCATCTCCAAAGCATAGCTTAGCATTGGTGCTGCGCAGAAATTTAATAGAGCTTGTTACGTACAGGTCTAGCCCAACTGCTAGTTACAAGTGTCACTGTAAAGTACGAGAAGTAATACCATCTGTGTCGGAAAGGTGTTGCGAATGGAGCCCAGGACCTCACAAGTGCTAGGCTAGCATTGCACCACCGTGCTACATGCCCAGTCTCCTGCTTAGCAATAGTTAATTAGTATATTGAATGAATAGTTAAAGTGAATTGATGTACACATTCAGAGTATCTCCCTGAATCGGAACGCTATTGTCATTAGCTTGATTGTAATAGCATCTTGGCCTCATTTTCCAAAATTAGCAACATTAAAAAAAAAGAACAAAAATTGAAATTTAAAAAGCACATACCACATTAGTGGAATGATTATGACAAAACAGCATACAAGAATTTAAGTTTATCTATACAACTTTTTTGTTTATTCGTCTATGCATTTTGTCTTTTTTTTCTTTGGTTTGAATTTGCAGTAAGAGAGATGCAGCAGGCAAGAGAGAAATTCTTGACAATTAATGAAGCTGATAAACAATGCGTCTTGTGAGTTTTGAGAATACAACTGCTGTGGACAACATAATGGATGCTAAAGATATGTGTGTACTGGTCCCAAGAAACTCTAAGTTGGCCACCTTGGCATGGCAGAGAACTTTACAGATATAGTTAAGGTCCTGAGATGGGATGAACATCTTGGATTGCGCAGGTGAGCACAATGCATTCAAAACATCTGCATCATGGAAAAGGGGAGGCAAGAAAGCCAGAGCTGATGTGATGACAGGAGCAATAGCCGGAGCCAGAGAAAAATGGAATTTTCTACCTTAGAAGAAGAAAGAAAAATCCAAGGTCCAAAAGGCATATAGGTGGGCCTTAAATTTGAAAAGACACAAGGAAACCCAGTCTCTCCTGCAGTGCACTGATGCAACACCGTTCTGCTCACCCGTGCCACGCTTTGTTCTCCAGAACTAGTGCATAGGATAATAAATTTGTTAAACCATTAACTTTGTTTTAGTTTATTAGAGCTACTGCGGGGAATTGTTAAAACTACTATTCCAAGTTTTCTATTGCTTTAAAACTTTTTCTATCACCTTAAAACTTGGGGAAAATACTGAATCTTACATGGGCCAATATAATATAATCATGGAAGGAAACTATTCAAATATACTCTCTTTAATGAGATATAATTTACAAAAAGATAAAAGATATAAGTATCCAATCTGATGCATTTTGACTAATGCATAAACCTGCATTACCCCAAATTAAAGCCTAAAACACTTATAACACCTAAGGAGGTCCCAATGCCACTTTCCAGCAATCTGAAGCTGTGCTTATATTTTTACCATTTTTTAAAAATTAATTTTATTGGTAAGTTAAAGGTATGCAATATACCTACTTTCATTTTGGAAATTCAAACTTTTATATAATCCATCTTGGTTCTTATTTTGTCCCCATTCCCCTGCCCTCCCTTCAACCCTTCCCCCTCCCTATCTACAAAGATTTTGTTTCCATTTTTTATTTTTCTCATATTAATTCCATTCCCTTCTTTCCTTTCCCCTACCTTCTCATTTCCCCTTCCCCTTTGCATTTTTCCTCCCTATTTCACATTATCTCTTATAACTTTTAGACTTTATTTACACTTTCAGTTTCTCACACTAGAGAGTCTATTCAGTATTTACACACTATGTTCTATTTCTATCACTTAAGAGTATCAACTCAATGTACATCCATTTAGCTATAAATGTCTCTAATTTCTAATTTTATATGGCTGAGTAGTATTCCATTAAAAAAAAACAAAACATTTTCTTTATCCAGTCTCCCATTGATGAGCATTTGGGCTGCTTCCAAATTATGCTGCTATGAACATGGGTGCACATATATCACTCTGGTATGATTCTCTGGGGAAGAAACTCAGCAGAGGAATAGTTGGGTCAAATGGGAATTCCAATCCTATACTGATCTCCACAGCGGTCGCACCAGTTTACACCCTCATGAACAGCGGAGCAGGGTTCCTGCCAGCATTTGTTACTGGTCGATTTCATGACAGCAGCCATTCTTTCTGGGGGTGAGGCATAATCTCACCATTCTCTTGGTTTGCATCTCTAAAATGACCAGTGATGTTGAACATTTTTTCATATGTTTATTTGCTATTTCTACTTCTTTGTCTGAGAAATGTCTGTTCATTTCAGATGCCCATTTTTTTAATTGGGTCTTCAAATTTGGGAGATCTGAGTTTTTTAAAGTTTGTTTTTTTGTTTGTTTGTTTTTGTTTTGGTACCGGGGATTGAATTCGGGTCCTTGCGCTTGCAAGGCAGGCCACCGAACCACTGGGCTAAATCCCCAGCCCTTAAAGTTTTTTTTATATATTCTAGATAGTAAACCCTTGTCTGAGGAACAGCTGGTAAATTTTTTCCCACATTGTGGGTTGTCTCTTCACATCATTGGTGGTTTCTCTTGCTGTGAAAAAGCTTTTTTTTTTTTTTACCAGGGATTCAACTCAGGACCTTGCACTTGCGAGGCAGGCTGTGGAACCACTGAGCTAAATCCCTGGCCCGACAGAAGCTTTTTAATAAGAAAAGACCACACTTGTTGATTGTGCTAGTTCATGGACAACTGAGGCTTCGCTCATAAAATTTTTTCCTGCACCAAGGTCATCAAGAGTTCTACCTAATGTCTCTTAAAGCCTGTTTGCTTTAATATTTAGGTCTTTAATCCATCTTGATTTTAGTTTAATATTTAGGTCTTTAATCCATCTTGATTTTAGTTTAATGCATAGTGAGAGATATAATTCTAGTTTCAATCTTTGGCAAGTTGAAATCCAGTTTTTCCAGCACCATTTTTTTAAAGGGGTTATCTTTCCTCCAGTAAGGGTGTTTGGCTCCTTTGTTGAAGATAAGGTGACTGAGTGTGTCTGGAGTTGTTTCTGCATCTGCTAAACACTTCCAATGGTCCTCAGGTCTGTTTCTTTGCCAGTACCATGCTGTTTTATCACAGCAGCTTTGTAGTATAGTTTCAAGCTGGGGATTATGATACACACTACCTTGTCTTTACTGCCTAGAATTGCTTTTGCTTTTATAGGTCTCTTCTGGTTCCAAATGAGTTTTTGGATTTTTTTTCTCAAGGTCTGTGAAGTATGCTGCTAGAATTTCAATTGGGATAGCAGTTGTGGAAGTATGTCGATTTTCACTATGTTGAATATTTCTACCCAGGAGCAGGGGATGTCTTTCCATTTTCTCATATCCTCTTGAATCTCTTTTTTTCAGAGTGCTATAGTTTTCAGAGCAGAGGTCTTTGATTTCTTTTGTTAGATTGATTTCTAGGTATTTAAACTTTTGGGGTGCTATTATGAAAAAAAATTGATTGTCCCGTTTCTCTCTCAGTGAGTCTGTTTTTCAGGTACAGAAAGGCTATTGATTTTTTGTGTTGACCTTGTATCCAGCTACTTTACTCAATGTGGTTATTAAGTCTAGAAGACTTTTGGTGGAGTTCATGGGGTCTTCTGTATATAGTATCATGTCCTCTGCAAATAGTGACAATTTGATTCTTCCTTTTCTATCTTCATTCCTTTTATTTCTTTCTCTTGTCTAATTGCTGTTGTGGCTAATATTTCCAGAACTATATTGAACAGCAGTGGTGATAGTGGACATCCTTGTTCTTGTTCTTGATTTTAGTGTGAAGGATTTCCATTTTTGACTATTTAGTATGCTACTGGTTTTTTCATAATGGTTTTTAGTAGACTGAGGTAGAGACTGCCTATTCCAATTTTCTGCAGGGTTTTTATCATGAATGCATATTGGATTTTGTCAAATGCTTTTTTCTGCATCTATTGAGATGATATATGGTTTTTGTCCTTGGATCTATTAATATAGTGTATTACATTTATTGATTTGCACATGTTGAACCATTCTTGCATCCCTGGGATGAATTCCACTTGGTCAGGGTGTATGATCTTGATGATCTTCTGCATTATATTAGCCAGTATCTTATTAAGGATTTTTGCATCTATGTTCATCAGTGAGATTGGCTGATAGTGCTCTTTTTCAGTTGGGTCTTTCTCTGCTTTGGGGATCAAGGTGATGCTTGCTTCCATGAATAAATTTGAGAGTATTGCTTCCCTTTCGATTTCATTGAAGAGTTTAAACAGTAGTGGTAGTAATTCCTCTCTAAATGTCTGTAGAATTCAGCAGTGCTGCCATCAGGGTCCAAGTTTTTCTTAGTTGGTAAGTTTTTAATTACTTTTTCAATTTCACTGACTTATTTTGGGTTGTTTAGAAGTTTTAGGCCATCTTGGTTCAACTTTGGTAATTTACACATATCTAGGAATCAATCTGTCCATTTCTTCTATATTTCCCATCTTATTGGTGTATATGTTCTCGAAGTAGGTATTGACGACCCTCTGGATTTCTGCTGGGTCCATTGTAATTTCACTGCTTTCATTCCTTATTGCATGGATTTGAGCCTTTTCTCTCCTTTTTTTTGAAAAGGTTGGCTAAGTGTTTGTCAAATGTGCTTATTCTTTCAAAGAACCAACTCTTGGCTTCATTGATTTTTTTCTATCATTCTCTTAGTCTCCACTGCAATGATTTCTGCTCTGATTTTTATAATTATTTTCTTTGTGTGGACTTTGGGTTTGTCCTGCTCTTCTTTTTCTAGAAACTTTAAACAGCATCAGGTTGTTTATTTGAGCTTGTTGATTTTGTAATGTGAATATTCACTGCTATGGATTTCCCTTGTAAGACTGCTTTCATTGTGTCCCATAGATTCCAATATGTTGTATTGTCACTGTCATTTAATTGTAGAAACTGTCTAATTTCCTCTTTAATTTCCTCTGTGACCTATTGGTTATTCAGAAGTACGTTATTCAATTTCCATGTGTTTATGAGATTCTTGCAGTTTCTTTTGCTATTGATCTCCAATTTCATCGCACTATGGTCTGATAATATACAGGGGTAAACTTCAATTCCCACTTACTTAAACATTTTCTAGGAGTGAGTATGTGGTCTGTTTTGGAGAACATCACATATTCAGCTGAAAAGAATGTGTATTCTGATTTTCTGGGGTGGAATACTCTGGAAACATTTGTTAAGTTCATTTGTTCAAGAGATGGATTGAATTCTAATATTTTGTCTTTTATTTCCTGTCTAGTTGATCTATCTATTTGTGACAGTGGTGTATTGATGTCTCTCACTGCTAATGTGTTACTGCTTATTTGATTTTTCATGTCTGTTAGTCTTTGTTTTATATGATTGGGCACACTAGTTTGGTGCATATGTATTTATGATTGTCATCTCTTCTCTTGGATTGTTCCCTTTACAAGGACGTAGTGTCCTTCTTTGTCTCACTTAATCAGTGTTGGTTTGAAATCCACTTGATCTGCAAAGAGGATAGCTACTCCTGCTTTTTAGAAGGTTCCTGTCAAACAGAGTACTGTTTTCTACCCTTTAACTTTCACTCTATGAGTTTCTTCTTGAATTAAATGTTTCTCATATGCAGTATATTGTTGGATCTTGCTTCTTGACCCATTCTGCCAGCCTGTTTCTTTTGATTGGTGAATTGAGACCATTAACATTGATGGTTATAACTGATATTATTGACTTATCCTTGTCATGACTTTCTTTTTGTTATATTCTCCCTCTTTGCATTTAATTTCTGTCATGCCTGATGGATTCATTCCACTAGGCTTCCTGGGTTTGTGATCCTTATCATCTTTTCCTAGGGTATTGTTTAAAATTTTTTGAAGTGCTGGTTTGGTAATAATGACGTTCCCATGGTACTCTTTTTTTTTTTTTTCTCTATCAATTTTGAAAGATAATTTTCCAGGGTACATCAATCTGGGTTTGAAGCTGTTTTCCTTTAGGACTTGAAATACATCACTCCAAGCGCTTCTTGCCTTGAGGGTTTGTGCTGACAAATCTGCTGTGATTCTGATAGGCTTTCCTTTGTATGTGATTTGTTTCTTTTCTCTAACTGCTTGTAGAATTTTGTTCTTCTGTTGGGTTTCTGGAATCTTACATATCATATGATTAGGTGTAGATTTTTTTTAATCATGGTTATTTGGAGTCCTATAAGTCTCACTTAACTGTATGTCAAATTGTTTTCACCCACTTTGGAAGTTTGCTGCCATTGCTTCTGTGAACAGTTTTGTTTTGTTTTGTTTTGTTTTATGTCATCCACACTCTCTCCTGTTTCTTCATTGACTCCAATCAGTCTTATGTTACTCTTCTTTGCACCATCTAGAAGCTGTTAGATTTATTTCTAATGGTCTATTATTTTTAAGAATTCTTTCTTTTCCTGGTCACTAATTGCAATTTTATTTTCTATATTTGAAATTCTATCCTCACAATGGCTCATTCTGCTACATAAACTTTCAATGGATTTTTTAATCTCCTGGAAATCTGTTTGTATCTGTTTTACAGATTCCATTTGTTTCCTATGTTGGGATTCCATCAAGTTCCTCAGCCCCTCTATTTTTTTTTTTTATCTGTGTCAGCTCTAGATTTATTAATCATGTCCAGCACCATGGCACAATCTCTGCTGTTATCTGAGAAACTATTTCCAATTTCACTTTTTCCAGATCCTCTCTCATTGCCAATTCAAAATGTAAATAAGTTTTTGGCAGGATGAAATATGTAGTTAAGTTTCCAATAGGGATCTAGGTAAGTTTCCAATAGAGTTCACACTGACCAAAGAAATGTCATGACCTCACCTTTTCTGTGTACTTCTTATCAGGATTCGAGCCTTCTAAGCACCACCACCCACTCCTTATCAGACTTACAGAGTTGTAGGGTTTCCAGACCTTACCAAACTCCTCCTGAAATTTGTTCCAAAGGCTTCTAAATGACGTGATCAAGTATAGTCGCAGCAATGACCCTACTATTAGTATAAATGTTCTATATTATTCACTTTTTTTGTTGTTGGAAAAATACCTGACATGCACAACTGAAATGAGAAGGGATTTACTTGACTCGTGGCTACAGAGAATTCAGTCCACAATCAGCCACATCCAAGGCAGGAAGGGCATGGTGGAAAGCTGAGGTGGAGGAAATCTGCTCACCCCATGACAGCCAGGAAGTAGAGAAGAGAGCAGCCAGGGACACAAACAAACCCTTTCCAGGTCACTTCAGTGACCCTCCCACTCTGACCAGGCCTTCTGAACAGTATATTTTTTTTATATATTATAAATCTAAACCATAACAACTATCATGGCTTGACATTAGATTTTATTACTGAATAGAACTCTTAATCCTAGACTAAGTCACAGATTTAGTCACAGACTCACAGCTCCCATGAATGTCTTTTTTATGTTTTAATTTGAAATTGATAAGTTTTAGATATATTTATTAGTTAGAAAAAAAATAAAATTGATTCATGAAAAATATAATATTAAATTGATTTAATTATTGTGTTAATCACCTCAAATTATTTTTCTTTGTGTGTTTGATAAGGATTCTCTTAACAACTCTGAGACATATAACACATTTTCATTTACTGTCTTTGCCATGTAAAACAGCCTATGTCAAAGAAAATATGAATATTTATTCCTTTTGTCTAATTGATTCTTTGTATATTTATACCACTGTCTCTCCCTTTCCTTTATGTCTGCCACCACTGTATATTTGGGGGGTATTACAAATTCCACAAATGAGTGACAAAATGGAATATTCGTCTTTCATTCTCTGGATTTTTCACTTACCAAATGTTTTCCATGTTATCGTATATGACAAAATTTTTCCCCTCTTATGACAGAACAGTATCCCATTGTATTTATATGCCACAAGTTCTTTATCTACTCATTGGTAGTGAATACTTACACTTATCCAATAACTTCACTATTGCAAATATTGTTGCACTTAATATGATAATGCTGACATCTATTCAACATAATACTTTCAAATTTTTTTAGCTAAATACCGAAGAAGTGGATACTGGATCATATGGTAATTCTGTTTGTTTAAAAGAACCTCTATAAAGTTTTCCAGAATGACTGCACAAGTATACTGCCTTTCCATTCTAATAGGTATGAGGTGATAGTTCATTGTGATTTTAATTTTTACTTCTTCAGTGATTAGTGGTATTGACAAATTTTTTTATATATCTATTGGCCACATATTTCTTCCTTTGAGTAAAATGACTTTTCTGATACCTTTCTCATTTTTAAATTGCATATTTGTTTTTCAGATGTATGGCTTGTGAATATTTTTTCTCAGTCAATAGGTTGTTTCTTCCTTTGTTAACTTCTTTTTCTTATTAAGACAGAAGTTTTTAGTTTGATGCATTTCCATTTGTCTATTTTTTGCTTTTATTACCTATGTGTTTGTGATCAAATCTAAAAACCATTGCCCAGACAAATGTGTTGGAGGTTTTCAACCTGTTTTCTTCTAGTAGCTTTGTAATTTCAGGTCTTATGCTATATACTAAATTTTAAGGAAGGCCTTTTTGAAATTTTACTCAAAAGCCCAAGATCTTTTCTAGACTCTCATAACTTAATGAAGATTAGACAGCAGATACTCTTCTCAGCATCAGAATTCAATTAAATTTTTAGTTCTTTCAGTCTTTTAGTTTTTTAACTCCACAAAATAGTACATCATGCATGTACCATTCATGAATATATAGATTTGACTACGTAAAAAACAAATGTACAGATTTTTGTGTTTTCTAACTTCTGTGCCTTTCTTATTTTACTGGATTTCTCTCTCAATTTCCAGACATTCTTACTACGGAAAAATGTGGACTGCAACAATTACAATTTTCTTTCCAAAGTCATTTTATTCCTTTGAGTTTCTGCCAGTTTTGTGTCTCTCTTCCATGCTTTCAAGTAATTATTTTATATATCTTAATTGATGTGTATAATTGCTATTAGCAGAAATGTTAGCCTAATAATATCTGTACCACCATTATTCAAAGTTAGACTTCCCTAGGGTAACTTTTTCAAGATACACCTGAAGCATAAAAACTTAAGCCTAAATAAAAACTGCTATTCAATAAATCTTCAACTTAATCAATCCTTTCTATTACCTTTAAGGACACACAGAAAAAAATCAGATGAAATTAACCATGAAAGAACAGGTAAATAACATTCTTAGGACAAGTAATCTAATTTTGCCAACAAAGTAAGGTGACAAAAATAACAAAAAGACAGGATAAATCAGACTAATGATACATAACAATCGAGCATTATAATTAGACCTAGTTTATAGTTTGATTTTAAGAGTAAATATAAAAAAGAATTTTGAGATAAATAAATTTGAATATGGGTTGAGAATTAGATAATATTAGTGAGTTATTGTCTTTTATATGCAATAATGTCCTGGTGATGTTTGTGTAACTTCATAAGTTAAAGGTATGCCATGGAAATTTTAATAGAAAAATGATACAATATTTGAAATATGTCCTACAATTTAATAGAGAAAAGAATTGGAGAATAAAAGTATGAAATGGCTTTGGCAAAATTACTAAACTTTTAAGATAAGTATATAAAAATTGATTTTACTATTCTTTTTAATTGTGGGCATTTTTGAAATTTTTATACTAAGGACAGTTTAAAACAACAACAGAAGAATGCATTCAAGATGTTTGCCTAAGGTAGAAATAGTAAAAATGTGGTGTGTGTGGCATTGCTCTTGCCACCTACACCTATGGAAGACATTTTTAAATGAAGAAAGCATTTTCCCAGTGAGGAAATAAGCAAGAGTATAACTCTCTTAGCATACTGTCTGAACAACTGCAATAAGAATAAATAAATAAATAAATAAATAAATAAACCTCCATTGCCCCTTCATTGTATTTTATTTTCTCTTTTTCTGAGCCAGCCTTTTCTTTGATTTTTTTTTTATGAGCTCTTTACTATGTATGCCCAAGAGCCTACTGTGGATAGGGGAATGTGGAAGCTATTACTAGAACTCCCTAACACCCTTTCAAATTTCTCAGCCACAGAAATGTCTTTTTGTATTGCATTGATAAAAACAAAAACAAAAAAATGCAATGCAACTTGTATTTCTGAGTGACAGTGTAGACAGCAACTGTCAGAGGTGTTGTTTAGAACAAGGAAAGTATTTGGGTCAGTAAGAGACAATATTAATTATGTTACATCACTAATATGATGAGATTTTGTTGTAGGTACTGACCTATCTATAAGTATAGAGTTGGTTAATAAGGGACTAAGTAAAAATGGCAATATTTTTAAGTATGAATAATCAAAGGGGCATATTTTAAACTGCATGCTATAGTACATTTACTAATGATGATAATCACTATCAGTTAGATGCTTATTATGTGTTAGACAATTTATGTTGTGTTTTTCTAGCATTATCTGTAGGATTCTACATTTCACACACAAGAAATTTGAGGCTCAGAACACAGTAATATAATAATGTATTCATGTTGGCCTGGCTAAGAGACAAGGGACATTAGAATTTGAAACTCTATGTATATAAATTTGAAGTCCATAGTCTTAACTACTGTACTAGTCTTTTTGAGGGTAGACAGAGCCCTGTACTTTTATTGTGTCCCCGGTGCACTTAGTAAAAATACTAAATCTATGTTTTACTCAGCACAAGCTGAATACAATGAATAAATACATTTTAATGCAGGAAGTGAAAAAGCAGTTTTAGAAAATAGGTTGGGGAATGAAATTCCATTAGCTAGTTAAATCTTGTCTCTCTTCTATATTTCGAATCAATCGTAACTGGTTAGAAGATGCTAGCATACTGTTACATTGTTAAATATACATAGTTTTTAAAGAAGTCATAGATTGAACAGTCAGTATGTGTATAAACATGAGAAACAGATTTGGAATGCGTGGGAGAGCCTCAGTCTATTATTTATGCTTTTTGCAGGTGTTTGTTGAGTACAAATACTACAGTAAGGGATTCATGGGTAATATTTAGGGAGCACTTAGTAATAAACCCTGCATAGTGATAAACACTTCTCATATATTACCTCATTTAAAACTCAAGCAGTACTATGATCCCAGTGCTATTGTTATCTACGCTTGTAGATGAAAAACATGAGATTTACTGAGGGTAAATGAATCGCTGAAAGTTACACATAAATTTACTGGTGCAACACCATTAGGAGTCTAGAGCTTCTATCCACCATCTAAATCAATGGTATCTGCGTCACTTTCCTGTCCTTAGGACACAATTCCCAACAACTACAACATAAAAAAGGAGAGGTTTCCTTTAGCTCAGTTTTCAAAAGATGATTCAATCCATCTTTGGTTGGCTCCAAGACAAAACAGATGGGGGAAGGGCAGGGCAGAGAAACATGCTTGGCTCCTTATGGCCAGAAAACAGACAAAGAAAAAAGGAGGATCCAGACACATGAACATACCTTTTCTACCCTTCCCCCAGTGAGGAATACTAGCACCCCATGATCCAATCACTTTCCAAAAGCTGAACCTCTGAATACAAGACTTTTGGTGAGGTTTTAGATGTAAACCATAACATCATGGCCCTGGTCCACTGAAGGCTAACATTCCTCTCATTATGCAACAGGTATTTAGTACATCTCCAAGAATTGCCAAAGTCTTAAAAGTTGAGATAATTGACAATGTGAAATAGGAAGAAAAGGGCTAAAGGTGTAGGGAAAGTGGAAAGGGTAGGGGAAAGGTAATAAGGGAAAAGGAAAAAATATGAGAAAATGAAAAAATGGAAATAAAGTGTTTGCAAATGGGGAGGGGAGGAGGAGGTGAAGGGAGGGCAGGGACAAGGGGAAAAAATGAGAACCAAGACCTGTCATATAAAGGTACAAGATCCCAATAATGAATGAAACTGTACTGTATACCTAGAATGTACCAATAAACTCAATTAAAATAAATAAATAAATAAAGTTCCAGCATTGCTAAAATTTCAAAGTCCAAAGTTTCTTCTGAGAATCAAGAGAAACTCTAGCTGTGAATCCCCGTAAAAATCACAAAGTTGAATACTTCCAATATGAAATGCCACAAGGTAAATATTTCCAATCCAAAAGGGAGGGACAGGGCGACAGAAAGAAACTGGTAAAAGCAAGAATTAAAACCAGCAGGGAAAACATCAAATCCTGTAGCTCCATGTCCAACATCCAAAATGTGGCAAGACATGAGCTCCAAAAGGCGTGGGCAGCCTTGCCCTGATGGCCTTTGTTTGTAGTCCACATAACCTCACTCTTTGGTTGGCTCCACTGCCGCCTATGGTTTTTCTCAGCATTTGCACCACATTTCTGACATCTCCGAAGTCCTGTAATATCCATTGCACTTTTGGCTTCACTCTGATGTCTTCCTAAACTGCCTTCTCAAGGGGCACATAGCTTGGCCTCCCAGGTCTACTTCTGAAATCTGGGTGGAAGCCTCCCTAAGACCACAACTCTTGTATTCCACATATCTAAAACAGCCAGTGTCTCATAGGTGATGCAAGTTCTGTTTCCAGTGTGAGCAATAAGTATCTGAGCTAGCTTGAACCACGGCTACAGTGACCTCTGAGTGCCTAGTTGACTGAATTTTAGGGTCACTTTCCGGGGTGGCCCCAAATGAGCTGGTCTCTCTGAGGCTTTCATCCAAAATGAGAGTTTCTCACCTTTGGGCCTGTAGTGAATACAGTCTGGCAAATGCTGAGATCCCTTATAGCTGTCTTTCCTATGGTTCTGAAATAAAATACTTGGCTTTGTTTTAATATTAAACAACAATGTTCTCTTTATGCCCAACTTAGCAGGTGTTTTTTTCTGGCCAGTCTTCAGATCATTTGGCTTTGCTTTTTGCTCCTGTTCCTTAGTATAAATCTGGCTGAAAAAGATACCAATGCCCATACCACAGCCTGAATGTTGGTCTGCCTTGAGATTTCCTCTGCCAAATTAATTAGTTTTCCATGCTTAATCTTAGTCTCAGGCAAAGTCTCTTTGCCGAAATAAAACATGCAGAACCTTCTAGTCCAGTTTTCAATAGAGTCTACATTTTCAAAACAAACATCAGCCTGGCCATTATTGTCTAAATTCTTATCAACATTCTGGTCTCCTGAGCTCTGACCAGAACCTCTCATCAATCTCTGCTTACAGCATTCTAATTCTTCTCTAGTCAGAATCTCCAAAAATTTCCCAACTCCTCTTGCAAACCAGTTCCAAAGACTTCAGTGAACCTCACAGTCCCATACAGACACAGCAATGAACCCCTTTTCAGCACCAACTTTCTGAATTAGTCAGCTTTCCCATCATTGAGACAAAATACCTGATACCTGCAATGTAAAGGAGGTGAAGTTTATATTACCTCATGATTTTAGCCTTTTCAGTCCACAGTCAGCCAGCTCCGTGCCAAAATCGGTGAGGTGGAAGGCAGAGGAAAGCAGCCAAGAAGAAGAAAACAGAGAGATAAGCCAGAGATAAAAATACATCCTTTAAAATGACCTTCCCAGTGACCCACCTTCTCTGACCAAGGTTCACTCCAAACAGTACAGTCACTATGAATTTGTCAATGGGCTAATTCCCTGAGGGTACGGTGCCCCTATGATCTAATCACCTTCCAAAAGCCCCTGCCTCCTGATCAGGGGTGTCTGAAGGACACTGTAAATACACCCCATTAAAAATGGCAAAAAATTTTGTTAAAATACAAAAAGTTCTGGTAGGAATAGGAATACAGATGGGAACCTCAAAAGTTCTTCTCTTATTCTTTCTTAAAAAGTTATTTTCTTCGTAGGAAAAAAAGTCACTCTTTGCCTTTTCTCCTCTGTTAAATTTGAGGCTTCTCCTAAAGTTCCTATATTATGTCTGAATTTCTAATATTACCACAATGAATGTAAACACATTTTAATAATTAATATTTACACATATTTTAGACAATTTGGAGTTACTCTTGCAATTAGATCTGCTTTCTAGTTCTGAACTTTAGAAAGATTCATTTGGTCTCCCTAATGAACATAGACACAAAAATTCTCAGTGAGACACTGGCAAACAGATTGCAGCAAATATTCACGAATATTATATACCATAACTAAGTATGTTTCATGCCTGGGATGGAGGGATGGTTAAACATAACATATTATCACAACCAAGGACAAAAACACATTACTGTCTCAATAGATGCAGAAAAAGCATTTGACCAAGTCCAACACTGATTCATGATAAAAATCCTACAGAAAATTGGAATAAATGGTCTTTATCTCAGTATGATCAAAGCAATGTATGAAAATCTAACAGGCAACATTTTACTAAATGTTTAAAAACTGAAAGCTCACATTCTAAAATCAGGAACAAGACAAAGATATCCACTATCGCCACTCCTATTTAGTATAGTTCTAGAAACGTTAGCCAGAGCAATTAAACAAAAGAAAGAAATAAAAAGAATAATGATAGGAATGGAAGATGTTAAATTATCATTATTTGTGGATGACAAGATACTCTACATAAAAAACCCTAAAATCTCCACCACTAGATTTAATAATCAAATTCATTATTGTAGCTGGATACAAAGTCAACACTCAAAAATCAATAGCATCCCTATAAATGAATATTTACCCCATTGATAGAGAAATTAGGGAAACCACACCGTTCACAACAGCATAAAAAAAAATAGGTACTTCGGAATCAACCTAACAAAGGAAGTAAAAGATCACTACATTGAAAACTATAATAATCTGTAAAAGAAGGTCAAAGAAAATATCAGAAAATGGAAAGATATCCCCTGAACATGGTGAAAATGGTCATTCTTTCAAAACTGTAATACAGATTTAATGCAATCTCATTCAAAATACTAATAGCATACTTCACAGAGTTACAGAAAACAATCCTAAAATTCATTTGTAACCAAAAGAAACTTAGAATAGCAAAAGCAATTCTGAGCAACAGAGGTTCAGAGCTCAGAGGGAGAGGGCATATAATTCCTGACTTGAAATTATACCACAAAGCTACTGTGGTAAAAACAACATGGCACTCACAGAGAAGCACATCAAAGTATCAATGGAACAGATTAGAAGATGCAAAAACAGCTCTAAACACACTAAGCCACCTTATCTTTGACAAAGAATCTAAACATCTTCACTGGAAAAAAGATAGAGTGGGAAAAAATTGTGTGGGTAAATTAGTGGGTTAAAAAGATGTTCACGCAATGGAGTACTAGAGTGTCATAAAGAAGGTTAAACTTGAGACATTTCTAAGTAAATAGATACACCTTGAGACCATACGTTTACGTAAAGTAAATTGGACATACATTATTTAAACATCCCATTTTTCTCTAATGTGAGAAACCAAAAGGATAAATAAGGACCAAAATGTATAATAGGTATTGGGACAGAGGAAGAACAAGGAAAGAGGGGAACAAGAGAGAACAAGGGGTAAAGGAGGAAAGGAAGTGAATAAGAGAAAATAGAAGAAAATAATGGAAAGAAAGCTTCTGTAAACAAGGTGTTGAATGAGGTGTTGAAGAAAGGGGAGAGGGTTGAAGAAAAAAAGAACACACACACACACACACACACATATATATATATATATAAATTTAAAGGTACAAATCAAATTCCCTATGATGAGTGCAAGCATTATATATATCTAATGCATAGTAATAAAATTAATTTTTAAAAGGATTCATTGGGAGCAACAATAAACAACCTTTATAAGTCAATTTATATTACCATGTATTTCAACCTTCTTGTTTAACAAGTGGCAGCAGGGGGTCTTGTGACCAAAATCTCAAAATAAAGTCAATCTCATCCATAGAAAAATATCTGATGTACAGCAAACTTCAGTTTAAACTTGGAGGATTTAAATTAGGAGAAAAATCCCATTAGGAATAGTTAGAGGAAAGAAGAGAAAACTAAAGGAGTTTATTATCTCTACTCTGGAAAATTCAAGTGATTTTAAGCAATACGAAATGGTACTCCTACAATCCCTACGATAGCCAATTGATCTTCATTTCTTCACAAATGATTATAGAGGCTTGAGGGGCTCGAGTGATTTCTAGTTTAAAATGATAAACAATACAAAAATACACTCTTTTTATGAAGCTTATATTTTAATGAGAAAAGTAATTTTTGAATATACAATTAACAGAAGAATGAAAATTGTGATGTTAAGAAGGACATATAGAGTGATAGAAATCTAAACAGGGAAAGTCCACTACATAAGGGTCACCAAAGAAACTCTACTGGACTGAGATCTAAAATGTATAAACACCACAACTTGGCAAAACAGCAGGGCCAAAGCATTCCAAGAGGGAACAGCAAGTAAAAAGGTATATTTGTACATATACAAGTCAGCCTCATACACAGTTGAGGAACAAAATATATTTTTCCTTTGGACTTTTCACATTTTGCCATCCTTACCCTCATCTCTCTACAGTATTTCTCTACCATGATCTGCTTAAGGTTTTTTAATTTTCTTTTTTTACTGCTAACTTCTTAAGTGTTATTGTATGGATGTCCATCTGGTGCTGAGGAGATTTTATTTTATTTCATTTTATTCTTTTTGTTTTGGGGGGGGTACCAGGGACCAAACTGGGGACCTTGTGCTTGGGAGGCAGGCGGTGGCACCACTGAGCTAAATTCCCGACCTTCTAAGGAGATTTTAATCTTTTAATAACTCCCAGAGATATTCTCTGTACACATTTAATTCCAGTGTTTTTGTCCCCATCATCCTAATTTCTGATATAGGCAAAGAGCCAATATCTCCATGTGTGTAGACAGATGGAAAAGATAATACCTTATCCCACAGAGAATCTCTTCAGTAATTCCTTGACCACCATACCCATGGGACAGTGAAAATAAGAACTTCAGGATTTCAGTGCCACGGTGACAGAACACACTGATTAGCATTGTTAGTGGGTATTGTCAGTATATCAGCCTCGATTTTCCAATCTGACAATCATTTAATTGCCTTGAATGGGGCTGTTCTAGGTGCCAGAGACACCACAAATGAAAACTAAAAGTACAGTTCCTCTCTTCCTTCAGAATTATAACACTGGTACTCTCTAAGGGTAGAAAATAGGATATATATTTTTTTGTCTCCTTCTTAGCATGTCTGTTAATTATAGCTAAATACCCATGTGAATGAATATTTAATATCCTCCACTAAATGTTAAGTTCCTTGGTTTCAATGAACACATAGCTCATAGTAGGTTTGAATTCAATGCTTTTGGATAAATAACTGAAAAATTAGTTAATATATATTTCTGTGCATGGCTCATGGTGTTAGTCTGGAACTGGAAGAAATAAGACACAAACACAAAATAGTCATGAGCGGGGTGGTATTCATGTAGTCAGCAAATGTCTGAGTAACCATAACATGCTCACAATTGTGCTAAGGTATATTAGTGAGCAAAATCAGAAAATGGCTCTGCTTTTCCTGAGATGAACATCCAATTTCAGGAACAGGCCCTAGTAAAATGCTCATATGAAAAAAGTAGAACAGCACTACTCAGAAAAGTGCCATCAAATTGCTGGATAGGAGGCATATAGATTTCAGGGTTCCTAAGCAAGGGATTTCCAATAAAAGTAAAGCCCAATAGCTTTGATTTGTCACCTTACTTTAATAGTTTATCTTATTTCCATGGCCAAGGGAGACAATTTTCTCAGGCTTTACATCCCACCCCCCTTTCCACTCTTTCTTCCACGCTTTTGTCCAAAACCATAACTTCTCTGTGCTATCTCTTCACTTGTTCCCTTTAGATTAACATCGTAGCTGGACACTTCACCTGACGTCCAGCTTACATTGAGCTATGGATTTTGGTTCCTCCACCAGATATTGGCTTAGTACCTGCATGGACCAATGGCAGCGCATCCCAGCTGCTAACCCAATCCCTGGCTCCTGTCTGCGCTAGACGGGCATTGCGAATTGTGTCATATCTCTCACCACCTCTTGCTGCACATGCTCCCCTAAGCAGATCAAGGGCACTGTCTATTCTTCCCAGATTCTCCAGATCTAATCCAAATATACCAGGTTTTCTCAAGTCTTGTCTTCCCAAGGAAGTTTTGGATCACTTCCTTGACTCTGTACTTTGTGGAGCTTCCTGTTACTTCATTCAGCAATGAGAATGATACTGTTAAAATGTGAATTGTTTAATGTTTCTTCCTGCTTAAAACACTTTCGTGGATATACGTTCTTTTCAGAATATAAGCCTAAAACTATTAAGTCCTGCAACACCCTACTTGAACTTCCTCTATGGTCCTCTCTGATGATTCCACTACTGCTCATTGTTCCCACTCAACAAAGTTTCTGCACACTGTCATTCTTTGGGTTCCTAAAATATGCCAAGCTTATTTTCACCCAGTGGCCATGAAACTCACTGTTCTCTTTGCCTGCAAAATTTCTTTAGTCTCAAGACACTATGTACTAGTGACTAATTGTTAATATACTATTATCTGCTCTTACGAACCATTCCTGAACATCAGCTCCTGAATTACTTGTTAGCAGTTCATTCTTACCCTTGTCAATCTCTATTAAATTGTCCTAAAATATTTTATTCATAGATCTGATTGCTCTCTCTAATTACTTTGTTTACTTACATAGGTATTAATGGGTATGCTAATAACTATCTAGGACATCCAGTCAATCTCTGTTACTGAGGAAGACAAATGCAACTTCATGGCAGTTGGTTACTTACTCCTTCCCTGGACACAGACATTCACTGGCTTTGCAAGTTCTCTCAGCTGAGGACTATTCATCTTTTTTGCAGCACACCTAGGTAGGAGTTAACTCATGGCCCCCTGCCTTTTACTTGCACGTGCATGTAAGCCATGGAGAATAGTCAAGCATTATATGCCTCAAAAAATTTAAGGAGTGCAGGCTACTCAGTGCTCCATTGGTTCTTTTTCAAAGCATTAGCAATCACTCCTGCTTTCCCAAGAGGAATCAGACTCAAGTGTACCATGTTCCTCAAAATAATGAGAAAGCTGTGAAGGGCTGATTTCCTTAGAGCACCTCTCTTGAGATGAAGAAGGAAATATGTTTCCCGCTCCCCTCCTTGAGGAAGAGGATAGTACTCAGAGAACCCCAAATGATCTCCCTCTAAATTCTCTTTTTCACTTAAAATGCTGTCATCTAATTGTTTTCACTGCAGGTAAGGGTTTTAAGAGATACAGAAATGTACTTTACATACCACATTTGAATTTTTATGCATAGCCTCATATTTACCTTTGGACTATGAGCTTTACAGTCATAGAGCTTTATTCAAAACTTCCATTTCAATATATTTTATTAGTGATCAGTTTATATCCATAATGGCACTCAAGATCTTTAACCACATATGTGGCTTGGACACTGGAAATAAGGGAAAAGAAAAAAATGTAAAAAAAAAAGGAAAAAATGGAAACAAAGTATTTGTAAATAGGGATGGGTCAAAGGGGTGAATGGAGGGCAGGGGTATGGGGAAAAAATAAGAACCAAGACATATCATGTAAAGGTACAAGATCCCAATGATAAATGTAACTGTATTTTTTGCTTTAAATATATTAATAAACTTAACAGGGGTGAAAACAGAATGGGTTGAATACAATTGGTACAGCTGTGCTATTTTGTACTAGGATCTCTCTCTCTCTCTCTCTCTCTCTCTCTCTCTCTCTCTCTCTCTCTTTTG
Source organism: Fukomys damarensis (assembly GCF_012274545.1). NCBI lineage: Eukaryota > Metazoa > Chordata > Mammalia > Rodentia > Bathyergidae > Fukomys > Fukomys damarensis. Next base: position 13,134,798 of record NW_022900915.1, read on the forward strand.
CTAGAGTTGATGCTCTACAAATGCAAGAAGTTTGTCTGTCTTTTTCACCATTGTACACCCTTTAAGCTAAAATCAGTACTCAGAACAGATTTTTTGCTCAAAAAAAATCAGTAAAATGAATTGAATGAATAAACTTTTAATTTGTGCCAGACAACACTGATAAAAGCTTCATACTGAAAAATATACATAAAGGTAGTGATAATTCGTTTAGATAAAAAAACTGCTTCAAAAGCAGTCAAGTAATTTGTCCAAGTTTTTACATGTAAAAATGTGTAAGCTAGAACTAAAATCTAGATCATCTAACTCCAAAACACTTAACTTACTCCATCAGACTGTTCAGTGTAGCTCTACTAGTACAGTATACTGCTAGCCCTCTAAGCCTGGAACTAATTCCAGTGCTACTTCTTATGTCCTCGTAAAAGAATAAAGCAGAACACACACAACTCTAGTGCAGTGTGGACTTCACATGCTGTAAGACTTCAGGAGAAGGCACAGTCAAGCTTCACTGGACAGATGCATTTTCAGAAAAGATGCTTACATAGGGTGGCTTCACGGATCCTCTCAGAGCATGTTTTCAAATTCAGTAGCTGTAGACAAGAGAATGGAACACCAAGATTGTGCTAGGAACAGAAAGAAGAAAGTCAGAGGAAACCATGAAGCCAAATCCATCACATTCGGTGACAGATACTGCAGAAAAGGAGAATGACTCCTAACATAAGAATTTAGAAGTCTCAAATTAAAAACAGGGAGTTGAAAAGAAAACGTTATGATAAAGAGTAGGACTTTCATAATAATTTGGAATAGAAGTAAAGGGAACACAGCAGGAGTTCTAGGAACAGACTCATCAATGAAAGGACTAATCAGAAGAGCACTTTGGGAGTTCACAAGAAAACCTGTACATGTGACTATTAGATGGGTTTGAGAATTGCCTTTCTTACCTGTGAAAAGCATAAAATAAACAGAGGGAAAGCGAGAAGCAGTAAAGTACATATGTAACAAATAATTTTCCAAACTGAAATCATTATTGAGGACCTTTTACAATTGAGATTACAGTTAAAAATCATCAGTGATTTGTGAGATTTCATACATGGATATATATTTATAACAACAGGTGGATTTATACCTACATCTGTCATTCTATTCCCCAAATACCAAACAGGGATTTATTCCTGTAAATTCTTGAATCATGTTAATATGACAAATCATAAAAACCTCTCTGTAATGTCAAAGATATGTTGAGAAGAATAAATATTGCCAGATTGTATTTCGGGATTTACTTTAATATCTTTAGTTTAAAAAATATAACAATGTGTGTTGATGGAGAGCTCTTAGCTCAAAACATGATTATGTAAATGGTAATACCTTGCCCGACATGAAGTGATCTCAGAGTGCTTCTAGTTTACTTGAATAATGAAAGTAGGCAATTGGAGGATTTTTATCTCATTGTTGGCCTATCCTTGGCAATCAACAATAACTGGTTCAATGCCTGACGTCAGATTGATTAAAAAACACCAAGACTATGGTGGGTAATACCTAGACACATAGTTGAACCCTATATGACTGCTGTCATAACAGAAAGATGGAGTGGAGAAAGTAAAACCCATAACTAGAAAAAGCAAGTTCCAGTTTCACACCTGCAATTTGAAGTGATATTTTTCACTGCCCAAGGTTGTTCTGGAGGGAAAAAATTGTTACAGTGGCTGGAAATCTCTGTACTAAACAGAATAATTTTATCTACTTATCTTTTCATGTATTAACTCAAATATTTACTATGATTCATTTGTGCTAGGTACTATACTTCTCTTCGGGTATACATTAGCAGAGAAACCATAAATCACACCTAATCTTATAGCTAGTGTCATACCCACGTAAGGCATTAGTATGAGTATTATGTCATGCGTACAGGTTTTACCCTAACTGAAAAAGAAAGGAAGGGTAGGAACCAAGGAGACCTGTACACGTGGCAGACTTCATCACCTACTAAGTGTGACTTGGAAAATTTACTCAGTTTACATAATGCTTCAGAGACTTTATATGGACAATGAAAATAATAACAATTACCTAATCTTAGGGGTGCTAGAACACAACAGATTAAACCTCAGTAAGCACGCTGTGCAGTGTCTTCTGGAACAGAATCGTCTATAAATTATGGCTTATATGTTTTACTTGCTTAAAATTAGCTAGTCACAAGAAGACAAATACTGTGATTCCACTTATGTAATGTACTTGGTATAGTCAGAAATGACAGAGATAGAAATTAGCATGGTGGCTGACAGAGGCTGGGTGGTGGCAGGAAGGAATGATTAGTTACTGCTTAATGGGTACAGAGTCAGTTGTGCAAGATGAGAAGAATTATGAAGATGGAAGATGGATGGATGGTCGTTTATTATGAGTGCATTTAATATTATTGAATGCTGATTTAAAAATGGTTGAGATGGTAAGGACTATGTAATGTCATTAATAGGTAATGACTATGTATTTTCACTACATAAAAAAGACTAAAAAAATTGACTTGGAGACGCTTACTTTGGCCACACAACTGTGGGTAGATGGAGTCTTTCCTCTCAGCTCTAGCTGAAGCTTTTCACCCAAGGCTACTCTATGGGCTGTTTGAATAATTAATTCACATAGCTAGAGGCAGGCTTAGACACAGGTACAAGCACCATTTCAGCCTGCCTGATTTCAGTCCATCCCCGTGTGGATCCTGGAGTGCCCACAAATAACCCAAAGATGGCAAATGTACATCCACCCTAAAATCCCCTGCCAGCTGCCTAAGCATCTGGGAATATTGCACCTCAGGAAAATGTGTAAAGGGGACTGCATCACCTCCATGGATAGTGGTTAACCTTCGGCAGGTTAAGCCCCAACCCCCAGGGTCCTCCTACCAAGGAGGCAGTGGGCAGGATACCTGTGCTTCCCTGAGCTCTGGCAGACAGGTTTGCAGTGGCAAAGGTCCTGCGTGCTGCTATGACAACCATTCACACCCTGGCTCCCTCAGGGGATCAATTAAGAAAGCTGCCACTTAAGGTGTGGGAAGAATGGCTGAGGTAAACCTGCAAGAGCATCACTTCCTGGCTACTCCTGAGGGCCTCACCTCAACTGCACTGTCAGCCCCTGCTGCTTAAGAGCAACTGAAGCAGGTGCTATGTTAATACATATATCTGTCCTTTAAAGTGCCTTTGATCTGAAGGTGAGAAATGCCACACGCAGAAGCTTTCCCTGGGCCTGTTCTCCTGTGACCTACTTCTCTCAGGGATGTCTGTTCCCCAAAACTCGGAGTCTGGAATTTCCAGCTAACTTGCAGAAGACTTGCTGGCTCTGAACTATGATGGGGCAACTGATGAAATGTCCTTTTGCTGTAGGTCTACCTGGAATTTTGCTCTGCTGAATCATAGCTATACCACCTTGAAGTGCTACAGAATGTGTCTTAATTTCCTAGGGGTGTTCTGACAAAGTACTACAAATGGAGCGGCTTAAAATAACAGAAATCTGTTCTTTTATATCTCTGAATGGGAAGTTTGAAATCAGGGTGTGTGTGAGGTTGGTTCCCTTTGCTGGATCTCAGAGGGAATTCCTCTGTGCAGGTGCCCCAGCTCCTGGTGACTGTCAGCAGTCCTTAGACACCTTGGTGTGTAAGAGTGTAACTGTAGTCAGTGTCTGTCCTCTCCTGATCTTCCATAAATGACTTCCTGGTGTTTATGTTCCCAAGTCTCCCTCTCCTTGTCAGGATGCCAGTCATTGGCTTCGGGATCCCCACCCTTCATCCTTTACAACATCATCTCAAGTTTATTGCATCTGCAAAGGCCTTCTTTCCAAGTCAGACTTAATGTATACTTCCCAGCATATGAGTTGGTGAGAACGTGAGCTCTCAGTGCATCCGTTTGAGGGATCCAGTTGAACCCACAATAAGGTAGAAGGGAGGAGAAGACTACTCAGAGCTCTGTCCTATACTTGTCCTATGCTTCTTTGGGAAGTTTCCTGGTCTTTTATATAGTGAGATCATGAAACCACAGCCCCTTGAGCTTATTGCTATTCACTTGGTGACAAGAGGAAGTGGTAGCAATTCTCATTATTCCTGGTAGTTATTTCTTTAAAATTTGCCTCAAATAAAGAAGTAGCAAATATTATAACACTGCTCCTAAGAGGTAAGTTTCTTCAAGATTCTGGTCACATTTTTATGAATTGATCAATATATAACCTTATTTATTTATTTATTTATTTATTTTTGTACCAGAGAATCAAACTCTGGTCCTTGTGCTTGCAAGACAGATGGTGGAACCACTGGGCTAAATCCCCGGCCCCATACCCTTATTTTATGTGTCTCTGTTTAGAGACACCTTATTTCAAATATATTGTTAATTATTTTAACACTGAACTCATGGTGTACAACTCTACAATGCATGCATGAATGAAAATAACCTAAAAACATATTTTCTCCATTAGGTACATCACAGCTTTCTTGCACTTACAAGCACTTGTTTGATAATACTATGCGTGGGATCCATATTAAGTAGTGAAACCACCAGCATAAAGCTCAACAAATGTGACAAATACTTTATGAGATCGACCGCTCCCGCGGACTCTTGTGTAGCACCTGAGAGCAGAAAGGAGAAAGTAGAACGTCCTGTTTCATGACTCTTTCATGTAAATGTGAATATGTGAATGTTGGGCAACTCAGAACTTTCGCTGCTCTCAGGAGGTCTGAGGGTGACCCCCAAAACACCATGATTCGTTTAGAGTTACAAAGGAACTATAGTGAGCAGCCAAGTTCACAAATATGGAATCCATGAATAATAATGATCGACAGCTGCCACAGTTCTCACCTGGTTTTGCGGTAGGAATGCCCCCCCTGAGCTGTAGCTGTCAGCTTGTGTGAAGACTGTCACCGCATGCCTTGGTGCCAAAGGCACATCGATGCAAACTGCACAGTAGGACACACACTCTCACAATACTGCATTCTTAAGTGAACCCTAGCTAATGAAATCTACACTGGGGAGGAGGATGGGAGTAAAGTTGATGGCTTTGCATATACATGTAAAAATCACGCTTACTAAGAAGTACTCAGAATTATGTTTTCTACCCTCACACAAAACAGAGATAAGCAAGTAAGCTGAATGCTAAGGATATAAAAATGAACGATAAGAGTACAGGCGCCAAACAGAAACCTGTGATCTACCTTATGGAGAAAATATGGGTTAGGGAAAACAAGGTGAGTTAGAAGAGAGAGGTTAGTGAGACTGCAGGACAGCACTCAAAGAGAACAGTTCAAAAAGAGTCATGAGAAGCTTTAAATGTTTGAAATATCAACCCGAGCCATATCAAGTTTAGCCTTAGAAGTGCTTACTCTAAAATGGAGGGTCAACATCTCGAAAAAAGACAGCACTACAGAAAAGGCAGCTTGATGTAGAGCAGCATATCAGGACACTAAGACAATGCCACAAGGGCCACGAGATCAAAACTGTGTTCCTAAGAATAAGAAATAAGAAATAAGACTCGCTTATTTCACTGAGTTGACATTCGTAATGACGAAGCAAAAGCATGGGGGCTAAAACAGGTAGTTCCTTTGTATAAATCAGGACAGTAGCACCAAATCTTACTATAGGTGATCGTCCTCTTCCGCATCACCAATCACTTTCATTAAAAAACAATTACACCCAAGAAAGATGTGCTTATTCAAGCAGTAAAATTAAGTTAATTAAATCTCAATCTTTAGTACATGACTCCTTAATATCTTACTTGATGAAATGATGAAACAGGAAGTATGCAAAAGACCAGAGCCATTATATTGCTCAAGGTATAACTGTCTTGAAAAGTTGTAGGAATATTTGAGTTGCAACCTGAGTTAACTTGTATTTTTTTCATAACATTCAAATATGATAGATCGGACTTAGAAACTTAACATATAGCTTTTTTTTGAGAATCTTAAAGTAAACATAACTGTTCAAAGGCAGCAACTAACAACATTTATTGTTAAAGATAGAATTCAAACAAAAATAAGAATTTTGAAAATTGTGGTTGCAACTATGAACTTGAGGATTCCAGTGGTGTGGTTGACTAACACTGTTTTTGATACTATGTAATAAAATGTGATGACATTTAGAATATCTTCATATCTCAGTGAATCCATATTTTCGAATGACTAGAGTATGATGTCATGAAATCACACATTAGTAAAATATTCACTGAAAATATAATATAAATCAATGTTTTTAATAAAATAGTATGTGAAAGGGGTGTAGATTAAGTATCACAACTTATCTTTGAAAAATTATTACTTGTTGATTTTTGGTATAGTATAAAACTAAAAATTATCTGTAAGGCTTATAATAGATGCAACATTTTCTAACTACATGGAGGAGGTCAAATTTTCCAAACGTATGTGTAAGGTCAAATTTTCTTTATAAACTTCAACCAAAATATATTGAATGCAAAAGGAAGTATAACAATCTGTCTTTCTTATTTATGTATATGTGTGTGTGTGTGTGTGTGTGTGTGTGTGTATATTTTTTTTTTTTTTTT
>NW_022900915.1:13142004-13155123 GCF_012274545.1 Fukomys damarensis
TTTTTTTTTTTTTTTTGTACTGGGGATCGAACTCAGGTCCTTGTGCTTGCGAAGCAGGCACTGGAACCACTGAGCTAAATCCCCAGCCCTGGCTCTCTTGTATTAAGCCAAACATTAAAGAGATGTTTGAAATATAAAAGAACGTTGTTCTCATTTTTTGTTTTAGATAATATAATTTTTAAGTTTTTTAAATATTATGAATGAATACATAGTATTAACTTCACATGTAATGGTTTCCTTGTGAAATGTTATTTAAGTAAATAATAAATAATGTTTTAAAATTTTCTCACTTGTAATTTAAAAATGTAAATATCTGTAGATATAAATCTCAAAAACAAAAATATTTTGAAGGTTCAATAGCTGGAGTCCTGAGGTAAAAGACATTTTACAATCATTAATGTAAGGGAAAAAATATAGACTTATAAAACTAGAGGACTAAACTCCATTTCTCTCCTGCATCACTGAGAAAGTGACTCAAGCTAAATGATGGATTTCACCAACATCAGGTTTTTTTGTAAAATGAGGCTAAAAATATTCACACACTCTCATAGGATCACAATAAAAAGAAAATGTGCTCATATCTGTGGTGGCATTTTACATCGTCCAAAGCACTATACAAGTATATTTCATTTCCTTATCATTATCTATAACAATAACAATTTCTGCTAAAATGTGATGAATCACATGTGTAATAATTGCCTTCCTATTTATAAAACATATTTATGGACCAACTAAACCATGATGCCAAAATATTTTTATCTCCAAACACAAGCTCGTGTATTTTATTTTCGTCATGTTTTTAGAATCAGTAGAAACCACAAATTCTGGTTACAGGTAAGGCCGAATGAAAAATGTTTTCTCAAGCGCTTGTTTGGAAGAACTTGTGGGTACTGCAGCAAAATTCAAGAGAAGATTCACAAGGGTCTGAAAGTAATGGGCAACAATGCGTATGCACAAACCATCTGAAACCTAAAATAAATCACAAAAATCATCTGAACATTCATTTCTGCTAATAGGAGCAAAGTGTATTTGCATCAAATGCAACATTAGCAGTCTTCTTTTCCATTCTTCTAAACCAGGAATCTCTTTTAAAAACCTTTGACGTAATCCTATCGGTACTTAAGTATTTCTAATTGTTAGACACGTAATACCTCACGTAGCAGATTATTGCATGCGTTACAAACTTTATATGCTCATCAGATCATATTTGTCTTGCATCCCGCACAAGTTTCCAGGTGCTACTGCTGCTGATCAAGGAATATTCTCGGAGAACCCCTGACCTAGAGCTCCGCTCTAATCCCTCACGCAGCTTGCAGAACGTATTCCAAGTTGCACACAACCGACTTGCAGCAGAGCTTATTCATGCATTGAAGCTGACTGGGTGGTAAACTATGAGTAACATTTTTTTAATAGGAGAGCAGTGGTGTGAATAATCCATTGCTATGGAAAATCCAAAAGCCATTTCGGCTTGGTTTTGGAAGGTGTTCAAGTCAGATTTTAATTTTGCAGCAGCACTGGGTTTGCCTTCATAAAGAGATTTTGCTGAGGCCAATGTTAAAATTGAGTAGCTGTTTCCTCCGTAAACACATGCTTTCCACAGTGGGGAAGGTGAGCCAGCCAGCCTACAATGCTGGCCATGGAGACAAACCTGGCATTGCTATTCACAGGGCAGGCAACTTCTCTAAAGGAAAATTGAGATCTGAGTCCACGTAGGACACATCAAAAACTGTATTTCTTAAGAATATGCATGAAGGGTGGAAAAAACTCATCACTTCTTTCTACACAGTCCCACAGTAATTAGACTCATATAACCTGTGATCATGAAACATTTGATGTTTCAGTTGTACCATCAACCTAACCCCCACACCCACACCTGCACATGCTCTGTGCACCATTCACCTCTTTCCTTGGGTCTCTCCTTTGGATGCTGCTGTGCCAGATGCTGCTGTAAGGGAATTAACTATAAGGGAATTAACGCTGCACTGAATTGAAATTTAGATCAATGGTAACCTTTAAGGGAGGTCAGACAAACGCTTTCCTTTTTCCTTTAGGTGGACTTCCCTGGTTAGCAGTTTAGAAACATCCCTAAGTAACCTGCATGATGGAGCTATCTGTTCTACCTGATACAAAGTAGTTTCCCTTGATATTGGCCTCCCATCCCTTCTTCTTCTGACTTTCTAGAATTGCCTCCCTTCATAAAGTGATACCTCAAATGCTATTTTCATGGCACTATTTACTAGTACACTCCAGCTAATATAATTTGCTACTTCCCAAATTACCAGCCCATTCAGGGAAAAGTGTTCACCCCTGCCGGAGAGTTGGGGCAGAAGAAGACCAAAAGGACATTAGAGAAGTTATAGGACTGTGTTGTTTCCTTTAAAATTATTTCCAGAAAAAGTATTCCTCTGCTGTAAGCCATTCAACATAAATAGTGCCACAGCTTTGTTATAAAAAAGGGAAATAAGTAGTTGTAAACAAGCAAATAATGAATGCCTTATTTTTCTTTTGTTATAGAGAGCTTCTTACTCTTTGCCTCCAGGCCTGCATAGAACTCACTATGGTAGAAATCCAGCACATTGAGGTCAGGTCTTGTGAAAGGCCCTCCCGACGAAAGGAAAGAGAGCAGCTTCCTGGAACCAACATCAGAAATTAAAATGATTCTCTCAGGTGGAACTGGAAAACCAAAGCTATTATGCCCGAAACGCAGCGGTCTATAGAAACTATGGCTCAGAGCCAGAGCTAGAAATGAACAGGTGCCTTGGGAAACAGGTTTCCTGCACAATCCCCAGGTGAACAAAATTAACATGTGTTTCCATTTTTCTCTATTCTAGGAAAACCTGTCCAATAAGTCCAGAAAAACAGGAAAGATCAAGGAAAGGAAAATAGTTACTTCAGGAATACTTAGAAAGCATATACTATATATTCAAATGAAATGAGATTTGTGTCTAAATAATCTGAGCTCCAAGTATATTGGTTCTGCGTAAGTTTTCAGATATGAAGGCACTAGATAATCTTGTTCTTTATTGCAAGTTCTTTTACTTACTGCACTTTGATAAATTCATTATGTAAATTAATTAGTGTTTGACCTAAGCAATAGATAAGTGAACAGTTTCTAATAGCATAGAAGGGGTAGAATAACATTATAACCACAAAGATCCGTATATTTAAGTTTAAGACTTATTTGATGAATAAACTTGATGGTGGGCTATTATGATGCTATAGTATTCAGCAAGTACATATTAAGTTTGGATAATGTGGCAAGTCCTATGCTTGGATGGCTTTGTAATAATAATCAAACATGCATAAAGCATAATCCCAATGAAATCAATGAATAAACATACTGTATTAATCACTTCCTTGTCGATGGGACAAATAGCCCAATGTTCACAACTTAAAAGAGACGTGATTTAATTTGGCTCATAGTGTCAAGGGCTTGGTTTCAAGGACAAAATACCATGCAATATCTCCATTCTGGGAGAATCTTCATAAGTCAGATTCCTTCGTAAATTCAACAAGATAATTTACATAAACCTTTGACACAAATATACATGGACATGTTACCTTATTTAATTCTCAAATGATTCAATAACGTAAATATGATCTTTCTTATTTTGCTGAAGAATGAACTGACTCAGAAAAGAAAAGTTTACATAGCTAGAAAGAAGTAGGAGAGCGTGAGGGAACGGGAGCAGGGGAGTGGGAGGAGGGGCAGGGGAAGGAGGAAGAGAAGAAAGGGAAGAGGAAGAGGAAGAAGGAGGAGAGGAGGAAGAAGGAACTGAGGTTTTAATCCAGATTTAGGTGTCTATAGAACTGACTTCACTATGTTTCCTTGTCTTTGTAGAATCATTTGGCTTTATAGTAAAAGGTGAATAGGAAAGTGACTCCTTCCATTTTACAGTGGAGAAACCAAAGGAGGCCAAGTTACCCAGTCCTGTTTGCACAGCTAATGGGGAAACTCCTACTTAAATTTTCCTCGTTGTTTTCCAGTTTAGAGCTTTTTTCCCCATATCTACATGCTTGCTCTTGTTGAGAATTCTTCATGTTTCCTTCTCATTCCATGCCTTTGACAGCAAGTAGTTCTGTGAGTTCGATCTGCTCTCTATTCAGGATGGCCAGAGACTTTTCTATGGAAATCCACAGAGAATAGAGGCTTGGCCAACTAAGTATCTGCCCTTCTCCTTTGCAAGTGTCCTGTTTTCAAAGGCCTTGATTATAGTCACATCTGATTGATCTATCGGTAAGAAACAAATGCAAGATATATAAATCAGCCCTAGTATCTGAAATTTGTGCACTTTGGACCAGAGCATCTGAACTTTTGCATCTGGAGATTGAAACTCCATAGTTACCAATTCCATTCTCTTGCTCTTTGCTCTCCTTGAGGAGAAAGCATCTGTCATAAAGACATAAGCAAGACTCCTCAGGAGAAAGCAGTTTTGAGAGTCAGGAGGAACGACTTCAGCCTCTGAGTTATTTGTTCCCGAAGTGTAGCTGCTTATCAGCCTTTTGTGGGCTTATTCAACCCTCCCTTTCACTCTGAGTTAATAAATTCCCTTCATGGACTGAACTTAATTCAAGTTTTGTTTCTCGTATGAACAACAAAAACACCTCATCTTATACAGGATCCAATGAGAAGAAAGACCAAAAAGCCACTTTAAAAAGCTCCAAGTTAATTATGAAAATATTTGATAGTTACATTGGGATTCATTTTGTGACAAAATTGGAGCCTTACCTACTCTCTGACTCATGTGGTCTAAGCCGCATCAATGCCACAGAGACCACATCCTGCAAGTGTGTGAACGTTCACCATGTGGCACCCAGGAGACAGCACTCACTGCTCCTACACCAACTTGCAAAGGATACATTTTCAGGGCTATCATTTTGGACTGAGGAAAGACCTCACTCTGGTTCTGTAATGGCAGGATGCATAACTGCCACCATCCCTACCTAGTAACTTCCCAGGAGGTCCAGAAGTAAACTCTGGAATGAGAAGTGTGCTTTCCCATCCTTTGGGGATGACTTAGGTCTCCAAGGAAGGGTGGGGGCTGGAAACTGTATCATCTTATATTAGATCCCCTGGACTTGAGCCTGAGATAAGACATTTTGGGAGAATGTTTTATGGAAGAAAGACATTAGTAGATAAAACTATAGGTCCTTAGAGATTGCACCCCACAGATATGATTCCAATATTTTTGCCCATTCAATAAATTACCCTGGTTCTCACACTGTTGCTGCTTATGGCCTATGCATGGTTATCCCTACTACTGCTAGAAATCTCAGTTCTCCACAGTGTCCTCTCCTTGTAGCCCAGCCTACAAAAAACAGCCTTAACTGAATTTCTCAACCATCCCAACATGCTGGTATTGTCCTTACCGATGCTTCTTTATTGCCTCTGTAAACAGGACAGTCACCTGATGGTTGACTCATTTAATCTTACCATTTATCAGAGGCTTCTGGTGCCTTCCTCTACTGTCTGCCATGGCAGTTTGGGGATCCCTGTCATTTTATATGAGGTCCGCCTCCTCAGAGCCCCTACTCAGGTGTTAAATCCTTTGACACAGGTGAGTGGGCCCAAATCAACAAGGTGTTTATCATCCATTTTATCATCCTGACAGCCTTGATCCTTCACCCTCAAAATCTACCTAAGTCCTTTCTGCCAGTTCCTTTAGTCCATGATATCTGGCCCTGCAGGCCCTTTGGCATAGGATTTCCCACACATGGTAGCAGGCTCAGACTTGTTGCTATCTCATTATTTTTATTCATCTGGTAACTAGGAGAAAAGGTGGAGGTGGATCCCGAAGAAGACTGGCATTTTCATGTAAGTCACCTGCCTCACTTGAGGTTTTCCTACACCCTGGAGCAAAGGCTGGGGTGGATAGTGGGTGAGGAGGCTCTATCTTCCTACGAAGGAACATGTGACATTTGTGGTGGTTCATTGGTCCTATGGGATCTGCAGGTTGAAGTTAAAATAGTTTACCCAGACAGCCTCATCACAATCTCAGAGCTGCTGTCCTTTTCCCTTAAACCCTACCTTGGAATAGGTGAGCTGGCTAGGCTGAGAATTTCAGCATTCTCTGGTCTCCCAGTCTTCCAATTATGTTCTTTTTTTTTTTCTAGTTCTCCCCCCCCATTAAGTTTATTGATACATTTAAAGCAAACAGTACAGTTACATTTATCACTGGGATCTTGTACCTTTACATGATACATCTTGTTAATTTTTTCCCCATACCCCTGCCCTCCCTTCACCCCCTTCATCCTTCCCTATTTACAAAGACTTTGTTTACATTTTTTCCTCTTTTTACATTTTTTATTTCCCCTTATTTCCTTTCACCCCCCTCTTTCCCACTTCCCCTTAGCTAGCCATGTTTTTCCTATTTCACACTCTCAATTATACTATTTGAACCTTATTTGCTCTTTTAGTTTTTCACACAAGAGAAACTATTCAGTATTTACTCAACTGTGTCCTATTTATTTCACTTGAGTATAACCGCCATTTATAGCCTCCATGTGCATCCATTTAGCTATGAATGTTTCTAGTTTCTCATTCTTTATGGCTGAGTAGTATTCTGTTTTATAGAAAACCCACATCTTCTTTATCCAGTCTCCGGTTGATGGGCATTTGGGTTGTTTCCAAGTCTTAGCTATTACAAACTGTGCCGCTATAAACAAGGGACACATATATCACTGTGGTATGATTTTTTAAATTATTTTGGAAAGATACCCAGCAGAGGGATGGCTGGGTCAAATGGAACCTCCAGTCCAAGCTCTTTGAGGTATCTCCATATTGATTTCCATAGTTGTTGCACCAGTCTGCACTCCTACCAACAATGGAGAAGGGTTCCTTTCTCCCCACAGCCCTGCCAACATTTGTTATTGGTTGATTTCTTCATAGCAGCCATTATTTCTGGGGTGAGGTGGAATCTCAATGTTGTTTTCATCTCTTGAATGACCAGTCATACAGAACATTTTTTCATATATTTATTTGCTGCTTTAATTCTTTGTCTGAGAAATGTCTATTCATTTCAGATGCCCATTTTTGAACTGGGTCTTTGTATTTGGGGGGTCTGATTTTTTTTGAGTTGTTTATATATTCTAGAGAGTAGTCCTTTGTCTGACGAGTAGCTGGTAAAATATTTTTCCCACATTGTTGGTTGACACTTAGCTTTGTTGGTGATTTTTCTTGCACTGCAAAAACTTTTTAATAGAATGAGATCCCGGTTGTTGATTCTTTGTGCAAGTTCCCGTGCTGCTGAGGATTTGTTCATACAGTCTTCTCCTATGCTAATGCCAACTTTGAGGACTGGAAAGTAAATTAGGTAGCACTCCCAATTATATTCTCTTTATGGCCCTCAGTTTATCTGCACTCCAGCTGAAGGTTACGCAGTTCTCTTTAAATGCAGTCAAAGATCTGACCCTTCTGTTTTCCTTTAAATTAGTATTAATTCTTCTGAGCTTATCATCTTTTCTCTTCAAAACACCAGTGATGATCAACCCGAGATTATCATTACAATTATCTTCAAATTGTACAAATCCTACAATTATCTTTCAGACTCTACATGTATTACACAAGTCGGTGTACTCCTCCTACCTCTGTACTGTACTGGGCGACCACAAAGTGAAAGTCCCAGCTTACTGAGTGTGCTGCAATGCACTCCTATTGCTCATCGGAGGACTGCCACTGCTCTGCCTGGATCACTGACAGATCCTCACTGCCCACTTGCTGAAAATGGGTAGTTCAACTACAAAACCCCATCCCAGCGGCATCCTGGGAGAACTCCTCCTACCAGCTCTCAGAGGCAGCTTTCTTAGCAACAGAAACTAAGGCAACAATTCAGTTCAAGAAAGCGTCCTCTTTTTTTTCCTTCTTTCTAGAATTTCATCATTCTATTGATGCTTCTCTTTGTGTATCTACACAATTGCCACCACCTACAAACACTTTCTTCCTGTTATTCCTCTCTTTTACTCCCAAGGCAAACATGTACTTTTGCAGGCACACAGCAGAGAATGATGGCCTAAAACCAATCTAAAACTCTTCCCTTCAAACAGCAAGCAATCTTTTCCATATCTCTTATCTCTAATTTAAAGTTCTACTTTAAGAAAAAACATTGATTGATCTAGCCCTGGTAGAAGCCAATCAATCATGACTATGGGGATTGAGAGAGCAATGAGACATAATAAAGATGCAATTTGGGCCGATTCCTAGGAATAACAGGAGTTTAGAGAACAATACATTGAGAAGCCACACAAAATTCTCTAGTACAGCTTCCTTCTCCAGAAATAGATGAGCCAGCTTATGTGATAGGGAAAAACAATACCCACTATGTTTTGACCAAATGTCCTTCTGGGAGCAGCATAACTTTGCGTGAAGATAGTTACAATGAAGCTCCATGAGGGCAGAACCTTGTTTATTTTGTTCAATAGTGCAGTAGCATATTGCTGACATCAATAAAATTGCCTAGGTCATAGAGAGTTAGTAAATTCTTGAATTAATTAATTAAAGCTTAGCATCATGATGACCTTTTTATTTGTTTCTTAGGTGCACACAATGGATTCTGGCTCAGTTTTCTTTCTCACCCACAAAATGAGAATAATGACAATGCCTATTTTATAGTTATTGTGAGGTAAGTGAATATTGACTATAGTTTCATACTGACTACAATTCCAAACACATAGTAAGTACATGGTAAATGATAGTTATTATTAAGCGACAGAATCAAGATACAATTATGGCAACTGCAATAAAAGAAGGACATAGGATGCAGGGTAAGTAACACATCTTTCCCAGAGGAAGATGTGTTTTCCTTTTTAGGAGAATTGAGATAATAATACAGATAAATAATTGGAGCAGAACTAAAAGCAGTCATCCCTGAAGGAGCAGATCCTTCCAATTGGTGAGAAAAAAATAACTAAAAGCAACAGTGGCAGCAAGGCAAAAGAAGTGTTCACATAAAATCTCTTCTGTCAGTTCTGCCTCTGGAGAACCAGCGGTCTCTAACCTTCTCCACAAAAGCTGTTACACGTTCATGTGGGAGTGATTTGGTGGAAGCAAAATGTACTAGAGATGTTGCCTATATCATGTAAGGGGCCTTTAGTGTACAGCTAAGAAAGAGATCATACTTTTAAGCTGATAACTGCTACAGTAAAAGCATGTCTAATTCCCTTCTACCTGCCTTTTTTTTTTCTTTTTCTCTCTTCCCTTTGCAAACAGCACAGATGGGGAGGAGAAAAGTAGACAATTCAAACCAGTACATTATGTGGGCACAAACAATTTAGGGAAAAACATCTTTGCATGGTGAGAAAAATTCCACTCCTTTCTTGGACAATTTCTGAAATATTGGAAACCATGGCAACTAATATAAATGTAACCAGTGCATTGTACATTCTCAGTCTGAACAATAAAAAATAAACTTAATTTGTTGAAAAAAAAGTTAAAAATAAATCTAACTTGGACAACAGACTTCAACAAGCTTCTTATTCCCTCTGATGAAAACTTATGAAGAATGGGCATTTGAAAGAAAAAAGCAATTTATGTTCACTTCATCTAAAATAATGTATATCATTTGTACACACACATATACAAATGCATGTATATACACATATATAATATCTATATACATAAATGAGCACATAATAATGTATATAAGACATATAGGCAGATAGTATCTGGTATATTCATTCATGTATATATAGCTAAAAATATTCCTGGATCACAGCATTGCTAAACAATCATAATTATATATTAGTAAATGTAGTCAACAATATATTTAAAAGAATATAAAATACATAAATATTATTACTCAACAATGCCACACATAGGAATAACTTGAGCACTGAAAATACAATAGTTAACCAACACAGTCCCTTGCCCCTTAGGGTATACAGACTAGAAGGGGGAAATTAGTTACACAGCCAACAAAATGAATATATAATTATAAACTTCTCTAAGTTCCATGAAAACATAAGTCAACTGGAGTGAGTATGACAAGGGATTAATTTAAATGAGAGGTTAGGGAATTTGTTTAACATGAAAAACCACTCTTTTTTTTGATGTAGTTGTAAAATATCTCAAGGAGTAAACGAAGATATTCAGTTGTAAAGGTACAGATACCTGGGTGGCCCTCACTAGAGAAAGCTAGCAGAAGATTCAATCATTTCCATTACAGGGGAAGGAAAAAAGTTATATCAGGTCTGTGTCACAGTTTAGAAAATGATTTAAAGGCTTGGAAAATGTCACAATAATTACTTAGCAATGGAAAAAAAATGTATTGATGGAATCAACTTCTCTGGGGAATCCAAAGGTGCTAGAAGAAAAAAATGTTTTGAAGAATTTTTTTCAAAATTCATCACAAAAAGTGATTTTTTAAATCAAATCATGTAAGTCTCAGTCATTGTACTCCATTATGTATATTGGGGCAAACTAATTAAAATTGGCTGCCATCTTGCTTTTTTTGTATCTTGGTTTTAGACTCAAAGCCCACTGTAATCAAACTCCTCTCAGTAAATGAAACTGGTGTGATTTGCTCTGGGTCATTCAGCAATAGATTTGTCAGTTGGTCTGGTAATAGAGCTTATGTATTTGGACTCTGACTTTTGTGCATTAACGAGGGCTGTGTTTCCTGTCCTACATTGGAAACTGAAACTGTAATGCTGGCTTGTGAAATGAAATTAAATAAAAAACAGCAAGTAAACCATACACTTGAGAAATTATTGTGACATTATGTTGAGTTTTTCACATCCTGAAACAGCCTGTTTTCTACCTTTAATAAGTTTGAGATTGCTGTACTCAGCATAACTGGATACAGCTGCCTACATTTTCTGCCAGGGTGTGAGGAAAAATGCACTTATTATTAGTGCTCAGTATAGCAACCTGCCTGGCCAATGTAAATCTTAAGACTCAAGTGTTTATTGGTTGTGAATTTTCCATTCTGAGGGCACCTAGAAAATCTCCTCACTAATAGGAGTCTGGAGGAAGAGGCAGAAAAGCAACCAGGATCCAATCAAAAAATTAATTGGTTGACCCATCTATAATGTCAGAGTCAACAATGGAGACATCAGACCACATAAAATTGGGCTCTCCTCAGAATGAATAACTGCAGGCAGCAATTTCCAGGACTTGCAAGTGAAACTCATGATGCTTTAAGTTGGAAGACTTTATTAAAAAAGCATTACTTCCAATGGAGTAGGTTTGAAATCAGCATTGGTTTGAGTTTCCCCAGAAGCATACTCTAAGACAAGGACTCCAGAGTAAGTATCTTCTTTCAGAGATGCAGAAGACACTAGCAAAGAGGAGAATGCGGGGTGGGAAAGGCACAGGGTCAATCAAGACTGCATCTTTAAATCTTGGAACACTACGAGTAAATTGAGGTTAACGCATGGGAAACTGGGAGAGTTTGCTAAAAGTGACTCATAACTGTTCTACCTGAAGAGCAATAGAGCTAAAATATTTATATACCAACTCCTAAGGCTACACTCACAGATTTCTTGGCATTGTTTTAGGAACTTTGGAGGAAGTCTTCCTGGGAAGGAAATGCGTACATATACTGTCACTGAAAATCAATAAAACACGTTAAAAGGTTAGAAAAATATAATCAGAGTAGAGACTGCTTCAAAATTCTTCTGACTATGAGGATGTGGAAGTTAAAATCTCTATTAGATTGGTAGTAACTTTTAGGACACTATATTGTTAAGGACCCTAAGGAAGACAGAAAAGTATTTAAGCCGTTAAAGATGTCATAAGAGGCACAGGGGAGAAATAAGCACAAAGCCATGTGTCTGTCATTCTTACTTTAGGTTAGGGGTTAGGAGACTTTTCTAAAAAAGGGCCAGATAGTAAATATTTTAGACATTGTGTGCCACGTGTTGTCACTGTCACACTCTGTTTTGTTTTAACAATCCTTTTTAAAATGCAACATCTGTCTTAGTTTACACAGTGTATAAAAAAGATTTGTCACACTGGTCAGTTTCCTAACACTTAATGATCCCTTGGGCCTTTTCCTATACAGGAAATCTTTTAACATTTTTAAGATTCATACTGCTTTGAAATAACGTGCATTTTACCTATATTTTGTAAGAATGATAGTTTAAACAAACCTATGATAGAGAAGTGTGAATGTTCTTCCACCTTGCCAGTGACATTCTCAGCACCCAGGCTAAAATTCACTTAGCTGTCTCAAACACTATGATTACAGAAGAGAAAACTGAGACCTAAAGAGACAAAAGAACTCATTCAAGTTCAAATGCTTAATGGCTCTTCAATCAAGTATTTTTTGGTGGGTGATAAGCTCTTTTTTAAAACAGAAGGCGCGAGGCTATCCAGTAATAAAAAAGTTTATATTTCATAGACATCTAGAGGAAAAAAGATAAATATAAGTTTGAACAATAAGAAATGGTTCATAAATAAAGGATTTCCCAGTAAAATAAAACTTAACTTTATATTCATTCAACAAGCATAAATTGAACTTCTTGTCTATGTTAGCGTGTGGATAGAGAATGCAGCACTTCTGGATACAGGTAATATAAAAAATGGTCACAAAAATGGACATAGATGTGATGTGTTTCTGGTTCAACCTTCACTGATTGAGAAAAAATAACACTTTTGGTGTAGCTGCCCATCTTCCTGGCAGTGGACTTGAAGTGAGGACAGTGAGAGAGCAACTAAAAAAAATAAATAAAAGACATCCATAAGGGAGCAATGGAAAACAAGGTTAGAGAGCTGTGGCAAAGGGGGAATGAACCAAAATTAGTTTTTAAGATCTTCATATTTGATTATAAAGATGTTAAGGCTGCATTTAATGTCATGAAAGCCATTGTTGCTAAGAGAAATTTTTGAACTCCTCCTCTGATATGTGGCAAAGACAGCTAGGGTTTAGAAAAATGAGACAAAAATCTGTAATCAATACCAAGTGGTTTGCTTGTGCTGTGTCCTGGGGCAAGCTATGGCAGCAGTTTTCTGCTTTGAAAACTGAAGAAGATGCTAGTTTCTACCTTGTGTGATAGACTTAAACGAAAGCATAAGATGTGGCATACATTATGTGTTTAAATATATTTAAATGAAAAATCAATTCAAGTAAGGTAGATTAAGTATTTATAAGTTTAATTTGTTAGCTAACATTATGAAGTATA
>NW_022900915.1:13155339-13168611 GCF_012274545.1 Fukomys damarensis
TCACCTCCCCTCCCCCCTTCAAACACTTTAATTCCATTTCTACATTTTCTCATATTTTTTTCCTTTTCCCTTATTCCCCCTTCCCTATTCTTCTCACTGTCACTACACCTTTGGTCCTTTTCTTCCTATTTGCTAAGTGTCCCATTAGGCTCTTGAGTACTATTATAGTTTTTCACACCAGAAATGCTATTTGGTATTTGCATATGTGTGCCTTATTTATTCCACTTAGAAGTATATCCTCAAAATGTACCCATTTAACTATGAATGAATCTACTTTCTCATTCTTTATGGCTGAGTAGTATTCCATTTTGTAGAAAAAACACATCTTCTTTATCCGGTTTCCAATTGATGGGCAGATGGGCTGTTTCCAAGTTTTAGCTATTACAAACTGTGCCGCTATAAACATGGGTGCACATATATCACTGTGGTATGATTCTTTCACTTCTTTTGGAAAGATACCCAGCAGAAGGATGGCTGGGTCAAATGGAAATTCTAATCCTAGTTCTTTGAGGTATCTCCATATTGACTTCCATAGTGGTTGCACCAGTCTGCACTCCCACCAACAATGGAGAAGGGTTCCTTTCTCCCCACTACCACGCCAACATTAGTTATTATGTGATTTCTTTTTTTGTTCTTTAGCTTTAATTGAGTTTATTGGTACATTTTAGGGATACAATACAGTTACATTCATTGTTGTGATTTCTTGATAGCAGCCATTCTTTGTGGAGTGAGGTGAAATCTCAGGGTTGTTTTCATCTGCATCTCTCGAATGATCAGTGATGTGGAGCATTTTTTCATATATTTACTTGCTGCTTTAATTCTTTGTCTGAGAAATGTCTTACTTTAGAATTGGGTCTTTATATTTGGGGGTGCTGGTTGTTTTGAGTTCTTTACATACTTTAGATAATAGTCCTTTGTCTGAGGAGCAGCTGGTAACAAGTTTTTCCCACATTGTAGGTTGTCTCTTAGTTCTGTTGATGGTTTCTTTTGCAGTGCAGAAGCTTTTTAATAAGATGCGATCCCAGTTATTGATTCTTTCTGCTAGTTCCTGTGCTACTGAGGATTTATTCATAAAGTCTTTTCCTATGCCAATGTCTTCCAGAGTTCTGCCTAACTTATCTTCCAGCAAGTTTAGTGTTTTTGTTTTTATGTTTAGATCTTTAATCCACTTGGATTTTAATTTAGTGCATAGTGACAGATAAGGGTCTAATTTTAATCTTTTGCAGGTTGAGATCCAGTTTTTCCAACACCATTTATTAAAGAGGCTATCTTTCCTCCAGTGGGGATTGGCAGCTCCTTGTCAAAGATGAGGTAGCTGAGTGCATCTGGAGTTGTTTTTGTGTCTTCCGATCTGTTCCACTGATCCTCAGGTCTGCTTCTTTACCAGTGCCATGCTGTTTTTATCACAGTGGCTTTGTAGTATAGTTTCAAATTGAAAATTGTTATACCCACTGCCATGTGTCTGTTGCTTAGTATGGCTTTTGCTATTCTAGGTCTCTTGTGGTTCCAAATGAATTTTTGGATTCTTTTTCTTTTTTCTAGTTCTGTGAAGTATAGTGTTGGGATTTCAATTGGTATTGCATTGAATCTGTATAGCAGTTTTGGTAGTATGGCCATTTTCACTATGTTGATTCTTCCTACCCAGGAGCAGGGGATATCTTTCCATTTTCTTAAATCCTCCTCAATCTTTTTTTTCAGAGTGCTGTAGTTTTCAGTGTAGTGGTCTTTTGCTTCTTTTGTTAGGTTGATTCCCAGATACTTCATTTTTTGTGGTGCTATTGTGAAAGGAATTGTTTCCCTAATTTCTTTCTCAGTGAGTCTTTTATTTGTGTACAAGAAGGCTATTGATTTTGGGGTGTTGACCTTTTATCCAGCTATTCTGCCAAAAGTGTCAATTAAGTTGAGAAGTCTTTTGGTGAAGTTATTTGGGTCTTCAATGTACAGTATCATATAGACAGCAAATAACGACAGTTTAACTTCTTCCTTTCCTATCTTTATTGCTTTAATTTCTTTCTCTTGTATAATTGCTGTGGCTAATGTTTCCAGAACTATATCGAAGAGGAATGGTGATAGTGGGCATCCTTATCTTGTTCTTGAGTTTAACGTGAAGATTTTTCAGTTTTTGGACATTTAGTATGATGTTGGTTGTTGGTTTTCATAGATAGCCTTTATTAAATTGAGACATAGACCATCTATTCCAATTTTTTGCAGAATTTTTATCATGAATGGGTGTTGAATTTTGTCAAATGCTTTTTCTGCATCTATCGAGAGGATCATGTGGTTCTTGTCCTTCACTTTGTTAATGTATTACATTAATTGTTTTATGTATGTTGAACAATCCTTGCATGCCTGGAATAAATCCAACTTGGTCAGGATGAATGATCTTCTTGATGATCATCTGTAATCTGTTTGCTAGTATTTTATTGAGGATTTTTGCATCTATATTCATTAAGGAGATTGGCCTGTAGTTCTCTTTTTTTGTTACATCTTTCCCAGGTTTGGGAATCAAAGTGATATTTGCTTCTAGGAATGAATTTGGAAGTATTGCTTCTCTTTCAATTTCCTTGAAAAGTCTGAAGAGTAACAGCAATAGATCTTCTCTAAATGTCTTGTAAAATTTGGCAGTGAATCCATCAGGACCTGGGCTTTTCTTTGTTGGTAAGTTTTTAATTATACATTTTCAATTTCACTGATTGTGATTGGGGTTTTTAAAACGTTTTTATCTTCTTCTTTCAACTTTGGTAATTCATAAGTATCTAGAAATCTATCCATTTCTTCTGTGTTTTCCATTTTATTAGAGTATAGGTTCTCATAGTATGTATTAATGATCCTCAGGATTTCTGTGGGTTCTGTTCTGACTTCACCTTTTTCATTCCTGATTGCATGGATCTGAGCCTTTTCTTTCCTTTTTTGATAAGGTTTGCTAAGGGTTTATCAATTTTATTTAGTCTTTCAAAAAACCAACTCTTTGATTCATTTATTTTTTGTATCGTTTTCTTAGTTTCCATTGCATTGATTTCTACTCTAATCTTTATAATTTCCTCTCTTGTTTGAGCTTAGGGTTTTTCTTGCTCTTATTTTTCTAGGAGTCTAATGGTCATTGTTAGGTTGTTTATTTGAGCTTGCTCTGTTTTCCTAATGTGGGCATTCAGTGCTATGAATTTTCCACGTAGAACTGCTTTCATTGTGTCCCATAGATTCCTGTATGTTGTATTGGCATTTTTGTTTATTTGTAAAAACTGTCTGATTTCTTCTTTGATTTCCTCTGTGATCCATTGATTATTCAGGAGAGTGTTGTTCAATTTCCATGTATTTGTGATGTTCCTACGGTTTCTTATACTATTGACGTCCAGCTTTATTGCACTGTGATCTGATAATATTCAGGGAATAACTTCAATTCTTTTGCATTTATTCAAACTTGTTTTGTGAGCTAGTATGTGATCCATCTTGGAGAATGACCCATGTGCAGCTGAAAAGAATGTATATTCTGATTTTTGGGGGTGAAATATTCCATAGATGTCTAATAAGTCCATGCGTTCAAAAGCTTGGTTCAGGTCTAGTATTTCATTGTTGATTTTTTGCCTAGATGATCTGTCTATTTTTGATAGTGGGGTATTCAGATCCCCCACTACAATTGTATTAGTGGTTATTTGGGTTTTCATGTTGCTTAATATTTGTTTTATATAGTTGGGGGCATTTATATTTGGTGCATATATGCTTATGATTGTCATTTCTTCCTCTTGAATTGTTCCCTTTACTAGGATGCAGTGGCCTTCTTTGTCTCTCCTAATCAGTTTTGGTTTGAAGTTTGCTTTGTCTGTGAATAAGATTGCTACCCCTGCTTTTTTCTGTGCTCCTGTCATGTGGAGAATTGTTTTCCATCCTTTCACTTTCAGTTAATGGGCTTCTTTTTGCATTAGGTGTGTTTCTTGTATACAACATATTGTTGGATTTTGCTTCTTAATCCATTCTGCCAATCTATTTCTCTTGATTGGTGAGTTGAGGCCATTGACATTGATAGTTATAACTGATAGGTACTGACTTATTATTGTCATGTTGTTGTCCTTTTGTTGACTCTTTTTATATTTTGTCCTCTCCTTTTAGTTTCTAGCCTTGGCTATTTGATTTGCTCTGTTGGACCTCCTGGTGTTGTGATCTTCATTGTTTTTTTCTAGGATATTGTTTAAAATCCTTAGTAGTGCTGGTTTAGTATTCATGAAGTTTCTCAAGTGTTCTTTGTCGTGGAAATATCTTATTTCTCCATCAATTTTGAAAGAGAGTTTTGCAGGATACATCAGTCTTGGTTGTAGGTTGTTTTCTTTTAGGACTTGAAATACCTCACTCCAGGCTCTCCTTGACCTGAGTCAGGTTTGTGTTGAAAAGTCTGCTGTGATTCTGATGGGCTTTCCTTTGCATGTGATTTGGTTTGTTTTTGTTTTTGTTTTTTTTTTTTCTTACTGCTTGCAGTATTTTGTTCTCTATTGGGTTTCTGGGATCTTCATTATTATATGTCTAAGTGTAGATTTTTTTTTTATCATGGCTAATTGGTGTCCTATATGCCTCACTCATCTGTATGTCTAATTCTTCCCCTCTGTTTGGGAAGTTTTCAGTCATTAATTCTTTGAACAGCTTTTTAAAGTCATTTGCGTTTTCTCCTGGTACTTCATGGATTCCAATCAGTCTTATGTTATTCTTCTTTGCATGATCTAGGAATTGTTGGATTGGTTTATCATGCTCCCTGACTGTTTTTAAGAGACCTCTCTTTTCATGGTCACTGTCTGCTATCCTATCTTCTATATCTAAGATTTTATCCTCGCAATCTTTTATTCTGTTACATATGCTTTCAGTAGAATTTTTAATCTCCTGGATATCTGTTTGAATCTGTTTAATGGATTCCACTTCTTTCCTATGTTGGGCGTTCATTGTTTCCATTTCTTTCTATTCTGGGCTTCATGGTTTCTATTATATTCCTAAGCTCATCTATATTTTTTTGTCAGTTTCTGTTCTGGAGTCTTGAATTGTGTCTTTCATTTTGCTCACCATCTCTATGGTTAACTGGAAAATAATTTCTGTTTTGAATTTTTCTAGAGCTTGATTGATAAGTTTTGTTACTTCCTGTCCTGTGAGTTCTGAGTGTCCTGAAGGTTCACTATCTAATTTTTCATCCTCCTTTGCCCTACTGTTTGCCATTGGTGGACTTGAAGTCTGTCTTTGTGGCTTGCTTAAGTGTTTTCTCATCTTTATTTGTGCTGTTGCGTTGCCCTTGGTTCAATCTCTGGGTCATTAAATCTTCCTGATATCGTTGTGTCCCAGCCTTTGATTCTCTAATGACTTATAGACATTCTCATTTTCATAATTGAGAAAACAACTCATCGAATCAATCCCCATCCTTTATCCCTATTAATACAATCAGAAACATAATACGATCAATCACCACCCTTTATAGCCTGCCACGCCTCTGCAGAGTGTGTCCTAGGACTGGCTCAGTCAGGGGACCTAATAGCGGGGGGGGGTCAGCACCCTCCTGCCATTGTGTCTGAGTCAATCAGTGGTGCCCGCTGGAAACGGCGCAGCTCCAGGGGAGGCTGCGCAGGAGAGAGAGGACCATACTATATTTTTTATTTGTCAAGGAAGAATTGAACAGTATTGCCTTCTGACTGATATGGAGAACCTTGTATGGAAACTTGTTGGACAAGAAGCCAAGAAGAAACATGTAACACACTAAGCTCAGCAGAAGATACACAAGAGATTCCATAATCCGGTGGCTTTCCTGGAAGCAAGGAGCTGTCCAACAGCCCAAAGCCTTTCACCATTTCTACCAGCATCATGCACAGCACACTCAAGAGTGAACTGTGTAATACAGTACACATTTGACTGGCTCAACTAAATTGTCTTGGGAATTGAGTGGCCACAAAATATGGGTGTATTCATTAAATTATGACTAAATATCATCATATTTATTTTAGGGACATAAATCAACAACAATTTATGTTCACATACTGAGTCAAATGATACAAAGAATGTGGGGTGCCTTATCTTTTCTCCACCATATCTGGGGCCTTAGCTGAAAACACTAGAATGGCTGGGAGTGACTTGAATACCTTGTGCAGGAAACTTCTGGAGCATTGATTTTTTTATTTACGTGTCTAACAGCAGGGCTGTGACAACTTGAAAGCAAGTATCAACTGGGACTGTTAACCAGAGCTGCAGACACATGGCCTCTCTAGATGGCTTGGGTTTCCTCATGACATAGTACCCTCAAGTTAGCTGGACTTCTCTCAGGGCAGCCCTGGGCTCTAGAAACAGATCTCTCATATAACAAGATGAAAGCTTCATGGGCTTTTATGACTCAGTATTTCTTTAGAGTCACATGACAATACTTTCCCCATTCTCCCCAGATTCCATGAAAAGCAACATAAATGTACACATTTCCATTGAAGGACTATTGGAAGTTAATGGCGATGTTATCAAACCAGCATACCCATTATTATCTGTGATTAAATGTACTCAAATACTGAAAGATGGTGAAGCAGAGTAGCTAAATGACTGTGTGCTTCAAAGACTAGCTCTGCCACTTACTGGCTGTGTGTCTTGGGGTGCATTATTTCATTTTCTCAGTCCCATTTCCAGTACAACAGGAGTGATAATTATCAGGCCTAAACCATAGGATGTCTGTAGATCAAATGATTTAATAAATAAAATCCCTATCAACATAGTAACTATATAAGGAAATCCAGAAAGTTTAGTTATTATCTATGGATTCATTCATTAAATATCAACATCATGGGTGCTTGCTCTGTATCAAGGACTATGAAAGTCTCTTGAGCCTTTTTAATAAGTGGTAATGGTAAAACAGGCTTTCCAAATGCAGAAGATTAAACCCAGATCCATGTTTTTAACCATGCTCTAAACTAAAATCAAAATGGAAAACAGATCTCAATATTAAAACAGAAACACTAGAT
Source organism: Fukomys damarensis (assembly GCF_012274545.1). Taxonomy (NCBI): domain Eukaryota; kingdom Metazoa; phylum Chordata; class Mammalia; order Rodentia; family Bathyergidae; genus Fukomys; species Fukomys damarensis. The sequence goes on from NW_022900915.1 coordinate 13,162,302, forward strand.
CTGCCAGAAGAGAGACTAGATAGAACACTGGAGGACATAGGAGCAGGCAAAGTCTTCATGAACAAAACCCAGACCACTACAAAGAATCAACAACTAGTACCTCATCTTATTAAAAAGCTTTTACACAGCAACAGAAATCACCATCAGAGTGAAGAGACAACCCACAGAATGGGAAAATAATTTTAGCCAGCAGTTCCTCAGAAAAAGACTAATATCTGGAACATATAAAGAATTGAAAAAATCAGCCCACCCAAATTTAAAGACCCAATCCACAAAAGGGCATCTGAGATGAATATACACTTCTCAGATGAATAAGTAGAGACAGCATTAAATATATGAAAAAATGTTCAACACCACTGGTCATTCCAGAGATGCAAATGAAAGCAATGCTGAGATTCCATCTCACTTCAGAAAGAATAGCTGTTATCAAGAAATCAACCAATGACAAATGCTGGTGGCCCTGTGGGGAAAAGGGCACCTTTCTCCACTGTTGGTGGGAGTGTAGACTGGTGCAACCACTATGGAAGTCAGTGTGGACATTACTCAAAAGACTAATATTAGAGGTCTCATTTGACCCAGCTAGTCCCCTTCTGAATATCTTGCCCAAAGTATTAAAAGCATCATAGCATAGTAATATATTTGCACTCATGTTTATAGAAGCACAATTTGTAATAGCTAAATCTTGGGAAAAACAGAAATACCCATCAACTGATGGATGGATCGGAAGGATGTGATTTTTTTTTAATACAATGGAGTACCATTCAGCCATAAAGAAGAATAAACTGTAGACATATCTGGTAAATAGGTGCACCTTGAAACCATACTCTTCAGTGAAACAAATTGAACATATCTGTAAATATCACATTGTTTCTCTGGTGTGAAAAACTGAAAGTGTAAATAAGAATCAAAATGTATAATAGATATTGTGAAATAGGAAAAAATTGTTCATTATACTGAGTATAAGACACTTTGTTAATACCTAAAATGTTTTGTGCAAAAACGGTATAGTATTACTAGGAAATGAGTTGAGAGATAGATTAGCAATTGAAAATATATTATTTTAAAATCATGATACACAGTGTATTTACCACTGTAATTCTCTAATTACTTTTGTTATGAAAAATTATTTTTATAGAACTGTTTCTGTATGTTCTTTATTAATCTACTTGTATTACATTAAAATAAAATTAATCTAAAAGTGAAAAGCATTGTACCACAGCAGTATGTGCATAGTTATGTTTATAACAGCACAGTTTGTAATATCTAAATCTTGGAAACAGCCTAAATGCCTGTCAATGGATGAATGGGTAAGGAAGATGTGGGGGCCGGGCATGGTGGCACATGCCTGTAATCCCAGCACTTGGGAGGCTGAGGCAGGAGGGTTGCTATGAGTTCGAGACCAGTTCCATGTCCGTCTCAACTACACAGTGAGACTCTCTCAAAAAAAGAGAAAAGAAAAAGAAAAAAAAGATGTGGGGTTTTTTATACAGTGGAGTACTATAATGCCATAAAGTAGGATAAACTTGAAACATTTCTAGGTAAATGGGTACACCTGGAGACCAACTCGTCAATGAAATAAATTGGGCACACATTTAAATATCACATTGTTCTCCATTGTGAGAAACTCAAAAATGTATAATAGATATTGGAAAAACAAGAAGGAGATGTTCAAGTGAGAAGGAGAACAAAGATGGAGGACTTGTCATGTAGAGGTACAAGATCCCAACAATGAATGTAACTGTACTGTATCCCTAAAATGTACCAATAAACTCAATTAAAGCTGAAAAAAAATTAAAAAAAATAAAATAGATTAACTCATCATCTTCACATGTATTAATCTAGTAATAAATAAATCTAAATGTTTCAAGAAAACTCAGAATGGAGTGCAGAGTTAGAGGGTGGCAAATACATCGGACAGGTTGTGAAACACATAGCAAGTGATAGGAAGAGTTTCCAGCTAGGAAGGGAATGTGAGAAGGGTTTGGAGCCTAGCACTGTAATGAGGACTAAGATTATGTTCCTAAGGGGTGAAGAGAAATAGGAACATTGTATTAGGGATGAATTTTCGGACTTCTTAACCTCACATGTGCATGCAAACCAGATTTGATTCCAGGCTTGGTACTGTCACCACTGTTCCCAAACCTGCCCAGCCATGCTTAATTGTGCATTTATCCTCCCAAAAGTGAATCCTGGCTCCTCCATTGAGCGATATTAGCAACTGTCACAGCTGCCAAGGCAACAGATGGTGTGGGCCTGTGTCACCAGCAGTTTCCAAATGTAAAAATATAGTCATTTAGATGTTTCCCGCGTACACCCATTTCTTCATGATCTTCTGAGCGCAGCTGCAAGTGGATAATTTCCATATGAAACACAGTGGCAACCTGGCCACCTTCAGTGACATTCTTCGAGACCACTTGCCATGCCCCCAGTACCATGCTAGAGCTTGAGGTGTGCAAAAGACACAGAATAGTTTCCTTTGCATTTTGCTCTGATCTTTCGTGAATCTATGATTTATCTCCCTGGCTATACTTAAACCTCTGCAGATAGGGCTCACTTATTTTTTAATTTTTTAAAATGCTAGTTAGCACAGGGTAGCATTTAAGTCACAAGTTAATGAACATTTTTTTCAGTTGCTGTTAAATCAAATACAATTTGTAAGAAATGCCCGGGGCAAGAATATAAAAGCGTACAAACAAAACAAACTGAAAGAATGGCTCCACAAATTGTTAAGCCAAACACAAATAGTTACAAATTGTTCACTGCTTTTGTTTTATAATCAATATTAGAATGAATAATTGGAAGTTATTAATCTGTGAATTGATTCCCACCTTGCAGCTAGCAAGAATCTCAAATCAGAATCTATGCCAATAATGCCTCCCTTCCCTAATTCATCTTAAAAATTCTGACCAAATTAATCTCTTTGAAGCACAGATAAGATTTCCTCAGTTTAAAACTCTGAAGTATTCTTGTTAAACACTGAAAAGCATTCCAAAAATTCTTGGAATACCCGTTATCCATTATCTGGTCCCACATTGTCCTTCTATTACCATCTTTTGTTCTCTTCTAGTTGAAATCCCAGCAGCTTCAGGATAAAAGCTTAAGTGGATCCCTATTTGTATATATTGATATTTGCCTTGCAGTTTGTCAACAAAAGACTTCTGAAGACACACAACTGTTTTCTCATTGGGGGATAGTTTTCCTAAAAAAACAAAACAAAACAAAAACACAAAAAACACAAAAAACTGACCCTAAGAAAGAAGGCTCAGGAATATGACAGGAAGAGCATATGGTCAAAATTGTTCCTAAAGTAAGCCACAGAAAATATCACCAAGTAGCAACTGATACAGCAACATGAATGGTAGTGTAAGAAAACCAAGATTGGTCTTTTTTGGGTAGTTATTGCAAGTTCACACAAGTAGTACAATCAGTTGCTACATAAAATTTTCCAGTTTTCATCCTATCATCTTTCAGGGAATTGCAGTCCATTATCTTTTAGAAAGTTCTCTTTCTTTACTCACGTAAGCACCGAAAACTGAACACAATCCAAACAAATCAGGATCATATGCACACTTTTCTGACCTCTAATTTCCTGTTTCAGTTATCAAAGTCACAGTCTAATCAGCTGCCCCAATTGAGGACTCCTAAATTATCTTCCATCATTTTCATTCACAGGTTTTTCTATCTCTGCAAATTCAATCCAAATCATAAACTATAAAATTTTGGCCTAGGATCAACATTCAGTCTGGGGCTGTGTGTACACGCATTTTTTTTTTGTTTGTTTCTATCTGCTTTTTCACCCACACATTGGTAGCCCACAAAGTATTTCAAAGTTTAAAATTCAAGCGATTTCGCTTTTAAAAAACTTTGGTTTTCTTTGTTTGTTTTTCATGAAAAAATAAGATTTGGCAACACCGAGCTTACATAATCAGTCACCAGGCAGTAATCGGCTTAAAGTGAGTGTGGAGGCTCCCTTGAAACAGAACAAGAATGTCCCTCCCCTGAGCCATCTCCCTCCTCCCTGTGATATCAGTATTTTTTAAGTCAAGTTTATTGGTACATTTTAAGTATATACCATACAGTTACATCCGCCATTGGGATCTTCACCTTTCCCTGTGACATTACGTTCACACCGCTTCACACAATGACATCCTCTGTTCGGCCAGTGTAGCCCTGGAGTTGGAGCTCCCTCTTGATACGCCTCATACTTTCTCTCCTGTTGTCACTACTGCTGCTCCCTCTGAACACTCTCTGCCCCTTCCAGTTCCTCCATTCTGCATATGCTTCCTCCTACCACCGAAAACACACCATCCTTTTCTCTGCAAAGCCTACCCCAACTCTTGCAACAAAGACAATTATTTTCTTTGTGTACACTAGAAACTTTCTTAAAATGCATTCTGTTCCCCCTCTGGAAGAAAAAAAAAGAAGAAGAAAGAAGGAGGAGGAGGAGGAGGAGGAGGAGGAAGAAGAGGAAGAGAAAGAGGAAGAGGAAGGAGAAGGAGAAGGAGAAGAAGACGAAGAGGAAGAGAAAGAAGAAAAACAAAACCTTTGTCTGCCTGTGGTTACAAAAAAACCCCAATATTCTACATGTTTTTTTAGGCTTTGACATTTAGGTCAATGATCCATCTTTATGTGTCAATGTTATTTATTAGTTGAAAAATTAATTTCACATTTTCCAATAAATGGAAAGTGATTTATTTTTGAGGGATTGATATTAATCAACCTTAGAGGGTGTCATTTACGCCTGAATCTCTCTTAAGGGTATAGATTGATGCTTGGTATGGTGAGGATAAAACCACTGTCTCAGTCAAGATGCAAAGCATTGCCATTACACCAAAAGTTAATTTTGCAGGCTGTCCTACTCCCTCAGAAACTGAGTGGGTTTTGTTTTAACACTATATATTATCAATACCTTTGATAAAATCTAATATTATCAAAGTCATATTGTAATTGTACTTTTATTTTACTTCTTTTAGACAGCATGGTTGTTGTGAGTCATCCAGGTTGCTCATTAGTAGGTAATTTCCTTTTCTTGCTGACAGATTCCATCCATCAAATTTACTAAACTTTATTTACCATTTTCCCTGTTGATGAACATTTGGGTGTTTTCCATTTTCATCTATTATAAGCAGAGATTCTTTAAATATCACATATAAAACTTGTATAAATATGATTCAATTTGCCTTGAGTGAATATGAGTGGATTTTTGGGTCTTATCAAAAATTGATTCTTGTACTTATATGAAATTTTAAAACATTTCCAAAGTGGTTGTATAATTCTGCTTTCCCACAAGCAATTTATGGCAGTCCCAAGTGTTCAACATCCTCAATAATAATTGGTATTTTTAGTTTTAAATGTTGGCCATTCATTGATTAATAAGAATCATCTTATCATTTGTTTATTGATAACCAATAGTGTTAGCCGTATTCTCAAATGCTTTTTGGTCACTCACGTATTTTCTTTCATGAAGTCTCAAATTTTTTTAAATAGTCTTAGAAAAACTTGTCAGAGTTTGTATGTTATGTAACATTCATTCCATCAAAGTTTTTGATGAGTGCTTGTCACAAAAATTTATATAATTCATATTAAAATTTATGGCCACATTTTTGAAAAATCAATTGATAGAGTATATGTGAATATATTTATAAAATATCTACCCTATCTATACCTCTATATTCATGCCAATGTCATACTTTTAATTGATTGTCATAGCTATTTTTTAGGTTTGGTTTTTGGTTTGTGTGTTTGTTGTCTTGAGAAGGGTTTTGGTGAAGTTATTATTTAAGTGTTTCATTTTTTATGTTATGGAAAATGTTTACTTATGAAATTAATTTCAATGTAGATATAAATTTTGACATTCAGACATTCAGATAAGTTTGGGTAATTTTTGTCTTTTAAGAAATATAGCATCTCACTATGTTCTCAAAGACATTGGCATAAAGTTGTTACTTTCCCTATCATGCCTAAGCCTATACAGTGCTACTCAGTCTGATATTAGCAATTTATGTTGTTTCTTTTTATTCTTAAACTGTGTAGTGGAGGTTTATCTATTTGATCTTTTTTAAATCTAGTTTTTATTTTATTGGTTTTCTATGTTGTCTATTTTCTAGTGATTGATTTTTACCTTTTATTATTTCCTTTCTTCTGCTCCTTTTATTTTGCTTTTTTTGAAATAAATTTTTAGAGTAGACATTTAAGATCACGGGTTTTCTACCTTTGCCTATCCTAATTTTGTATTAGCCTGTACGCTAAGTTGAATTAGCATTGTCTTCTAATACTGCCCTTTGATTTTTTTTTTTTTTTTTTTTTTTTT
>NW_022900915.1:13168798-13193146 GCF_012274545.1 Fukomys damarensis
TTTTTTTTTTTTTTTTTTTTTTTTAGTGAATGGCGGGGATGATCCACAAAGTCTCTATTCTGATTGAGATGTGATTGTCTCTGAGACCCGGGCATGCTCTGGGAAATTTTTCAGCTTGTTCATCCTTGTGGAATTTTACCTTAAACCCTATGCATGTATCAGTCTGTAGTTAGGCATAAACTTGGGGGAATCACATGGTAGATTTCTGGAGATTTTTATTCTGTACAGCTCCTTTCTCTCCAACAGACTTCTCTCCAAATTCTAGCTGTTCAACTTCTCTAAGTCTCGGAATCTCCTGTCTTCTCAACCTTGTGGGGCCACTGCATTTTGCTTGCGTTCCCCCAGCTTGCTAGCTTAAAATGTGTCTTTAGGCAGAAAACAGGGTTAACTGTAGCGTTCCCCATATCTGTGTCATTATTTCATAAATCACATTTCTGTGGTGACTATAATACAGTAAGTAAAAACAGATATTTCATGTATTTTATCCAGACTTTTTCTTATTGTGTACAGGGAAAGTAGAAGTCTATACCACTCAGCCAAGCATAGATACAAACAGGAAATCCCCAAGTTCTTATACCAGAAGTGGTAGTCCTATGGCCCGAGTGCCACAGCACGCATTTGTGTCACTGAAAGCTCTAAAGGGTTCGCCACTGCTGTCGTACATATCTTCATTATAGCATTTATCACATTGTTTAACAATTATAATTTTATTTAATGTTGCTTCTTATTAGTCTCGGGCTTTAGAAGGCAATGAACAATGACCTAGAACCCCCATTATAGTCATTTAAGTGTCAAATAAATATCTGTGATTATGAATAGTGCAAGAATGTACTGCTTAAAAAATGTCCATTTACCCACAGATAGATTTGATCAACACTCTGACTGCTTTGCATTAAAATCGTACAGCTCTATCAACAGGAGCCTACTATACCAAGGAGTAATTTTTACCTCACAAAGTGGATAACTTTCCATAATATGAATCCAGCTGTAGGAGAGGTTCAAGCCAGGCTGGGCCAGATGGACTGCACTCCTGTCTCCTGAGCTAACTCGCCTAAGTGCTTAGATGCTGGGTCCAACAGGCTACACCTTCGCCCCTAGTCCGTGACTCCTTCGCCTCGCTCAAGAAAAATCACTCCATGGTACCTCCAATAAGATATCGCCAAATGTTAAATGCTCCTCCCATGCTCCTCCCCCACGGCTGTCCCTATATAAGCCTGTGCATTTCCTGAATAAAATGGAAGCGTTCCAGAAAACTCCCTGGAGTCTGCTTGGTGATTCCACAGCCTTACCCTCCCAGTCCGAGCACCTGAACCTTGTTCCAGAAGCAGGCTCGCGGATGACAACATCCAGCCTTGTCAGCCAGTTCAAAGAATATGTCAGAGCCGCTTCCTTTGCCCAAAATCAAAATGAGCAAAGCTAAGCATTCTCAGAGTCACACAGCAAATTCACCCCCATTTCTTTGTATGGCAATCTGTCTTTAAAATTTATTGTCTTTCTTTGCTTTTCTTTCTTTCTTTCTTTCTTTCTTTCTTTCTTTCTTTCTTTCTTTCTTTCTTTCTTTCTTTCTTTCTTTCTTTCTTTCCTTTCTTCCTTAACCCCTTTCTTTCTATTTTAAAGACAGGGTCTTTATGCTATCAGGCTGACCTTGACTTCTTGTGCTCTAGGAACCCTCCTAGCTCAGCTTTTCAAGTGGCCGGGACTACAGACAAATGCCACAGTCCTTGCTATTCCTTTCAATTTTAATTTTATGTTTAAATACTTTTATAAGAATACAAGAAAACAATATACCACCCAAAAATTCAAGCTAGGATTAAGAATTTCACAGTTCAATCCCCTTACACTTACCATTCTTAATTATGGATATGTTTCTTTTTTATATTATGTACACTCATGAAAATGTGTGTGAATTTCCTTTAATACTGAAAAATATAATTTCATGCTCTATAAATTTGCAGTATGCTACCTGCATTCCAGAAAGTATTTTGGAAATTTAATGACATGGTTGTTTAGATCTACTTATTCTTTTTATTAATTCATAATTTTATTATGTATATTCACTAAACTTTATCCACCCCTCTAATAATGGCAACTTAATTTTTTTTTCTAATTTCATGCTATTAGAAAACTTTTTTGCACTTACCACTCTGTGTATATAGCCAAACATATACAAATATGTGTGTTACCAAGCACACCTAAATGGCAATTAGCACCATGAAAATACCCAGCCCAATAGACACGTAAGTTTAGTTTGCCCCCACTGGACCTGACAGCACTGTTGTTTCCTCATATTCTAGTATGGTAGTCCTTTTCCATATCTAATCACAAAGTAGAATGAAACAAATGAGTTCCTTTCCACTTCTATCAGTGATGACATTAGAAGGATGATGAGTCCACTCAGAGACCTAAGAACAAAATTATTGGATCCTGAAGTACCTTTTACTGCATATTCTGGAGTCTCTTCTAAAATGTCTCCTCACCAAAGAAAGACACCACTGTGTACCTATGCACATACTCTAAACTATCCGAGGAACAATTTCAGTCACCTACAGTGATGTGTAAGCTATTGTGTCCTTAAGCTTGATTTTAATAATGTTTATCTACTTTTTGCTCCCTAGTAAATACTTGAGGATTAAATTTTTTTTTCGGTTTTAATTGAGTTTATTGGTACATTTTAGGGATACAGTACAGTTACATTCATTGTTGGGATCTTGTACCTCTACATGACAAGTCTTGGTTCTCATTTCTTCCCCTATTATCAAGAATATATAAAGAACTCAAAACAATCAGCCCCCCCCAAATATAAAGGCCCGATTCAAAAGTGGGCATCCGAAAGGAACAGACATTTCTCAGACGAAGAAGTAAAAGCAGCAAGTAAATGTTTTTTATCTTATCCCATATACTGGTCCACACAATCCTAAGATCTAATTTACCTATCAAAGAATGCACTTCATAAAGATAATTATAAAAAGTATAGGGTATATGCCCCAACAAAATGCTCACACCTATGTTCAGTAAGCTCTCACTGACTCACTTGCCTGCTCCAAAGACTGGCAGTTATGTCTCAGTCCACTTGCTATAACCGCAGACGCATATTGTTGAGATGTCCTGGCCAAAACTCAGACTTCATGTGAAACAACTTATTCTAGACTTGCTGCACTTCAAAAGCTCCCTTTTTCTCCCACTCTCATCTCTTTGAACCAACAAGCATCTACTTCACATGAACAAATCTGGCCAAGTCACTAGAAAAGAGACGGCTGAATTATTTCTCCTTTGTTGGCTGAATGTAGATTAAAAGCAAACAGCTGACTCTTCATTTTTCATTAATCTGTTTTCTCTTCTACATTCAGCCTTCCCCCACTTATTTACTATACAGTGACATTGAAAAATTCCTTGCTCTACAGTTCTGGCCTACATGACATTCTTAGATGTGCCAAGAGAAGGGTTGAATGGAGGCTGGGTTGGGTGGGGTGGAACAGGGATTTTGGAGAGAGAAAATGAGTCTAGGCAGGTGGTTGCAGAGAGAAATGCTTCCTGGCTGGCAGTGATTAAATCACAGGTGGGTAGGTCTGTTTGTCATCAGCAGAGCTTGTTGGGTCTTGGCCAGAAAACTGGAGAGAATTTAATACAAGAAGATGCCAGCCCAGGAGGTGAGCTATTGACAGAGAAAGTTGGGTAGGAGCCAGGTACAGGCTCTGCCAAATTCGGGCTGAGAATGAACAGGACCAGGTGGTCAGAAGGGAAAGGAAGATGAATGGAGTTCTCTCCTGGAAGAGCAGCTATGGAAACATTATTTTGATAGCTAGGGAATAAGGAAATGAAGATAAAATATCTTGGTATAGTCAGTGCTTTTAAATGATCCAACATGAGCTCAAACATTGGCTTTCTTATCATTAATTTAGTATTCTTTTATATCTTTTAATATTGTTTTCTTCAACTATTAAAGACAGAGTAAAGGACATTACATATACTTACTGTGAAAGTTTAGTGACAAATCACATGCAAATATAAGCTTCTAGGTTTGGCATAGGTGAAAGTGCCCTTTAAAAGAGTTCTAGGAAAAATAGCCAACTCAAGAGTAGTAGCTAGAGGAGCCAGGGATTTGGTTAGTGGTGCCAGTGCCTGCTTCACAAGCTCAAGGTCCTGAGTTTGATTCTAGTACCAAAATAAAAAGAGTAGTAGTTAGATATATCAATGCCCACTTTCAATAATAGGTAGAGCTACTAGATAAAAGTATCAACAAGGAAATAAACATTTGGTCACCATTACCTAGACACTGCTAAGAGCAAAATTTACTCTCAAGTGCACATGGAGCACTCTATAAGACAGGCCTCGTTACAGGCGATGATATAAATAAATAAGACTGAATAAATTTAAAATCAGATAAAGCATGTTCTCTCACTTCTATGGAATAAAATTAGACACCAGTAATAGAAGGAAATTTGGAAAGTTCACAGACATGTGACAATTAGACATGCACTTCTAAATAGCCCATGGGTTAAAAAAGGAAATTAGGGAGGGGAGGAGGGGGTGAAGGGAGGGCAGAGGTAAGGGGAAAAAATGAGAATCAAGACTTGCCATGTAGAGGTACATGATCCCAACAATGAATGTAACTGTACTGTATCCCTAAAATGTACCAATAAACTCAATAAAATTAAAAAAAAAGGAAATTAGAGGGGATTAGAAAATAAATATTTTAAGATGAATGACAATGAAAATATAGCATACCAAATCTTAAAGAATACAATGAAAATAGTGCTCAAATAGTACTATAAAAACCTATAGTCAAAGTAAGAAGCTAACTTTCCATCTTAAGAAACTAGAAAAATAAAAGCCAATGAAATTCACAGAAAGCATAAGGAAAGCAAGACCTTTAGTCAGAAAATAGATAAAATAGAGAATTTTTAAAACTTAGAGAATCAATAAAACCAAAAGTTGAATTTTTAAACTAATAAATTAGCAATATAATTAGTGATATGCTTAGCGATATAAGCTGACCAAGATGAAAAAGGATAGATCATAAAAGAAAAAATTTTATCAACTTTAGAGAAATAAAATAAAGATTCTGAGCTTCAATATGAGTTATTTTAGAATTGTTTTAACAAAGTTAGATACAATTCAATATAGCTAAATAATTTTAACTATAAGAACTTCATGAATTAAAGTATGCTGCCCCTGATTTTTTTCCAGCTTTTCCCATGGTTTACAAACTACATTTTATCTATTAAGGAGGTGGCAATCCTAGAAAATAATTGACAAGAGAATTAGACTTAATCAAGAATCAGGAACTAAAAAATGGAAATTGAACAATACAATTTTATAATATTCAAATTCCTACTGAGTTTAGACAAAAATACTTTCCTGCATGTCAGTGCTGTAATTTGTAGCCAATATAAGTGTCCTCACAATCATGTTTTCGTGAAACAGTGATTCCTAAACATCCTTTTGTTTATATAAATAAATACTTGTATTAACATCTACCCATAAAAGAAGATAAAGGAAAGGTGGAAACACAGAACAGGGAAGGATATTTGCTCCAATTACAGTCTCTTGAATAGAATGTTTTTCGTCTCCTGGAGCCTGATTTACTTAGCCTAGCAACATGAAGCTGTGTTGAGACTTAACCTTGGACAGTTCTGTGTAGCCTTTTCTGGCATGGATCTTGGCAGTTTGTACCTTTTCTCTTTCTTTCTAAGAGCTTTTAAAATCCAACGATAAAGGATAAAGGACAATCACAGAACCAAGGAATCATGGATTCTTCAAATAAAATGGGATTTTTTCCACTTGTATTTCAAATTTAAGATATTTCTATGTATCTTTAACAAATAGACTCTTAGACATTATCCAAAGTGAATAGGTTCTGTATGATTAATACTCTGGCTCAGAATTTAAATGAATTAAGCTTAATACTGTAAAACTGAATTACTAGGGCTTCTCAATTCTACCCATAATTATTTCTTTATTTTATTTCAGCAAAAAATACAAATAGTAAGAAATTATATACCATATGTTTTAAATTTCTTGTAGACTAAATAAGAAATAACAAAATACTTTGCACTGAAGGAAACTGAAACCACAAAATCCTAAAATTTGTGGAGTACAGCTAAAATAATGTTTAAAGGAAAATTTATAGCATAAATGCTTATTTTAAAAAATAAAATGGTGATCTAATCAATGACTTAGGCTTCCACTTTAAGAAACTAAAGAAACAAAAAGCATCCAAACCAGACATGAGCAGAAGGAAGAAAATAATTAGCAAAAAAATTAATGTATTGAAGATATTTAAATAACATGAGGAAAATTAATACAACCATTGGATCAATAAAGTTTATAAAGAGTTGGCTATACTGAGTGGGAAAAGGAATATGATACAAATTTTCAATGTGAAAAAATGAGAGAGGAGATGTAACTTCAGACACTAACGTAATAATAAGGACCTATGATGAACAGTCAGATTAACAATGCCATGCATTGAAGAGGTTGTGCAGTGACTAGAATTCTCCTGAATTTCTGGCAGTAATACAAAGTTGAGTAAGCCTCTTTGGAAAATAGTTTGCCAGTTTCTTATGAGAATAAATTATAATTACTATGACCCAGCAGTCCCATTACTGGGTATTTACCCAAGAGAAATGAAAACATGTGCCTTCAGAAAGATAGAAACGTGTTCAGAGAAGCTTCACTAAAAATAAGAAACTATAAAAATGTCCATCAACTGATAAAAGAACATGTAAATTGTTGGTAGATAGGTGGTAGACAGAACTAAATAACAAAAAGAAACATACAACTGGCCCATGAAATGGGTGATTATTAAAACTCAAAAGCTTCCAAAATATATAACTACAAGGGGTGATAGAAATGCTGTTGGTATACAAATTTTAAAAATAGTATTACAGTAAAAGACACATTGTCATCGATCCCCCTCAAAGTACTCGTCCTGGCTTTGAACACACTTATGCCATCACTCGGGTCACTTTCTCAAGCAATTCTGGAAATTCTTTTCTGTGTCTTTATGAGGCCTGAGCAAAATAAGGGAGCCCTGCTACGGGGCAGGGGGGCATCCAGTGGAAAGTCAGGCTGGTGAAAACATTATAGCGTGTCCATGTCCACGTTGCATACCAGATCTAGCACTGTAGGTTTCTGGCTCTTCTCCAAAGTCAAAATAAACATGAAAACGGTACACATTTTGGTTGAGGACATTAAAGCAGCCACAACAGCACAACTAAGGACACTGACAGAATTTCCACAGCCGCTTCAGAAAGTGGAAAGAGCAATGTGGTAAGTGTGTTGGGAAGCAAGGAAGAGTACTCTGAGTAGGATTCACGGCATTACGCCTTTTACTGCAATTTTTATTTAAATACACACTTTAATTTTTTAATCACAGCTTGTAATTATATAAAATCTAGAAAGGCCAAACTACAGTGCCAGAAAGATGAGCTGTCAAGGGATGGCCTGATTTTTGGAGAGACAATGAAATGAACTCCAAGGGACACATGACTATTTTTCTCTATTTTATTGTGGTGTAATTATATCACTAAAGTGTGAAAACCCATGTTATTAAACATGCAATGTTGATTATTTAGTTTGTAAATTGCAATAAAGCTGAATTTTATAACAGCATAGAAAATATATTTCTTCAAATATATACACTTTAAGGAAAAACAACTTCTGAATAAATGAAGTTCAAAATTGATAAAGATATGTAAGTGGTGAGAAAATTAACAAAATTTTTTCCATAGCAGAAATGTAATAGAACACTAATGAATATTAATGACCATATTTTAAATCTATTTTAATTAAATCACCTATTATTAAAAGAAACACTTTGGGAGGCTATATCAATTTTAGCATTATTTTTTCTATTTTTGTAAAAATACCATTGGGATTTTGATAGGGATTATATTTAATCTTCAGGTCTCTAGGTATTATAGACTTGTTAACATCAATTCTTCTAATATGCAAATACAGGATATTTTTCTACTTGTGTGTTTTTAATTTCCTTTATTAATATTTTTAACAATTTTAGTGTATGTTTTTTAATCTTTCATTAATCTTTATTTTATTCCAGATAAGTATTTTTCCCAGTTCATTTTTTATTATATATGTTTGCAGTATGTGTTTACATACCTTGTATGGAGTTGGTATATGTAAATAATAATACATTTTCATTCCTTTTACTTCCTTTTTCATTTCCTTTTGCATCCCTACCTCCTCTATACAGCTCTTGATCACCTTCAAATATTATGTACTGCAAATAGGTACCAATAAAGTTTTTTTTCTGTTGTTGAAGGGGTTGTTTTCTAAATGTCCCTTTTAGACAGTTTTAGATAGTTCACTAGGTATGGAAATACGGCTAACTTTTATGTTGATTTTGTTTCTTGAATTTATTTATTGGTTCTAGAAGTTGTTATTTTTATGAAGCTTGGAGATTTTTACCAATACCATCTGCAAGTAGAAATAATCTTACTTTTTCTCTTTCAAATGTTGATCCCTTTTTAACTTGCCCAGTTGCTCTAGCTAGGTTTAGGTTTAGAGTTAGGCTTAGTATTAGGGTTAGTATTGCTGTGTAATAGAAGTGGCAAGAATGGGCATCACTGTCTTGCATAAGTTATTAGAAGAACAGGTTTCAATTTCCACTCACGAATCATGATGCGAAGTGTGGCCTTGGTATGGTTTTCATTGAGTTGAGGTAACTTCCTTCTATATGCATTTTTTTTTCTCTCATTGAGTTTATTGGTACATTTTAGGTATACAGTACAGTTACATTCATCATTGGGATCTTGTGCCTTTACATGACAGGTCTTGATTCTCATTTTTTCCCCTTGTCCCTGCCCTCCTTTCACCCCCTCCTCCCCTCCCCGTTTACAAACACTATTTCCATTTTTTCATTTTCTCATATTTTTTTCTTTTCCCTTATTACCTTTCCTTCTATACTCATTTTGCTAAGAGGTTTTTCTTTTTTTTTTTATCTTTAATTGAGCTTATTGGTACATTTTAGGGATACAGTACAGTTACATTCATTGTTGGGATCTTGTACCTCTACATGACAAGTCTTGATTGTTTTTCATCATGGGTAGATGATGAATTTTGTCAAAATCTTTCTCTGTAGATAGCGAAATAATTATGTTTCTATTTTTCTTCAGTGAATGTGATACATTACAATGACAGATTGATGTATGCCAAAAAAGCTTTGCTTTCCAGGATTAATACACTTGATCAAGGCATGAAGGAAATGCAGAGAGAAAAGAAGGGAAGGTTCTGAATATCAGAAGTCAGCAGGGAAATGCAAATAAAAACTATAAAAAGAGATCACAAAAGACCTGTTAAAATAAGTTTTATCAAAAGGACAAAAGACAACAAGAATTAGCAAGGTTGTGGAGAAAAGAGTCCACTTGTAAACTGTTGATGGGAGGGTAAATTTAAATAACCATTATGAAAAACTGCATGCCTATTATTCAGACAATTAAAATAGAGCTGTCTTTTTAATACAGAAATCCCAATCCTCGGTATATAGTCAAAGGAAGTGAACTAAGTATGTCAAAATGATATCTGCATATTTCGATTATAGCATTATGCACAATTACCAAGATATGGAAACAATCTAAGTACTCATACAAACACATATACACACATGCACATGATGGAATATTATTCAGCACTTAAAAGGAAAACGTCCTATCGCAGCAACACAGATGAACTAGGAGGACATTGTGCTAAATGAAGGAACCCAGGCACCAGAAGACAAATACTGCACAATCTCACTTCTGTGTCGAATCTAAAGATAGCAAACTTATAGGAGTGTAGAAAAGGAGTATCAAGGTCAAGGTTTGGGTAAAATAAGGAGTTGTTAGTCAAAGGTACCAGCTTTCAATTAGAAGATAAATTAAGAAAAATACCAATCTTCCGGAAAAGTTATTTGCAAGATTTCTTATTTTGTAATTACAAAAAGGATGACTCTGCAACATAAAACATCCACCACATTAATTTAAAAACATGTGTCAGTGAGGTTGTTACTCAATACAGAAAATGGCTAAATGAACAAAGGCAACTGACTGAGCAAAATGTTTACATCCTGAAAATATTAATTATGTAACTGTCTACTGAGAAGTACCAAAGAGTGTCTAGGTGTTTATGGCAGCACTGTCCATTAACCCAGGTACTGATCCATCAGTCTTTGTGCTACAGTAGTAGTGACAGGCTGTGCAGTAATTGAACATAAGGCAGAGAAGAACCGAACATTCCATTTTCACAGCAACCTCATGAGTGAATATTCCATGCCCTGGAAGTCAGTAGTCACCAAACATTTGCTGAACAGAATTGAATCTAGTAAATGAGATAAGATATACATTTGCAAATGTAAAAATTTGGGTAAGACTTGAAAAGTTTGCCTAGTCCAAGTAAGATTCAACCTGCTCTTCAAAGAACTCAAAGGCTGGCAAAATATAAATAGAATAGTGAAGAGACAGCAGAAATTAGAGCAAATACTCACCAGAAAAATCAAATGAAACATTGCACTCAAACTACACTCCATTCCAAGTAGACTTAATGAAATATTCAGACCATCTAATGGCAACAGAAAATACATCTTTCTCAACTGCATTTGAAACATTCTCTAGGATAGATCAGATAAACAAAGGAGGAGCCTCAACTCGGCCCTTCAGTAGATGAACACACGAGCTTTCAAGATTCTTCACTCTTCTTGTGACAGATGTAACTAGAAGCAAGTCGGGGAGTCACTCATAAACCTTGCCAGTTTCCCATTGCCTTCCTCCTTGGACCCTGTGTCTTATCATCACCCTCAGAATTCTCTTTCAGAGAAGAGGAGGTACCTACAAAAATGAGCCTTGAAAAATCAAAGAACACTAGAACTGTATTTGCTGCCATCTTTGCAGTTTATATGTCCTGATGGTTACCTAGTATAAACATAAAATCAATTTTTGACAACTTGGAAATGTCCTGATGAAGTCCAAAGACTGCAGAGTGAAATCTGTGCGTCATCACAAGCTCCTTGCAAAGAGATACATTTCACCCCAAATCATTAATTACTTCCTACCAATGTACATCAAGAAAGCGGCTTTTGATGTCAACCTTTTCAGAATCCTGTGTTCTTTATTATAATCATACAAACCAGCTTTAGTTACTTTCCACATTCATATTTTGGTAAAAAGACAGTGAATTTCATGCCTTTTTGACAATCTTAAATTGTCTAATTTCCACAGAATGTAAGAGAGAACAGATTTCCTTCAGGGTAATGAAAACCTTCAAGCAGAAAAGATAAGAGAAATGAACTAGGATGTCCTAAAACAAGTATCAGGAATAATAAAAAAAGAAAAAGAAAAGGAAGGTTTATATGTCGGGGCCTTCAGATTATCAGAATCTAATTTTCAAATCCCTCAGAAAGAAAGGCGAGGTGAAAGAGAATTCCGAAAGGCTTCCCCTCCCTGGTGTGGCTTACTATGTTTCAGTGTTAAAGCTTCCATTGCCTGAGCACGTCACGTGTTCTCCATGGAGCACCTCTCAGCCCCTCCTTAACAGCAGGAACCCTGCTGGAGTCAGGTACGAAGAGCAGCAGGCTCTTGGGGCTGTCTCTCAAACAGATCACAGTAGTGTGTACCACAGGAGACAGACAAGCGGGTGCTCGGCTGTCATGGAGGGTAGCAAGGGTCTCTGTAACACCGGGTGACCTAAAATCCAGATAGGAAGGAAGAGTGAAAGCTAATGAAGGAAGAGGTACCCGGACAAGTCCTGCATACAATGAAGGTAACCAAACAAGACAAAAGGAGTAATCGAAAAAAACCATGGAACCATAGAAATCATGAACATTGAGAGAGAGAGAGAGAGAGAGAGAGAGAGAGAGGAGAGAGGAGCTCTGGAAGACTAACTTGTAAGTGCAAGGAGAAAGGTGGAGTCATTCATAGAAATAAACAACATTTCTGAAGGCGCAAGATGGGAGGAAGAGTTCAGCACCAATAAATACATAATAAGATTTGAATATAAAAAACATGCTCTAAATCACAATTTATTATTATATTTTTTCTATAGAGAAACAACTTTATACATTGGTCAAGGCTATTTGTTTAGATGTCTTCAACATATTAAATTTATTAAAAACTCTAAATATAGTATGGACCCATTATTATAATTGCTTTCAGCTTCTATTGGCAAACTGTTTTACAACCATGTTGACTTTTAAGAAATAATTATTAGCTGCTCCTCATGGGATTTGTGAATTGAATTATTGAATAAAACTGCACACAAAGGTCAAAGGCAGGATTTGCTATGTAAAACACTCCCTACGTTCCATTGCTGGTGTCGAACAGAATTATTTAGGCTCTACTTATTGCAGCAGAAAACAACCAATGAACTGCAGGTTACAAAACAAAACAAAAAAATTATAGTACTCTTACCCACATTTCCTAAATACACACAAAATCAGAGACAGAAAAATAACTGTGATATAAAATCGGGACACATTGAGAATGTGGGGTAAAACTCATATCCTCAGAGTTTAGGGACTTGTTTTTGTTACTGTAGTGCACGGAATTAGATAAGAACAACATAGGGATAAGAAACATCCACATGACAAAGAGCTGTTACAGTTCACTGAGCAGACAACCGCTTCTCATTGACGGGGTCACCTGCATATCTATGGCACAAGCAGCTACACGTCTTGTATAAAACAAAGGTCATATGTGCAGCAGATTTCAAGCTAATCATTTTCCCTCAAGTGATGAGTTTTTCAGTGTTTTGGGGAAATTGATCTCAATTCGTTGTTTTTTTTTTTTTTTTAATGTCAAGCCACACGTTTTTCAGTTCATTTAAATTTGTCTGAATAAAGCAATCCCTCCAGCATATTTGAAGCATTTTGCAATGTCAGATGTTGCTTCCAGCTGCAAGAAAATGTATCCCGTATGCTCTAAACAATTTGGATATTTGCATCTGTAGAAATACTAGCTCCATGTGGAGTCCAGCACCCAAAAGGTAGATGTTTCTATACACTATTGGACTGTGTCAAAGAGTATTGTCAAGTACTTAATGACGGCTTTTCATGTGGGGCCCAACATTTCAGCAGAGCTTTATTATTCATACCAATCTGGCTCTAGTTCATCTTCCACAGACACTCCAGATTACATTTTCTTCATTATCACTACAGAACCGGATGAATAAGTGGCACATCTGTTCATGAAGTGGTTTATTATTTGTTCAGATGAGGTTTGGGATGAACAGAAAAGTAACCATGCAGGAGACAAATGCAAACAGGTTATGCTCATTGTGAAATTCAAAATCAACGACGCTATCTCTGAAAAACCCCTAAAATCCCCCTTCTACTAAATAAGGAATTATTAACTAATGAGTTGATACCATTTATCATGAAGAAAAATACAAAATAGATTGGAATTGAACACAAACAAATACACAGAAACCTGGCCCAATGAAGATCTTAAATTGTTCCATTCAATTTTTTTGTCCATTCTTGCAAAATAAAATTTGGAGATCTGTAAATATTTTACCAACAACCCCATATCAGGTGTTTCTCATGCAAAGCAAGCTGTATAAATACACGTTGATTATGAAGACATCAACACATTACAGCTGTGCCATTCACAATCTTTTCTATTATTATTAGGCGCATAGGGCCCATAGCACCCCTTTCAGAACTAGCACCATACCAGGAAAGTCTGAAGAGTCTATAGACATTGTGAGTCTACAGCCAGATATTTTTCTTCAGTGTTCCTGGACAGTACCTTCAGTTTTTTTAAAGCCCAACTATAGAGGTCAATGTGGCTAGGTAAGTAAACAGGAGTGGTTCACTTCTGCAGATACAATAACAACAACAACGATTAATCAATCTAGAAAAAAACCCACTTGAGATCATGTTAAAATGCTAATTTTATTCTGATTTGGAACACATGGGATAGGGTCTGTGATTTCACTTCTAATAAATTCCCAAACCTGCTAATGCTAGTGCTAATGTTAGTACTTAGAACATACCAACATAGAAATAGACCTATTATGCTTAATATGGTAATCACAATAGTCGCTAAAAACTCAAAATGAAGCCACTTAAGTGGAGATATATTATAAGTACAAAGTACACATACGATTTTAAAGATTTTATGCCACAAAGGAATGCAAAATAGGTAACAATAAATTGTACTGGTAAAACGTTCAAAAGACTTTCAATTGTATGGAGTTAAATTAAATATATCATTAAGATCAGTGTTAAAGGAAAAAATGGAAAAACATCTTTGTAAATAGGGAAGGGTGGAGGGGGTGAAGGTATGGGGAGGCAAGGGTATGGGGAAAAAATAAGAACCAAGATATATCATGTAAAGGTACAAAATCCCAATGATGCATGTAACTGTACCATATACCTAAAATGTACCAGTAAACTAAATGAAAAAAAAAAGATCAGCTTTACCTACTTATTTTTACTTTTTAAATGTGGTTACTAGAAATTTTTAAATTACACATGCAGCTTGTACATGTACATGGTGCTGAAAGAGACAATTTATGAGGTTTGTTATATTTCAACGTAGATATGTGAAATAATATACACATCACCATTAACATGCCTTCTAAAATATTTCTTTGACTTACCTGAATGAAGGTAAAATAACTATACTTCATATAAACTGAGTAGATGAGTCCATTAAAGGTCTCTCTGCTGCAAGGAACAAAACTATATTAAGGTATAAGGGAAGGTATTTGTTCAGGTAGCTGAGTAAAATAAGATTCAAAAATGCATGATTTGAAGTCTCAGAATTCATTTCTTTTCAGTTCTCTTAGACTTTGTTTTGTGCTCAGACCAAATCACCCACCTGCAACTGAAAAACAAAAAACAACAACAACAAAAAAGGAAGACACAAACCCCTAAATCTATTTTAAGAGCCAGGAATCTTCCAAAATTCACCAGTAAATTTAACCCAGAACTTATTGTCCCAAACTGAAGCAGATTGGAACTAATCTTCATGGCCTAAAAATTGACATGTTCCTATTGCTTTTAACAGAGTATCCTGACTCAGTTACTGGCAAAGGAAAGAAGAAAAAAAAAAAAAAAGAATGAACAAAATTGTTTTGGCCTAATCCCAGAAAAGTGAAGACAATCTTAAGTGCATGGTAGTTACCCACTGGGAAAGGGTAAAAGATGGAGAAACTAACACAAACAAGAGTGGATGAGACTCCGCTATGTTATACAGATTATTATTTAGAGAAAAATGTATTTGTAATGGTCAACATTTTAAAAATACATATGTATTTATAATTTAAATAGTAGAATCTTATTACAGTAATAAAATATTGGTAACTCTTCCACTGGACAGCTCTTTTGATATTACTTATGTACAAATTACATACTTAACTGTAACTAATGTTCTAATGTAGTTTGCTAGAGACATCTTTAATGCAATGCATTTAGATCTTATATTATCACTTTCTCTAGCTGAAATATCTGCCTTGTTTGTAAAGACCAATATTCAGACTTTGTAATCAATGTGACATGAATGGGCTTGAGGTATGTACGCCTCAAGAAGCTCACCCACTCAGTCCTAACATGCACCAAAATAGTCACGTTATAATCTATATTTTGTCAGCTCATTGTTTTCTGAATCAGCAAAGTAGTCAAGTGGATCCTAATTTTCCTTTTTGAAATAATTGAACAAATATTGCTTATATTCCTGCGTGTACTAGAAACAGAAATGTGCACACACACACGCGCGCACACACACACACACACACACACAATGCAGCAATGAGAAAGACGGCCATCATTCCTATCATCAGAGAATTGAGAACTAGAGAGAGATGAGCAAGCACCAGGCAATTTCTCCATGAGGTAACAGAAGCTCTGCTTGAAGAGCAAGGCCTGGTGGTACATAGTCTGGACTGAGGAAAGATGCTGTCGACATAATCTGACAATAGAATTAAGAGGCTGGTGAAGATAGAGAATGGTAAGTGAAAAGAGTAGGAACTCAGAGAAAGCACATGTTCATGGAGCTGAAAACACTCTGACATGGCTAGAATGTAAAGTATAAGAGGATAACTGTATTGGAGAAGGCCTGAAAAATAAGGCATAAACATATCACAAACTGTAAAGCAAGATAAAGAATTTGGACATTATTCTGGGGACAAGCGAGAATAGGGCTGCCAGATAAAATACAGAGGCCCAGCTAAATGTGAATTTCAAATAAACAATGAATAATTTTTTGTGTGAATACATTTTAAATATTGCCTGGAACATACTTATATTAAAAATTTTTAATCTGCAATCCAAATTAGGTGTTGTGTATTTTATTGATTTAATCTCACAACCTTAATGGTAAGCCAATGAAGAAGTTTAAGGCAGGCTGTAACATAGCACTTATTTCAGTACATAAAACAGATTCATTCATTTATTTACAATTTAATTTTTGAGCGACATATATCAGACAAAGGTTTAGTTAAGAAACATGTTATACTTCTATGTAAAATTAAGGGTACTCTCTGTTGAGCAGTATCCTTTCTACAAAGGCTGATCAAAATATATAGTGTGTGTTTAAATTTTAGAAATTAACACACTAAAATAAACACTGCAATTAATCCTCTTCAAAATATTCCCTTTCACCTTGAACACTCTTAACCCACTATCCTGTCCGCCTTCTGAAGAAACCTGGAAGTCCTCTTGGGAAACAAATTTCACTGAATGCTGTTGCCATAAGCCATCCAATGGGAAGAGAAGTCCCTGAAAACTGTGCGTCCTCATCCATCTAGTTGACTGGATTTGTACCATGCAATTTCTAACTCTTCTTCAAAATAAAAATGACCACACAAGAATAAACATTGTGAATTTAGTGCAGACATCAAAGAAGCCACAACAGAGCAACTGAAGACCCTCACGAATTTTTTTCTTTTTGGTACTGGGGATCAAACTCGGGTCCTTGTGCTGGCGAGGCAGGCCGCTGAACCGCTGAGCTAAATCCCCGGCCCCCTGAAGACCCTCATGGAAGAGGACTTCCAGAACTGCTTCAGAAAGTGGCAAGAGAGATGGGAGAAGTGTGTTTCAAGTGAGAGGAAGTATTTTGAAAAGGATTAATGGAAATATGTCTTTCAATATATATTCTTAAATTTAAATATTCCCCCATGTTTTCAACATACCCCATATTATGGCCATACCATTCCTTCAGCATTGATATTTTAGAAGAACTATGTAAAGTGGTTGAGCACAAGATTGTCTAGCCAGAGAATCTGGATTCGATTTCTGACTTCTTCCACACATGAATCGTGTGATATGACACGGAGATTTAACCTCTTCTGTCTCGGCGTCCTTTTGGATAATGGGAATATAACAATATTTTTCCAATTGTAAGGATCAAATAAGTTAATATATATAAATCAACTAGAACAATGCTTGACACAGGACACATGTCATGAAAGCATCAATTCTTAGCAGAATTACTCATTTCTTTCTTTAAGTAGAATCATTTTAACCTAAATAAACTGACCTAATAACAAAAAGTTGTAACACTATCACCTGCTATGATGCTGTTAATTTAAAAACGGAATACAATAAAAACAAACAACCATGCTGGGTTCGTTCCTTTGAAAAATAGTAATGAGACATGTTTAAAATCTCACTGACACATTTTACAAAAGAGAAAAATGACATGACACTCAGAGAGGAAGAGATCCTAATTAGCAGAATAACTCAAACACATTGCTAGGAATTATATCTATATTTGTTAATTCTTAACACAGATTATGTATCTCCAGTATGTCCCTGGCTGCCTTGGACCTCTAATGAGTTCAAAAATCTTATAGTCTAGTTGCAGAGCTCAGTTTGTCATCTCTGAGCCTTTCGCTGTTGTTACCCGTCTCTCTCTTCACTTATCTTTCCAAAATTTGTTTTCTCTGCCCTCTTAAGGGAAGGTGCAGCGGATCGTGAATTTTTATAGCTGGAATCCAAGTCAAGGGAGAGAGTTCCTCTACCCAGAGAAGATGTCCCAGAAGTTTCTATGTACAAACACACACACACACCCTTATAATTGGTCAGACCTCAGGGTTAACACCTCTCTTTTAGAATTAGCTAAATTTAGCTTTTTTTGCAGGGATGCCTCTTTTATTACCACCCCCCCAACTTTTTTTTTCTTTTCTTTTTCTGCTTCTGGGCCTCTGGAGGCAAGTAATGGAGGAAGAAAATTCTTCAGCAGGCTTCGTGCAAGGATGCACAAATGTTACAAGTGCCAAAACCAAAACACTCAGTCATGTACTATCTAGAATCATTTTTTAGAAAACTCTGCTGCAACGAAGTCTGTCCTGAAATGTAGGCCAAAAAAAAAAAAACAGTGAACAGCTGAAACCTTCATTGTCTTACACTGAGATAGCAAGACCTTCAAAGGAACTATGTTGATGACCAAGGACAAACCTTTTAGTTTTCTATGGCAGATCTATTCACATTGAGTACTGAGTTATGTACTTGTAGAACATACAATGCCCCAATAAAGCATGTACATATGCTTAGCACTATTTGGTTTCCTTTATTTACTTGCTAGATGCTGTAAGTCAAGGTAGCCATCATTATGATTTTGATAAAGAACAGTGATTCATACCTGGATGGCTGCGAAGAACATTTAAAATACAAAATCCATTTAGTACTGATTAGCCTGAGAATATTATTTATGTAATCTGTCACAATGGCAGATATTAGAGAGAATATTTTTCTCTTTCCATTGGTACAGTTTATCAATCACTCTTGCTCCTGACAAACCCTCAGGAGGAGAACATTTATCAGAGTATATTAGAAAGACTAAAAATAAAAGCAGAAACTAGTGTTTATAAGGAGAATATGGGCTGGTTGTGGAGAATTGAGAAAAGACCATTTAGTCTCCAAGTCACTTCAGGCAACAGAAGTCAAGCTCGCAGAGGTGCCCTGGTACTGCGCTAGAGTTAAGCAAGGAATTTGCTAAGGGATTCTTCAAACTTGTAAAATGCGGGCACTGGGCAATGATACAATGCAATGATTAATACCTGGCTTCTAACGAGCAATGTGAAATGTATTGATAATTTGGTGCTTCTGAAATTTGCAAATGTCACAGAATTCAGGTTACCCAGTAGGTCAAGCAAGTAATAAAAGGCTTGTGTGAGGAATGATAATGTTCAATAGCTCCACATTATTGTGCTATTCATCTTGAAAATAGGAAGTGAACAGCATCTCATAGTTAGACCAACCATCTAGATACCCTCACTCCGGACATGTCCCTCTCAGCAAGTCAGGGAACTTCCTCAAGGCTGCTATTCTGCTTTTGAATAAAACAGCTTTCATGTATAACCCCAGGAGCTTACAGGTGAAGCTTCTCAATGTGGGAGCAAACTACAAATATACAGGAAGCTATAAACAAAAATCACTAAACACCACTCAAAACAAAGACTTTCCAATGGTGAGATCCAATCATTTTTGTCTGTGTTTTCCACATCTCAAGTGATTCTAACTTCCAATCAGAATTGAGAATCATTGTCTTGAATAATGGTTCTCAAAATTTGACGCATATTGGAAAGTTTTAGAAATCCAAATGCTCAGGTTTAATTTAAAATCAATTAAATTAAAGGTTCTAGATTCATTTCACCAGTCCTTTGTAAAGCTCCCCCAAAGATTCTCGTGTAGAGCCGTATCAGTGCACTAGTCCAAATCACTGTTACTGCTCCTATTATAACGTGTAGGTTGACGATCTGGGGTACCTTACTAAAGCATAGGTTCTTATTCAGCATACCGCACTTCATACTCTGCTCTGGTCCCTGCTGACGTGACTGCTGCTGCTCTTTGGAGTGTATCTGGCATAGCAAAAAGGAAGTCCTGGGTGATCAAGCGCAAACTCCCCACCAAAGCAAAACAAACAGACAAGAAAAAAGCCCTCCATTTTTCCAAAAACCCCATATACCCTGCTGTGGACTTGCCAAAACTCAAAAGATCTGAAGTGACACATTGTTATCCTTACAAAAATCCATAAACATCTTATTACAGTATTTTTCTACATCCACCTTCTTGGAAAATATAGCAAACAGGGAGATGAAGGAAGAGTACTGTGAGAGCTATTTGAAACTATCATTTGGTGTCTAGTTCGATGTCCTTTCTAGATCCATCCACCGCCTAGAAGGAAAGAGCAAAATGCCACACGTTACCCAAATGAGAAGCTGGGCACAACTCTCGAGGTTCCCCCCAAGAGCTGCAGCTTACAGGAACCACTCTGTGAACCTCCCATTAAAAATGGCCTGACTGTCAGACAGAGTTTAGAAGCACTCTCGACTGCATCACAGTCACAATAGAATTAGATGTCGGAAAAATACTAAAAGTATGTAACTAGAGCCGGAAGTGGTTGAAAACATCTAAATTCTCAGGACTCAATTGATATTTCTATCATCTGTTGCCCTCCTTTTGATTTTCACAGTGATCGTTGTTATCCAGACTTTTCTAACCGGCTTCCCTATTTCCATTTCATTCCCTCACTCGCTATGCAAGTAATATTGCTAAAATTCAGCTTTTTCTACTGCCATGTCCCCTTTGCCAATAAAGTAACCATTGTTAGATGACTCCAGAGCAGGAATTTCTGAAGACCCTACAAGTATACTTCCAGAGGAAACAGGCACCTCTCGCGCTTCCAAGGCACAGAAGACCCAATAGTGGATTAAAACCCTACCAGCCCCCAAGAGTCCCAGAACCTGTGACATCCCAGGGGCAAAAAGCACATTGAGCATCTAAGACTTGCTTTCTTTTATCACTCACTAGTGAAAGGAAGCAGGAATCCTTGTAGAGATGGATGCTTATCAGGCCTGAGCAAGGAAAACACAGGAACATCTAGCAGTGTGCAAACATAAGCAAAGTACGCAGTAATCATAAGGCTGAGCTTTACCAGAGGGACACAGGAGATGACCTGCAAAAATTCTCATTGCCAAAAGGCAGAACAACTGGGCGACAATAGTTAATAATGGATATGGTATTGGATGATAACACAAAGCAATTAATAAATAGGAGCCCATTCTGATAAATAATGGACAGATACATTAACAGACAGGTGAACTATGAGTTAACATTAAGGAAAACTAGGTGATAGGTACAGAGAACTCTCTGTCCTACTTGTGCAACTTCTCTGTAAATATTAAACTTTTTTTAAAAAGAATTTATTTATAAATATGAGGTACATGAGAGTACCCTCTGTTCCTCTTTATCACTTTGCTTCCCACCTTGGGCTTGGCCCTGAAGCAAGTAATAAATCTGAAAAGAAGTGGAATAAAAAATAGTTTTTGCACCTTCATAGAGCATGCACATAGAAACGCTCCACTTTTTATTGAAGAAGAGGAAAAATGAAAGATTAGATAAGGGTTGTGGGAGACTGTTATAGAAGCTGAATAGATGCATAATCTTAAACAAATGTCTCCTGTGACCTGGGAGAAGATAAAGCACAGGGATTTTACAAATCAGCATACAAAGAGAGGAAGCTGTGCTGTCCACTATTTGAACCTGTAGAAATACTCTTTCTAACTAGAAGGCCACATCGTTATTTTCACACAGCCTCACAAGAATATCGGGGCAGATTTGACCATTTCCATTTCACAGTTGAGGAGGCAGACACAGGAAGGTTAAATGTTTTGCTTGAGGGCTCCTTGTGTCCTTAAATGAGAATTTGAGCAAATTACAGTGAAGGTGAATTTGTCCTCGGCTCTTATCATATTTCTGGGATATAAATGACATAAAATCTCCCATCTCTAACACCTTAGGATTTATTAATTAGCAAGTGAAGAAATTGCCAGATTGTATTGATGAAATAACAATGGGCAAGATGCAGGACTTACACCAAGTAGCACAGAGTGTTAACTCAATCTAGGCTTTTAAAGTTCAGGAATTCATGAACAACTGCTAAAAATGCAAACATGATTTCTCAATAAGTGAATCTAAATACTCAGACGTATATTCAACCATTGAGCCAAAATTTAACACCTTCTCTAGATTATAATGTACTCAAGCAGCAACTTTTCAAGTTGAATGTCTATCCAAAATGCTCGGGACCAGAATGGCTTCAGATCTGGGGTGTTTTGTTTCGTTGTCATTCGTCTGTTTTTTAAAATATTTGCACATGCTTCTTCAGTTGAAAATTCTTAATCTGAACATTTGCTATCTGAAATTCTCTAAGATCTGAAACTTTCTGAATGCTGACATGATAATCAAAAATTTTGGATTTTGGAGCATTTTAAACTTCAGAATTTTGGATTCAAGATACTCCTCTTGTGTTATCTTCTTTTCCACTTTGCCTCTCATTCACAGGCTGTTGGGCTCTCTCCCAAGGTATCACTCACGTCTGTGGGAGGGAAAAGAAGAGGCACGAACAAACAAATGAAAGGCAGCTCACTCTCCTACAGCAAATGCCAATTCTCCACTTAGCAGCATCTCATGTCTACATTGCCCTGTGCATCTCCACAAGGCACCAGCCTCGCTAAGGACTCATAGAGAACATGTCAGAAAATGGAGTTCATCAAATTATGGTCACCAGCTTTGAAATTTTTTCAGGATAACTGTCTATATAGTTTGACATGCTAAAAAAGAAATATATAAAACTTATTTTGAGATCTGGGGCAACTCCTGTATAAAAACATCTTGCCGTCTAAAGGTAAGAACTGCCTATTCTGCCACAGGTCTTTTAGTTCTCTTTCAGCTTAAATGTTGCCCTTCTTGTGTTGTAATAATTGCCTAGGTACTATCATTATCACCATCCTAATTGATAATGGCAGTTTTATCAAGTATTTGCTCTATGCAAGTTACTATAGTAGCAATTTATGTGCATTGTTCCCTTCTGTCTTGAGGAAAAATCCCTATGTGACAAGTACTATTATTAATAACTCAATTTTACAGAGAGTTAAATTAATCTTGCCCCCAGAAAATGGCTTCAGAGACCAAACTCCAAGTACTTGGATGATGTGCTTTCATAGTTTAGAAGAAAATTTGTATATTCAATTCTTCACCTGGGTCTGATTAGATTATATCCTTTCAATACTATCCTACCTGTAATTTTATTTTATTTATTTATTTATTTATTTATTTTTGTACTGGGGATTGAACTCAGGTCCCTGCGCTTGCAAGGCAGGCCACCGAACCGCTGAGCTACATCCCCGGCCTCCTACCTGTAATTTTAAAAAAATAGAAAATCTAGAGTTTTGTCCTCCTTTCTCTCCTCACTGCTGTGTTCCCAGTGTTGAAGAAAATCCTGGCACAGAATGAATGCTCAATAGCTCTTTATCAGATAAACAATTAAAAGGACTCTATGGAGTCACTAGAGTACATTGGAAAATCTTGCTGTAGTCAGGTAAACTTTCACAGAGTAAAAGAGCAACTTACAGAGTAAATTACTTTTAGGCAGAGTCGGGAAAATAGGTATAGTATAGTCCTACCTTGTTTAACAAACAGTAATGCATTCTAAGAAATGTGTCCTACAGTGATTTTGTCATGTTTCATTTATCTTACAAATGTGCTTACTCAAACATATATAGTTAGGCTACTACACACCTATTGCTGCTGGACTACAGCCTGCACAGGATTTCCATACTGAATACCATAGAGCTTCTAGCAGACCCTTGCAATACTGTGGCATCTCTGCACCTTCGTGTCTAGATATATGTAAATGCAGGAAAAGTCAGTAAAAATCCTAGGCTGTAGGAATTGTTCAGCTCTATTCTAATCTTCTAGAGCCACTGTTGCATATGTATCATGATGTGGCACACAATGGGTTTCTTCTTTAAAGGCAACTATCAAGGACGGATGAGAAACGTAAGAAAAGTATCACAGAACTGGAAATGAGGGTGCACGTCAACAGGAGTTTCCTTTCCCTTTCTGCTCTCTGTCTTCTGAATGGTTTTCTTAGTAGAAATCATGCATCTAAATTTGAATTTGCTCCTTGATAAAGTATGGCTTCCTCATCCACTGGTCAGTACTGTATCTGTGAATATTTTAAAGATGGTTTTGGATTCTGACTTCACAAACAAAAATACCCTCACCAGAATCATCAGTGAAAACTGTCTAAATGCAGATGATAAGCCAGCACAATGACTCTGATCAGTGAGGAGAAAAGACGCGCCGCTTTCATTTTAGGCAAGAAGAGACAAGTGCATTCGTGGGAAGCCGAAGTTATTGGTTTGGAGGAAAAAGATATTGCACCAAAAAAGGCTATCATGGTTAACAACGTGTATCTACTATAAAGTATCACCGAGAACGGGCTTTTTTATTTTTAATTATTCGTTAAAAATGAAGCAGCATGTGCCAGGTGGAATTCTCAGGAAAAAAAATATAGTGGGGAGAGGGAGGAGAGAAGGGGAGAAGGACAGAGGGAGGGGGAGGAG
>NW_022900915.1:13193331-13222029 GCF_012274545.1 Fukomys damarensis
GAGGGGGAGGGCAGGGGGGAGGGAGAGAGTTTTTCAATCCAAGCTTTCCACAAAGCAAAGCAGTTTCAGCACAGATGACAAAACCATTGTCTTCCAAGCAGGGAAAGAAAAGCTGAGGCTGAGGTTTGCCTAAAGATCTTTCATTGCCAAGCACATCCGAAACTGTTTGCCCTGTTTCCTTTTTTGTTTGTGTTCTTCTGGGCACCAGTCCAGTGGATCTGGAAACCCATCTTCCCGTGGCGGGAGCCTGTGCTGGTGCTGAGCAGTGTGCTCCAGGCCGCACATCGCCAGACCATTTGTCTGCTCCCAGCAGATGCTGCGGAAGGCAGGGCAGCTCTGCCATCCTCATCTTGGCAGCTTTCCTGTTTTCTGTTCTGAGGGCTGATGCTTCCTTGCGGTACACAGTAAAAGTCTGAAAAGCAGATGTGTTACATGGCCGTTTTTCTAAATCAGTTTTCTACTACTGTTTTCCGATTGAATCCAAGCAAGGTCAGTGTATAAGTTTTGGACAAAGAGGAGGGAGCAGGATTCATTCAGAACTGTCACCTGACAATTGGGAATTATGTATTTGCTTTCCATGAAAAAAATAATAAAAATATTGATTTTATAGTCAACTCTGGCCTGCAAGAATATGTAAGAGTTTGCACACAGCATATTTTCTTAGGTGTAAAACATTGCAATTGGTCTGAACCGTCTTTCTTTTTTTTTTGTACTGGGGATCGGACTCAGGACCTTTCGTTTACAAGGTGAACTATCTTTAAAGGTAACTTTAGGCATCCACAAAACATATTTTGTTTGCTAAGTCGGAAAAGTATATGGCAGATGACATCACTCTGAAAAAAAACACTACTTCTCTGTTCTTTTTCTGTGTCGCCTTCTTATTTCTTGGCTACAACAGCGGATCCAAAAATGGCAACATATAATTTCTCTGGAAGGCGAATCGTGGAGAACATTTTCTACAGGTGTTCTACTTCTGTTTCATAAGCATCCATGGATCCAAGACAACCTTGAGGAAAATGCAAGAACAACTTCTGTCACCATTTCACTGACGACTATGGATAATTTCAGCCAAAATGAACAAGACAGCCATTCCGGTTACCTCGAGGAAGGAGGGTTTGCTGTATGTACAGGCATGGATGGGAGCAGAAGTTGGAGTGTCTTATATCTGAGCCAGTCTGAGGGACTTCTTGCTCTCCTTTCTCTTCTCAGGATCTCCATGGCTTTTCTGTCATGACAGCTCAGCTGCTCCCTGTACAAATCCTTCATTCTTCCCCTGTACTGGCAGCCTTGCCCTTTTCTCTACCCTGGTGCCAAATTATGTGTGGATTTATCTCATACATATTCATCTCTAAACACTTCTCACATACACAGAGAAGTGAGCATAAGATGTATATCCTAAACTGCTGTTTTCTCAGGCATTTTCAGTTTCCAGGTGCTTTCCATACTACGATCATCTTCCTGCACTAAGTATAATCCTGATATTTAAAGTTATATATTTTCACTAAAACATGACTCTTCAATGCAAGCCAACTAACTACTTCATCTGATACTCTACTGAAGAAGCAATAATCTTTGCCAAAGATATAAAAAAATATGCTATACTGGGTTAACCTGATTATAGTATGCTAGTCTCCCAAAGTGACAGCCTTTCAAGGGTATTTAAGAGCAAGCTTGATTGCCTGTAATGTCAGCTGCCTTTGGGGGCCAGCCTCCAAACGGGACTCCCTTGTACATATGCAAGCTAGCTGCCTTGGACTGAAATAAACCTCTCTCCCTTTTAGTTGCTTATATTGGATATTTTGTCCTGGCAGCAATCAGTGACTAAGACAGCTTGGATATGTACAGAGGAGTCACTTTGGATTTGCTCCCCTGTCATGATTAGTCCCTTCCAGGACCTTCCCTTGACACTCTGTCTCCTTGCAGCCATGATGCAAGCATCTTCTTCTCCACTATGCCCCCCGCTGGCCATGCTGTTCTGCCTTGGAGCCAGGCCCCTCAGCTCTGAAATATAAACTGAGAGCGGTACAGAAGGATGGAAGAGGTGCTTTGAGAAATTGGGTCGTTGGAGGATAATGACTTCTGGAAATAAATTGTGAAGAAAGCAAAAATTGAACTAGATTTTTAAAAGTAATTAGGAATTGTCCTCAGAAAAGCAGTGGAGATCTTAGAATAAGTCAGTACTGGAAACAGCTAATATCAGAATATTGAATTAATAAGAAAATAGAGGTAAAAAAGTTTATGTTGAAAGGATATGAAATTCTGAAAACCAGAGAAGACAAAAAGTTCGTACTTTGTACACCAAGTCAGGGAGAAGTCCAGAGCAGAGAACTGGAGAGATCAGACAACGGCCCACAGTGATGAAAGTAGAAGGGATGAGAAATACAGAATCAAAATGGCAGAAACTAGAAGCTACCAAAGTTAAGAGCCCATTGCAAGTTTGATTATAAGTAATTTATCCAACAGAATCACAACAGAACTATAAAAAATATTTATCAAAAAATGGGGAAATCACTTAGATACTTATTAATAGGGGAATTTTTAACTAAATATCTGTGCAGAAGAGCACTACATGATGACTTCAAGAGAATGAGGTACTTTGCTATATGAATAAATATCCTTATATTCTAAGTAAAAACAAAACAAAGTGGCAAAAAATTATTTATAATGTCATGTTATTTAAAAATAAAATATTACTTCTTATGCAGAATAAGGACAGAGTTTGATAGGAAGGTAATAAGGTGATGTTAAAATTCTGGTTCAGCTGCTTCTTAGTATAACAAGTATAGACATGCGTACTTTACAGAGATTGCATGAGAAAATTTTTATTAAGTGCTTAACACATTGCTGGAGGCTCATATTAATTGCTCTATGAATATTAGATACATTATTGTGTAGAAATATTGTTATAAATATGGGATATTAATAAATATCCACAAAACATTAAATGGGCATAATAAAA
Source organism: Fukomys damarensis (assembly GCF_012274545.1). Lineage (NCBI taxonomy): Eukaryota > Metazoa > Chordata > Mammalia > Rodentia > Bathyergidae > Fukomys > Fukomys damarensis. The sequence goes on from NW_022900915.1 coordinate 13,196,291, forward strand.
TCAGAAAATAACCATCGTTAATGATTACAACAGTTAGGAAATGAGACTAGTGAAAATAAAACGTTTAATTTTTACTTTGTGCACTCTTGTCCGATTTGAATTTATGTCCAAAGTATATATTATTGTTATAATTTTAAAAAGTTGAACACTGTCTTTGAAGGCAAGAAGCTTTATGATATGAAATTGAACTTCAGTGGGAGAGAAAAATGATAGACAAGAAAAATACCTCTAAAGTTGACTCCAAAGTAAGAACTTGCCCATTGAGTGGAAACAAAATGCAAAAAAGTGGAAGAAATTAAAGATGGGTATAGATGGTTGGAGACTTGACTAAAAGGGCAGTTCAGATTCCTACCACTAATAGAAAAGGAAGAGTTGAGAAACAAAGGCACATAAATTTTGTATTTTATTGATCAGTGGCAGTGTGATCACTACATACCTACTCATCCCCTTTAAATGAATGACATTCTCCTGACGTGATTTTTCCCTCTTTAAATCATGAGAGCCCTGGAGTAGAGGGAGAAATTTTCCCAGGTTAGTATTTCATATTGTGAATCTTTTGTTTCCCTATAAATATTTTAAGAAACTAAAATCTGATTTTCTAAGCCCCAAATCTTGAAAGTGGTTTCTGTGTTAACTGAGTCAATGTGATATCAAACATCTAAATGTTTAAAAGAAGATTCCGTCAATTAGCCAGATGTTTCCAAATGTTCAGCTACTTGGCATTGTGTGTACAGCTGCTTTCAGAATCATTCAATTGATTGATAGAACATCTTTTATTTTTTCATCTACATGTTGGGTAGCAGACAAACATATCTACCTTCACTTTAACATCTTTACTAGTCCAATTCATGTAATCAAACAAATGAGCACTGAAGGTTGAGATTAAACAATGCAGGGCTAATTGTTGGAAAGTGCAGATGTTATTTTAAGCCTGTTAACTAAAATCCTATCTGGTGAAAGAATAGAATCTTCATGGTAGAGGTAAATAAAGAATCTAATTATCAACTGTGTTGGACATTGTTTTGTATTGCTGTCCTTACAGTTTTATCTTCTACAAGTTCTTATTCAGATTTTGAATCTTTTATTTACGAAATAGTCATGCCAAGTTACAGTAATAATTTCAATAACAATTTTGGGCTCCAGATATCTGGAGTTTAAGTTGACCATGAAATAGCAAAGCTCCCTGAATAATCTAATACTGTTAATGAGGGTTTGTGTGGTGGACAAGGTGATTACTGAAAAATATATCACTGTTTAAGGATTATAATTTAATTGATTATGATTATTTTAAAATAGGGCCAGGGATTTCAGATCAGTGGCACTGCACCTGCCTCGCAAGTGCAAGGTCCTGAGTTTGAGCTCCAGTACTGGTTAAAAAAAAGAGTGTCCAGTACATACTTTGTTGATTATCCAATGTACTGGGAATATGCAGCTATGATTGATACACTCCAGTAAAATAAAATGCACATAGACTGACGAAGTACTCATAGGAGGGTGTATGCAGCCACTAAAAAGAGAATATAGATGTGAGCTATAAGGCCACAGATTTCCAAATGTTGGAGAGTACAATACAATTAACATATGGAGTAGTAATCCCTACATTGAAGCCCATTACACTATAGTCAACCTATAGTATTATAAACCGTATGTTAAAGTAGTTGAGAATACATTTGATACATAGTGTATTAAGCCTGAGAATACAATAGATTATAATTTAGTTGATCTATGCAGCTAGATTTTTGTATTATAGTTTATACAGAAAAAGTGAAAGGAGATATTATGTGAGAAAATATAAAGGCAGCCTGTGAAATAGTGTAGTACATACATAGAACTGAACAAATACAAAGTCAATTTGCATTCTATCTACTCCAGTTGTAAAGATAAGTATAGTGGTGGAGGCTGAAAGTGTGGGAAGGTGTTGTAGACAAAAGGATTTCAAAAAGAAGAACCACCATTGAAATCTTAAGGTTTTCACTTCTCTTCTAGCTGTGGTATAAAGTTGGAAAAATCAAAATGGAATTATTATACAAAAGAACCAGTTCCAGAATGCCCTAGCTCCTGGTTTGCCTAAAGTCCACTGCACCTTTCCTGACAAATCAAAGGGCAGAGAGCATGCACAGTAGCCTTGACTCCTCCATACTTCAATTCCACTGCTGTTCCTCGGCCACTAGAGTTCAAATTCTCAGTTTCTACAGTATGAAACCAATTTTGACCAATGTAATTTTACTGCTTCTTCAGTTACATATTGTGATAACTTAGGCAGTTCAGTTTGAATAGGACAGCCAGAGAAACCATTTCATTAGCAAGTCAAAGCAATAGTCACCCAGTGTTCTGACCTACAGGAAGGCTAATAATAGCTTCAGGTTTGACTTCATGGGGGCACCACTAGCAGTGATAGTAAAGTCCACCTACAGAAGCAGGAGCATCTGAAATAAATTTAAGTTAAATCCATCCCTGGAGAGTTAAGCCTCCTAGTCTAGCTATATCAGCAAAAGAAGGAGCAGTAGCAGAGCAGAAAGTCAACACGCTCCTTATACTGAGCACAGAAAGCAGATTATTAGCTGCATAAATATAGCCTAGGTAAGCAGAAAGCAGTCATCTGGCGTGGAGTGACTATGACATTGTTATGCACTGAACAGATCATACCATTCATTCACTCCTTTATTCAGTACACAGATATAGAGAGATTAGAATATGATTATTTCCAGGTGCCAAGACCTGCAGGTTAGTGAACATATTTCACCCTCGAGGACCCACTATACTGAAGAATAGACAGTTATCATTTCAATGTGAATAACCCTCCTCTGAACTCATGGGTCATTCCTCTCAAGAACAGGTTCAGAAAGCAGAGCATCCTCTCCCTGAAGGTTTGCTTAATTAAGGTTGACACAACCTTAAAAATGCCTCAAGGGCAAAGATAAATATAGATTGATGAAGCAGTCGTTGGAGAGCATATGCAGCCACTAACAAGAGAATATAGATGTGAAAATAAAAATAGCTAACAGTTTTGAGCTTAGCATGCACAAAGCTCTGTGGAAAATGGAAATAAAGTTTTTGTAAATAGGGAGGGGAGGAGGGGGTGAAGGGAGGTCGGGGTATGGGGAAAAAATGAGAACCAACTTCTATCACGTAAAGGTACAAGATGCCAATGATGAATGTAACTGTACTGTATACCTAAAAAGGACCAATAAACTCAATGAGAAAAAAATGTTTTACCTGAAACACATTATTTAATCATTTATATAATCCTATGGTATAATTACTATTATTATGTCCCCTTTTTCATATAAAAAAGAAAAAACTCAGAGGATTGAAGTAGTTTACAAGGTTACACAGAAAGTTGGTTTTCTGCTGTGTCAATGTAGTTATCACACAACTAATTAGAATTTTTTGCCACGTATCTCTCCTGGTTAGGGTTATTTACTTGAGATGTTAACTATAATTTGGGGAACAAAATGAGTGAACAGCCATTTTACTTTGGAGGTCCCTATTGGCTGAGAGAAAGGCAAAGTATTTCCATTTGTCCCTGCTTTTTTTCCAGTATGTATAGAGATCTTTCTCACATCTGAGGTCAGATCAGACAGGAACTCCAGACTTACACCTAGAGGCATCACTGAAGTCTCACTGAAGCAATCCTACAACCGTCAGTAACACTTCACAGATTTCCATATCACCCCCTTCCCAGTTCTACTCCAGCAGCTAAATATGCCACGATGCTTTGTCTACGCCAGTGACTTATCTGGCATAGGTACAGTTGGGTAAGGTACACCCGCAATGTGCTAACACTCTCGAGAGAGCTCTATCGCCAAGTAACCATGACTGAAACAGAGTTAGCAAGCAATGAAGCCAGTGAGAAAGAGGAATGGGTGGGCTCCAGCACCATTCAGCATTAGGAGTTGTGCTGCTAAGACAATATTCAGATTATTAGAAATCTTCATTATCTTACTGAGAGAATGATGGGAAATACTGCAGCAGACCCCTCCTGTACAGAAGGATTCTTGATGTTTCCAGGAAACCCAAGGGTAAAAGTAAAATACTGGTAATGATGCAAAATGTACATGCAAAATGCCATGGGTGCGCTGTACCCTACTAGTACACCTTATAGTGACATTGAAAAAAAGTTGTGCTTTAAAAAGCTAGCATATATTCCTTTATGTGTATAAATCAAACCCCTTTTGAAGACCTCATGTCTGCACTAATAATGCCTAATGCATGATAGGGCACAAAACATTCTACTGCACATTACAAAAGTTCCCAACACTACCAGAGCTTGATGGGTATCAGTAGGCAATGCAAGGTTTACTCATCATTTGTAGAAAAGCTACATTCTCTCCCACTTACAAAAAAATCCTATGATTGTCCTGGCTCACTTTTCTGATAGCAGTATACTTTTATATCTTGCTCTTCTCAGCTTGGTCTGAATCTAAAGAAGATATCCTCTCTAAGTTTTAGATACACAATCTGACAGACAATTGCACTCAGCACAAATTTTTGTAATTTTCTTTATCTCTAAAACTATCAAAGCTATGAGCATTATTTTGGAAAGAAGTCAGAAATAGCAAACTGTATTACTTCCTCAGGCAAGCATAGGTATAATAGGGAAAATTCAAATGTAACAGAAAGTGTTGGAGGCACACAGTGGAGTTCAGTAAACTAGTCACTTATATCAGGAAACGTTTTGATTAGAGAAGTTACTGGACCCTCATTGTTTTGGCTTGAGTTTAGATGTCTCATTAAAGTCTCATGAAGTCATAGGTGGGTTTTTTTCAGAGGTGCTGGATCTAGAGTATGTTACACTGGGATTGATTCATAGTGCAATGCTAGGATCAAGGGCACTAGGATTTAAGGTTTGAGTGCTACTTGCACTAAGTAGCTTGGATAAGATATGAGGGATAAAAAGAGCTGTGCTCAACACTTGCTTACTTTGCTGCCTTCTGCCTGCCATGAACTGTTTCTCCTCTGTGATTTCTATCTGTCATACCACCCTGCCTCAGAGCCAGCCAACTATGGACTGAAATCTCTATTTTCTGGGAGCTAAATAAACATTTCCTCTTAACTTTGGGTGTCAAGTATTTTTTTGCAGCAATCAGAAAAGTAACAAAGACATTCATTCATCTTCCTAGAGAGCAAATTCAATACATAACAGGTATAAATAGACAGAACAATCTGTGTGTGCAATTGATAAAGGTAGAATTGTTGCATACACAACATAAATTCTATCTGGGGAACACAGAATAGAACAGTTAATATAAGGGTAGTAGTCTACATATTAAGAGGAAACTTTTTAAGGTCCATAAATGAAAATTTTTATAGTTTTAGTCAGTAATCATAATGACAGCTATCATTTATTGTAGTCATTTACTAGACACTAATGTGGTGTTAGAGTTATATATGCTTTAAATAGTTGAAAACAGTTAAAACATCTCACACAAATACTTATTAGATGATTTTCCATATCCACTGACTAACAAGGATGCAACCACCTCGAGACAGACATGGCCTTTTTTGTTTTCTCCACTTTATAGCTAGAGAAAGTAAAACTGAAACTCAGAGAAATTTCTACCTGTCAATGCCCCAAAGTGACATAAATGACAAAAAAAATTGAGTCAGATCCACTTTCTTTGACTAACAGTTCTTCACTTTTTCCATTCCTCTTTCTTTTGTACATAGTAATGTTCTTATTACTTTGGCTCCTCAAAGACTCAAGATACATTATTTGATAATTATGACACATTAGTTGCAAAACAAAATTTGGAGCTTTTGTCAGTTTCAATTAAAATTCTATGCTCAGTTGATAATTCTAACATCAAAGCTATATGGGAAAAATACAGACATCTCTTAGCTTGAGAAATTCCTGAAAGAGTATATTCATACACAAGGTTGAACAATGAACTCTACAATAATAAACAAGTTGGGAGATCATTTATGCAAACATTATCATGCTGTCTCTGCTTACCAAAACTCTCACCCTTAATAGTCTGATGAAATCCACTTTGGTTAACCATTCTGTTTAGATTAGCTGCACAGACAAAATCATGAAAACTATTACATTAGATTATATGCTAATAACTATGCAAATATTCTCTCAGCCAGATAATAAAATTCACATGAAGATTTAGGAGAGGACTATTATAAAATAAAATGTGGGGAAATGAAGACCATTTAATTGCAAGGTGATATAGCAATATTTTCTATCATTTAAATATGTGATCTGGGATTTGTCAAGTTATAACATAGAAGGAGTTATTAGTCATATGTCAACAATGAAATAAAAGCATAGATTAAACACTGTAGCAGGCCAGTGAAAGAAAGAATTATTTCTTCTACAAAATGGATGCTTAATTATGATTTTTAAAAATACCTGATGAATAGAGTTTTTGCTTTGTTGATTCCCTAGAAAACTGAAATAAACTAAATTGCTTTTGTCTCTACATACTCATAATTATCGTATATGTTATTTTCTGAGCTATTACTTAGGGTCTCTCATTTAAAGTCTGGTAGATCTACCATCCAGCCAGCCAGTCATCAATATCAAGAGCCCTTTGAGTTTAGCTATGCACAGGCTCTGTACTAAGCAAGAACCATATACTCAGACAACCAACAAGAGACAGTTCCCCATTTTAATAATTGTGCAGATTGAGGTACACCGAGAAAGCCACTGTTTCAATTCCACCATGGAAAAGAAACTACATAAGACAGTTTATTATTCTTTAATGATCCAACTCTGATTAAAAATAAGGGAAATATATTATTGCCATCCTATGACTGCCACAGCAATGACCAAGAAGAAGCCAGTTGGCTTTTCTTGTGTAAACAATGCAATGGGAATCAAGTGACTTTTATTTCTAGTATCACTGAGTAGTAATATTTTATGGGTCACTTCAGTTGATTTATTTTGCAACACACTCATCCCCAGTACACTGTCTCATTAAAGCAGATTCCACTTGAATCTAGAATTTGGCATAACTTAGGTCTTGAACCTTATCAAATGCAATTTTATCACTAAAATTACAGAAAGACCTTATTGTAAGGTGACTTTTTAAAACTATAAAATGGTCCCAACTGCAGAGACAGCACCCAAATATTTTACTAGCTTATCACTGAAAAAGAATTGATTTCCAAGACATACAGCCAAATCACAAATACCTTACCTAAACTAACCTCAAAAACAATAGGCAACTGAGCTAAGGACATTTAAATCCTATAAATTCAGCAAAATATCTTCCTGCTTCTATTAGATCTATTGGAGAAAAAGAATATTCCCTGCAGTTTCCTAGAAAATAGTGGCCATAAACAAAGAGATGGGGCAGATTGAAATTGGACTCTGTGGAAATGCATTTAATGACACTTCAGTTTATTCTCAGAAATTGGCAAATCTGTGAGTTCAATCAATCCTTAACAGAAACCCGAACAAATAAGGAAATATCAGTTTCTTGACTTTCATTAGTAACACATGAGAAAGCTTTTTTTTTAATTAATTAAGCTTATTGATACATTTTAGGTATACAATATGATGACATTAATCTTTGGGAATTTGTACCTTTACTTATTACTTTCAAGTCTTTGCCTTACTGGGAGAGCTTCCTTCTGCTTTCTTCTTATAATACTATCATTGAGCACATGTTGAGCCAGATTGTGTCTATTGCCTCAGCTACTCTTTGGAAGGAACATTAGGGTGGCAGTTCTGGGATACTGTGAAGTAGGCAGCCAGGTAGCCCAACTGAGTACAGGGTTGGGATGATTAATCTAATATCCTGTGGCTACCTTAACCATATGATCAGGACCATGGCGTGCATTAGAAAAGCTCATTTCGGTTATGCACTGTATACGCTGCTGACGGGAGGAATTTTTAGGCTGCCTGGATTTGATTTTTAATTTTATCCCTTAATAAAGAATGGAAGTTGAATTAATTTTTTAACCTAGAAAATGCTTCTGTCTTAGTCACTTTCTCATCTGGGACAAAATACCCAACGGTCACAACTTAAAAGAGGAGAGGTTCATTTGGCTCACTGTTCTCAGAGGATTTGTTTCATACTTAACGGGTTCCAAGGTGCAAATGGTTCTGTGAAAGGGTCTGGCGGAGGAAGGCTGCTCATGTCACAGCCATCGGGAAGCAGGGTAGGTGGGGCGGCTAGAGAGAGATATTATAACTTCCAGGTAATGCTCCTGCTGAGCTGCCTCTTCCAACCAGATCCTACCTTTCCACAGCATCTGCAGTTTTGAACACTTCAGTGCCTTAATTCACTGATGATTACAGCACTCCATAATCCAGTCACCTTTTTAAAGCCCAACCTCTGAACAAATGATCCTTTTGAGGGACATTCTACATCTAAGCCGTAACGAGGTCCATGTTTGCATCTACAAAATGAGGAGGTACAGTATTATCACGTGATGCTTGTAGAAATTAGACTTAAGATAAAATAACTCCCAGCTCAGCGTAGTGTCTGGCGTAGCATTATGGATCAACAAAGGTGTGATGTTTATAGAGGAAGCAGAGGTAGTGGACATGGTAGAGGCCATGGCAGCACTGATGCTGGTCATAAAAGGAATATAGTATCGAAGTAGCACATGTTACTGAAGTCCTATGCTATAGCATTATATGTAATAAAAAAGACTAAATAGATCTCAATTGAACAAGGATCCAAGGTCCCATTCATTCAACCTCTTCAAGTGTGAAGCATTTTAAGTAAGTTTATAGCCTTTGATACTCTCAAGAATATCATGGAAATAGGAAATACATCTCAGAAACTTATAAAATTGAGTTAATTTTCTTTTTTTAGACTGGGTCTCACTTTGTAGTCCAAGCTGGCCTAGAACTCAAGATCCTCCTACCTTAGCCTGTGTTGGGATTATTGGTGTGTATGACCACACCTGGCCAAAGATTCCATTAATGTATTGGTTACCTGTTACGTGTGGTGTACCTTAAATGTATTCTCTCGTTTAGTTCCTACTACCGTTCATAAAGGTATTGTCTTTACTTTATGAATGAGGAAATTGAGAATGAGACTTCAAGTGACTTTACCAAAGTCAAAGTAATAGAATATAGTCAAATATATTTTTCCTTCCTTAACCCTGTATGTCCATGGGTACAAAGGCCCAGGAAAAACAAGTGTCCAGACACATCCAGCACTACTCACTGTTACCAGGCAGGACTTTCTGATTTCTTGTGGCAAATCCATTTCCAACTATCTTTGTTTCCTACGTGTCACTTGTTAAAACCTAAAGTTATTTTAATTTTTTTGTCTCCTCAAACTAGAATGTAAGTTCCATGAGAGGAGGAATGTATCTATTTTTCTCATTCATAGCCCTACCACCTAGCACAGTGCATGGCATGCAGGAACTGCTTAATTAATGTTGGTTGGATGAGTGGAAAATTTTTTGAAACAATACTTATAGACTAATAACAACCTTTTTTCCAAGTAAACTATATGCAACCCACTATCTTGGCAGAATGAGCACCACAATTTAAAGAGGCTTGTTGATCAAAGGCTATGCACTTATTTAAAATGCCGAGTGCTTTTAAAAGGTTGAATAAATGGAGCATTGCATCTTGTCCTACTGACTAAATCTTACCCTTTTCATTATAATTAGTGCTATGTCTTAGCAGTTCAATAACCACCCCCAACAGGAACTGGTGAGGCAAGTCCTGTAATGTGCATGTAAAACATTAGCTTAAGTAAAAACCACCTGCCTTGATCATAGCTCTCTCACACTAAAGCCATACTTCCATCTCATTAATATGTTAGCATCCTTTGTCTGTGTAGTACAGCACACTGGGCTATTTCTCACACTCATTTTCAAGGTCTATGAGCAAGACAGAATTATTTAAACAAGCCACATTCCAAATCTGCTCATTGTTCTTTCTTATTATTAACATAACTGGTTTTCAGTCTTTGGCTTTACAGGGAGAAAATTATGTATTTATGGAGAATATTTAATGTCTAAGGGACATTCTTTCCCTGTGGATCCATCTTAACTCCCAGCAGTCATTTTACTATATATTTCACTCCACTTGATAGAGTGCAAGTAGGTGAATATTTTCAGATGATTTGTCAATATCAACTGATGTTTTCTTGTCACAGATAAACAGTCTGGGCCATGAATCAATAGTGTGTCGGCAATGCTGTCACAATCCCCCCTAATGTGTGTGCCATATGTTGACAGCTGATACATTATCATGAATGTCTGCAAATATTAAATGGCTCAGCTATTTGTGTGCTGCCACTTGGTGCCCCTTTACAAAGTAGGGCATTTGTTTTGCAGGCAAACAAGGAATGTGACTGTGGCTATTCTGCCTGCACATGGCAGATGGCTCCATCCCACCCCATTCCAGCTGTAAGTTTCCACTGAACCAATTAGCTGAAATCCATCTAGGCTGTGTGGCCTTGATTACACAGCTGTGCCCAAACAACATGCTGATCATTTCATTCACACAGAAGTTGTACAGTATCCTGAACCACAGCCCTTATAAGCATCACTCTGTGCATCTCAACACAACTGGGGACCTGAATACCAGGCCAGGCTGCTCCCAAGTCAGAATTCTGGATCAGACAGATTTGCTTGAAAGTCAAAGTCAAGTACAGGGCTTTTGATCCCAGAGCCATCCACGTCCCTAATTCAAACTCAAAGTCAATACCAGATGAGTCCATCCTAGAATTCAAACTGACCCCTTCAGCAATCTCCATAGTCAACAATACAGCATAATATTTAGAACTTGGGCTTGAAAATCAGACTAATCTTGTTTTCAGCCCTTTCACCTGCTGCCTACATGATCCTGAGTAAGTTATTGAGTCTGCTTCCTTATTTTAAAATGAGGATCATAATTATAAAACTTGGTTATAGTAATGACTATAACCAAGAGAGAATGTATGTAAAAACTTAATTCAAGGCTTGACACTAATACATTCTCAAAACCTAAAAATATTGTTAGGAAAAATAGGTAAGATAAAAATTGAGATGCCAAGATTTCAGTGATTGTTATGTCCCATTGTAAGATGAAACTGTAACATTTACCTTTGTGTGTATGGGAACAGCCATTTATATGACTTGGATTATTACATAAACATCATCTCCATTTTACTTTGTACACATATTAGAATTCTCAATATGCTTTAGGGTATCACTAAGGCAAAGAAAAGTACATTTTTTCAGAATGTTGCACATGAAGGCTTATCCTAATAGATGTTCCTAGCTGGTTACACTAGATATGTGGTGATAGCAATATAACCACTCATTCACCATATCCTTAGTCACTACACCACACACACACACACACACACACACACACACACAGAGAGAGAGAGAGAGAGAGAGAGAGAGAGTCAAACATAAATCCAGGCAAATAGTAAACTATTTTTGTAACAGTTTCTGCTCTATCAATACCAACCTTCTACTAAAATTGTAAATCTATTCTAAAAATGCAATAGAAAAACACTGTCTTCTCTTAAGAATACTATACGCATAAAAAAAGAATACTCCAAATACTCTTAATTGCACACAGAGGTCATGTTCCAATTTCTCTGAGAGGAGCAAGGTTTAGGAAAATGACTTGCCCCAAATGATATACACAACACTGCCCTTACTCTCAGCAAACAGGGGATCTTGCTTCAGGTTCCAAAAGAGAAAGGGAAAAAACAGGTATTGTAATCCAATGTGGACAGTGTTTTAAAAGTGTACCTTAACTTAGTACAATTGTCTTAGGTGTTTTATATGTTCTTTGGCCTGTTAGTCTGGTTTTCAATCTGTTTATATGATGATTAGCTTTTTAAAGTCTTATAAGATAAATAAATGGATCTGAGGCTAGAAAAATTAAAAGAGGTGAAGAGGGGGGGTGGAAAAGAAGGGAAATGAAATGTGTTAAGTACATGTATCAATCCCCTACAGTGAATGAAACTATTATGTACTATGAACATATACTAATAAAATTAAAAATTACCTACCTACATACATACATACATACGTAAGTTTAAGAATACATTGGTACCTTGGCACTCAGAAGCTGGCAATCTGACCTGATCTAGGCAGACCACACATCCTAAATGTTAACTCTCCTGACAAATGCTGTTCAGACCAAAGAAACAAGTCTCTTCATCTCTTTCTCTGAATCCTCTGAAAACAAGCAATTATGTTCACAAACTGTAAGTGTAGTTGTCTGTTGCTGGTCTTGAAGACAGTGTAAAATCTGAGCAGCAGAACTTAGGTAAAAGAAAAGACAAAGTGATTAACTTGTCAAATCCTTTCTCTTTTATAGTATGGATACAATAGGTTCCAGCTTAAGTAAGAATCCTTTCCCAGAGTGGCCTATCTCCTTGCTTCTATTTGTTTTCTAATTCATAGTTCCACTAATTACTACAGTGTTTGCAACATGGTCACTGAGGATTGTTCTGCAATATTAAACAATTCATATCACTATTAAATTCCTATAGCATGCTACCTACTAATTCCTCCCAAGTCAAATAGATGACTGAATGATAGAACTGAAAATAGCTTACTAATATAAAACTATTTAATAAGAAGTAATTAAATTTTCAAAATGTAATTTAAATTAAGATTGCTTTTTTTAAACAACTAATTTTAGTTGCTGAGGTTCATTATTCATTTGAGTTTTTCCTTTTAATTTTTTCAATTTGAAAATGGGAAAACATAACTTGGAAACATGAAAATATACTGTACTTATTACATGTATTGCAACTTACATTTTAAAAAGTATAATCATGGAGATTTTGAATAAAATTATATTTTTATACCTAAGATAGTTACTGTTAATAATGCCAAGTTATTCGGAAATACATCTTCATGATAAGAGCATTGTTCTTGCTTTGGCTGAACTAAATCAAGAAAAATTGGGTAAACAGTATAAGTCAATTTATGAGTTATGTGTGTCTTTAATACTTACGTTTTGCTAGTTTGTTAACCAAATACCGAGATTGTGCAATAAAAATAAAATTCAATTGTCTTTGATGTTTTTCAGAGTCTCTGTTATCTAAACCCCGGAGTTTCATATATTTTGATTTTGTGGTTATGAAGGTGAAGTTAAGATAATAGAATATACTTAATTTAATAATTTTAAGCTTGAATTATAATCCTTAAATACTTAGACATATGGTGTGTTGATTTTTGTGTACTACTACTCTGGCCTTGTGAATGTGGAGCTGGAATGTAGAGGTAGAAATTGCCTGGATGAAGCCTTGCACCCTTCCTATCAGTATTTAAATCTCTGCCATAAAGAAAAATAAATTTGAAGCATTCATAGGTACATGGACGCACCCTGAGAACATATTAAATGTAATAAGTCAGGTACACAAGTTTAAATACCACATGGCTTATCTTATATGAAAACCAAAATTTACAGATAGTGCAAAATAAAATATAATAATAGCAGATACAGAGATCTTTTTAAAATGGGAGGGGGAGCAAGAGATGGAGGGAAAGGGGATGGATAGAAAACAATTGAAGAAAAACAGTGGAAATAGAGCTTTTGTAAGTGGGAAGGGGAACAACAAGAGTTGAAAGGAGCAGGGAGGGATGGAAGAAGTAGGGGTAGAAAAAAAAAGGTTTAAGACATGTACATGTATCAACTCTCTATGATAAAAGTAATCATTAAGTGTGGAAAATATATACTACAAATAAATAAATATCCCCCCCAAAAGAGTCCAGGATTATTTTCCTAAACACCAATCATTTGTCCCTGCTATGCACTGTCAGGCCTGCCATTGCCGAGTGCTTTTTAGATGGTCACTGTACAAAAGCATTACAGCAACCAGGCAGAGATCCAAGGAGTAACAAACTCCACCTGAGTCTCATCCCACTTCTAGCTCTTCTAGAGAAACAGAAAAAGAGGAAGGTCTTAAGAATGAGATCCAGACCACAATTCCACTCCTCCCAGCCTCAGCAGAGGATTGGTGAGAGGTGCAGCCTCAAGCAGCTTGCCTGGGACCACAGTCCCACACCCTGCCCCACCCCGGGACTCTGCAGAGAAACAGTGAGAGGCCCCACACCTCTGGCCTCCTGGCTGGGCTGGTACCTGGATTCATGCCACAGAGGCACAGGGGGTCATAAAGGCCATTGTTCTAAACCTTGATTTTGATTTAATTCACACAGTTAAAGGTGATAGATTGATAAGTGCCACAAATTGTCATTTTTCTAAGCTGTACTTGATACTGTTGTGTTGCTGATTGTATTACTTGGGCTAAGGTGCTGTGATTGATTTAATCAGTTGTCCTTCCTGGAATAATGAAATGAGATTGCCTCAGAGTCATTAGAGACTCAAGACCTAAAAACAAGCTATAACAGCAAGATCAAAGTATTAACTCAGGAATTAAACCAAGGACAGTACCAACAACAAAAATAGAAATGAGAAGACATTCAAGCAGGCACAAGTACAAACAAAGGCTTCCTGTTGATCAAAAGCAAATTCTGAGGGAAATGAAGTAGAAAAGTCTGATAATCTACCACTCACTGGACATCCTGAACTGATAGCACAGGTAGTAACAAAACAGATGAATGAGGCTTTAGAAAAATTCAAAACAGGAATAATTTCTGAGATAACAACAGAGATGGTGAGCAGATAAAAGACATGATTAGAGACTTAGAACAGAAACAGATAAAAAACACACGAGCTCAGGACCATGACGGAAGCCATGAATGCCCAGCATAGGAAAGAAATGGAATCCATGGAACAGATTGAAACAGATATCCTGGAGATCAAAAACTCTATTGAAGGTATACAAAACAGACTGAGCCAAACTGAAGACAGAATATCAGATATAGAAGACAGGATGGCAGTCAGTGACCATGAAAAGAGGGATCTCTTAAAAAAGCAAGGGAACATGAAAAATCAATCAAACAGCTCCTAGATGGTGCAAAGAAGAATAATATAAGACTGATAAGAGTCCATAAAAAAGCAGGAGAAAGTACAAGAGACATAAGAAAAACTATTCACAGAATTAATGACAGAGAACTTCCCAAACAGAGCAAAACAATTTGACATATAGATAATTGAGGCATACAGGATGTTAACTAGCCATGATCACAACAAATCTACACCTAGACATGTAATAATCAAGATCCCAGAAACTCAAAAGAAGAGTGAACTGCTAGAAGCAGTTAGAGAAAAGAAACATCACGTGCAAAGGAAAGCCCATCAGAATCACAGCAGACTTTTCAACCCAAACCCTTAGGTCAAGGAGAGCCTGGAGTGAAGTATTTCAAGTCCTAAAAGAAAACAACCTCCAACCTAGACTGATGTATCCTGCAAAACTCTCTTTCACAATGGATGGGGAAATATACTTGCATGACAAATACCTGAGATACTTCAAGAATACCAAACCGGCACTCCAAATAATTCTAAATAATATCCTAGAAAAAGACAATGAAGATCACAACTCCATGAGGCCCAACAGAGCAAAGCCAGGAGGCAAGGCAAGAAATTAAAGAGAGAGGGGGGGGAATTAAAAAGAGCCAACAACAGGAAAATAGCATCATGATGATAAGTCATTACATATCAGTTATAATGTTTGCATCAATGTTAATGGCCTCAATTCACCGATCAAAAGAAATAGAATGGCAGAATGAATTAGGAAGCAAGATCCAACAGTATGTTATATATAAGAAATGCACCTTCTTCAAAAAGAAACTCATAGACTGAAAATAAAAGGATGGAAAACAGATCTCCATGCAACAGGAGCCCAGGAAAACATAGTGGTAGCTATCTTAATTGCCAACAAAGTAATTTCAAACCAAAACTAATTAGGAGGATAAAGAAGGTCGCTACATCCTTGAAAAGGGACCAATCCAAGAGGAAGAGATGACGATCATAAACATATGTGTACCAAATACTAATGTCCCCGACTTCATAAAACAAATATTAAGGGACATGAAAAACCAAATAAGCACTAATACAATTGTAGTGGGGGACCTCAATATCCCACTGTCACAAATAGACAGATCATCCAGACAAAAAATTAGCAACAAAATGCTAGAACTCAACCACGCTTTTGAACAAATGGATTTAATAGACATCTACAAAGTGTGCCACACCACAAAATCAGAATATACATTCTTTTCACCAGCACATGGGTCATTCTCCAAAATAGACCACATATTAGCTCACAAAACATGTTTAAGTAAATGTAAAGGAGTTGAAGTTATGCCACATATATTATCAGACCATAGTGCAATTAAATTGGAGAATAATAGCAAAAGAAACAGCAAGAACTTCACAAACACATGGAAATTGAATAACACTCTCCTGAAAAATCAAAGGATCACAGAGGAAACTAAAGAAGAAATTAGGCAGTTTTTACAAAATAATGATAATGCCAACACAATATCCAGGAATCTACGGGACACAATGAAAGCACTTCTACAAGGCAAATTTATAGCAGTGAATACCCACACTAGAAAATAGAGCGAGCTCAAATAAACAAACTAATGATTAATTTTAAGCTTCCAGAAAAAGAAGAGCAAGACAAACTCAAACCTCATACAAGGGAGGAAATTATAAAGATCAGGGCAGAAATCAATGCAATGGAGACTAAGAAAACAACACAAAAAAATCTATGAATTCAAGAATTGGTTTTTCTAAACAATAAATGAAATCGATAAATCCTTAGCCAACCTTGCCAAAAAAAGGAAAGAAAAGGCTCAGATCCATGCAATTAGGCATGAAAAAGGTGAAGTCACAACACATCAGGCAGAAATCTAGAGGATCATCAATACTTACGTTGAGAACTTGTACTCTAATAAAATAGAAAATACAGAAGAAATGGACGGATTTCCAGATACATATGAATTACCAATGAAGAAGATATAAAATTTCTAAATACCTCAATTACAATCAGTGAAATTGAAAACATAATTAAAAATTTACCAACAAAGAAAAGCCCAGTCCTATGGCTTTACTGCTGTAATCTACAAAACATTTAGAAAAGAACTGCTGCCACTAGTTTTGAAATTTTTCAGTGAAATTGAAAGGGAAGTGATATTTCCAAATTCATTCCTAGAAGCAAGTGCTACTTTGATTCCAAAACCAGGGAAAGACCCAACCAGAAAAGAGAACTACAGGCCAAACTCAGGAATGAACATAGATGCACAATAAGATACTAACAAACAGAACACAGAGAGTCATCAAGAAGATGATGCACCCTGACCAAGTTGGATTTATCCCAGGGATGCAAGGATGGTTCAACATACATAAATCAATAAATGTAACACACTATACTAACAGAGTCAAAGACAAAAACCATATGATCATCTCAATAGATGCAGAAAAAACATTCAACAAAATTTAACACCCATTAATGATAAAAACCCTGCAGAATATTGGAAAGATGGTCTTGATCTCAACTTAATAAATGCTATCTATGAAAAACAAAAAGCCAACATCATAATTAATGGTCAAAAACTGAAAACCTTCACATTAAAATCAGGAACAAGACAAGGATGTCCACTGTCACCACTCTTGTTCAATATAGTTTTGGAAACATTAGTCACAGCAATTAGACAAGAGAAAGAAACGAAAGCAATAAAGATAAGAAAGGAAGAAGTTAAACTGTCACTATTTGCTGATAATATGATATTCTACATAGAAGATCCAAAAAACCCAATCAAAAGACTTCTAGACTTAATTGACAGATTTGGTAGTGTAGCTGGATACAAGGTCAACACTCAAAAGTCAATAGCCTTCTTGTACACAAATAAAAGAATCACTGAGAGAGAAATCAGAGAAAAAATCCCTTTCACAATAGCATCCAAAAAATGAAATATCTAGCAATCATTCTAATGAAGGATACAAAAGACCTCTACACTGAAAATTACAGCACCTTGAAAAAAAGCAATCAATGAGGATATAAGAAGATAGAAAGACATCTCTTGTTCTTGGGAAGGAAGAACCAATATAGTGAAAATGCCCATACTTTCAAAACTGCTACACAGATTTAATGCAATCCTGATTGAAGGGCATTTCACTGAACTAGAGAAAACAATCCAAAAATTCATTTGGAACCAGAAGAGACCTAGAATAGCAAAAGCATTTCTAGGCAACAGAGACATGGCACGGGGTATCACAATTCCCAACTTGAAACTACTACAAAGCCACTGTGATAAAAACAGCACAGTACTGGCAAAGAAACAGACCTGAGGATTAATGGAATAGATTAGAAGATGCAGAAACAACTCCAGACATACTCAGCTTCTTCATCTTTAACAAAGGAGCCAACCATCCTCACTGGAGGAAAGACAGACTCTTTAATAAACGGTGCTGGAAAAATTGAATTTCACCTTGCCAAAAATTAAAACTAGACCCCTATCTTTCACCATGCACTAAACTAAAATCCAACTGGATAAAAGATCTAAATGTTAAAACAGAAACTCTAAACTTACTGGAAAATAGATTAGGTAGAACTCTTGAAGACATTGGCATAGGAAATGACTTTATGAACATATCTTTGGTAGCCCGGGAACTAGCAGAAAGAATCCACAACTGGGATCTCATCTTTTTAAAAGCTTCTGCACTGTAAGAGAAACCACCAACAGAGCTAAGAGACAACCTACAATATGGGGAAAAAATTTTACCAGCTGTTCCTCAGACAAAGGTCTACTATCCAGAATATATAAAGAACTCAAAAAAATAATGCCCCCCAAATTTATAAACCCAATTAAAAAGGGCATTTGAAATGAACAGACATTTCTTAAACAAAGACATAAAAGCAGTAAATAAACATATGAAAAAATGTTCAACATTGTGGGAGCCCGCTGGCATTTGACATTGGAAAAGTAACTTCTTCTACCATTGAGGAATTGACACAATCTATGACTCTATTTGGCTTTTCTGAGATGAGGGTCTCAGCTATGCAGATGAGATTGACCTGGAGCTCTGTGTAATCCAGGCTGAGCTCACTGTGTAATCCAGGCTGGGCATATGGGATTATCCAGGCTGGGTTTATGGGATTGCGGGTGTTGACCTGGAGCTCACTGTAATCCAGACTAGTTTTATGGGATTACAGGCATGCACCACCACGCCCGGCTCAAGGACTTTGTTAAGTTTGACCTTTGATCTCCTCCCTAATATTGCTTGATGTTTCCTGTTGGCTTGCCTTTAAAAGGAGCTGTTTCTGTGTAATAAATCGGACCTCTTGTCTCCACGCTATTGAGTGTGCTGTCCTTTCTCAATCCTCACTCCCCAACTCAGGTATGTTCATGTTGTGACGGCCGGACCGCCACACAACATCACTGGTCATTTGAGAGATGCAGATGAAAACA
The DNA here is from genome assembly GCF_012274545.1 of Fukomys damarensis. Taxonomy (NCBI): domain Eukaryota; kingdom Metazoa; phylum Chordata; class Mammalia; order Rodentia; family Bathyergidae; genus Fukomys; species Fukomys damarensis. Next base: position 13,215,551 of record NW_022900915.1, read on the forward strand.
ACACTGATATTCCACCTCACCCCACAAAGAATGGCTGCTATCAAGAAAAAAACCAGTAACAAATGTTGGTGAAATTGTGGGGAGAAAGGAACGCTTCCTCATTGTTGCTGGGAGTACAGACTGGTGCAACCACTGTGGAAATCACTATGGAGATACCTCAAACAACTAGGATTAGAAATCCCATTTGACCAAGCTATTCCTCTGCTGGGAATCTTCACAAAAGAATTGAAAGAATCATAGCACAGTGATACATGCTTACCTATGTTTATACCAGCACAGTTTGTAATACCTAAAACTTGAAACAGCCTAATTTCCCATCAACTGGAGATGGGATAAAGAAGTGTGTGTGTGTGTGTGTGTGTGTGTGTGTCGTATAAAATGGAGTACTGTTTAGCCATGAAGAATGAGAAACTAGACTTGTATAGCTAAGTGGATGCCCATTGAGGCCGTACTCTTAAGTGAAATTAATATACATGTGCAAATACCAAATAGTTTCTTTGGTGAGATAAACTAAAAGCATAAATAAGAATCAAAATATATAATTGATATCATGTAATAGGAAAAAATGTCTAACGGTGTAGGGGAAGTGGGAGGAGTAGAGGAAAGCAGAGAATGGAAAAGAAAAAGTAAGAGAAAAGGAAAAATGTCTCTATAAATAGGGAAGGGAGAAGGGGATGAAGGGAGGGCAGGGGAATGAGGAAAAAATATGCACCAAGATGCATCATGTAAAGGTACAAGGTCCCAATGATGAATGTAACTGTACTGTATGCCTAAAACACACCAATAAAGAAAAAAAAAAAGAATGAGATCCAAGGCATTTTGCTTCAATTCTGGTTGCATGAAAGAGAGTCACACCATATAACAGATCACTCCTTCCCTTGATCACACAAATGCAGGTGCAGGGACACACACGTACACATACACACCACGCCAACCCATGCATATGCTCACGCATGTTTATGCATCTCACTCTGAACTATCCAGTCACACTTTATCTCTTTCTTTCTTTAAACCAAAGCAAAACTAATTTGTCCTATTAAACTTTCTACTCCATTGTGGAAGCCCACACTTTGGCTTCGGACAGCTTGCCTTAGAGGCTGCTAACCTGCCGGGGCAGAATCCAGAGTCAAATCCTTCATCTTTCACTTAAAGTCATTGTCCTTACTACTTGTGCGACCTCAGGTCAGTTTCTAACCTCTCTTGGCCTGGCTTCATGCCAAGTCTACAAGTGCGTTTATAAATATCAAAGCTGTGATGACACAAGGAGAAAATAGTTGGAAAACTCCTATTCAGTAGAGACTGATCCCTTCTGGGTGCTCCTTCCCTACTTCTAATACAAATGCAAAAGACTTCCCAGTCCTCAGAGGATCTGCTAATCTGATAAACAGACACAGTGTTAATGTGTGCTAATATATTCATGCATTCGTTGCTCCCAAGTACTATAACATTGGGATTTCAAGAAGAGCCATTCATGCAACAACAGGTGTGATGCTGAGGATGGGGCTTAAAGGTGGACTTGGTGATGGGACAGGGTCCCAGTGGTTTGCAGGAAAGTCTAAAACCACATGTTGCAAAGGACTGCTTCTAAGCACAGTTGACTTGAGTGTCTCCCACACTTATATTTTCCACAACTTACTGTTAACACTGAATTATTCATCCTCCCAGACTGAGATAATTTACACTAATGGTGGAAAATCCCTGGAGAGTATTCCAAGAGCCTGATAGCCAAAAGAGATGGCACTGCTGTGCTTTTGGTGGAAATGCTTAGCTCTTGGCATTATTAACATTTCCACTCACCCCCCCACCATCTGTCTGCCTGAGGGCAGGTGAGACCCCTGCTTGTTAAGAGGAGCACATAAGCCTGTGTAGCCTAACTTCTGCCTCCAGGTTAGGATTTCAGATCCAGAGTCTCTACTGATTCAGCCAGAAAGAGAAATTCCTTTACATTCCAAAGGAACTTTATATATTTGCCTCAAAATTAGTATGTAATAAGGGCTTAATTTCATTGATATTACAGCTGTTTCTTATAAATAAAAGTGAACTTATTTTTAACATAAATTTGAAAAAGGTAATGCTAAAAGTTATAAGTTACTCAGCATTTATTACTGGTTTTCTTGGGCTGTGTGCTTTAGATAAGTAAATCTTCCCAGAAAATCCATGTTATCATCCGTGTTTTACAGGTTGAGAACATGAGAAGACAGGATCTATGTAAAGAGAGATGGCGGGGGTCAGGGCACTTGAGCTAAAATTCTGGCTTTACTGCTGTCTTATTGTGTGATACTGGCCAGATAACTTAATGTTTCTTAGTCTTATACATAATGCAGAGTTATCTGTATTTGCTTCATTAAGCCATGATGAAGGATTAAGGCATCTAGCAAACAGAAGAGTATAGTAACCGATAATTTTCTTCCCATTTTCATTGACTTACAAATGGAAAAGAGTTCAGGGGCTGTTATGTGATGTGCCAGGGTCCTTGGTGAATCTGTGTATCACAGTAAGAATCAGGATCCTTGCCTTTTCTGTTACGTGTTACAGCATCCATTAAGCTGAGTGGCTTTTCTTTCCAGGTCCTATCTGGTCTCATAAGTAGCTTGGGTTGTGTTTGCCAAACTGCCTCTTTGGGATAACTAAGGAACTGATTTCCCACAAGACTACTTCAGTTATCTTTTCTGTTGTTGCTGTTGTTTTATTCATTTTTGTTTTTGTTTTTGTTTTGTACCAGGATCAAACTCAGGACCTTGCACTTGCGAGGCAGGTAGCAGAACCACTGAGCTAAATCTCCAGCTTCCTTTGTTATCTTCTTAAAAACTAATCTTGGCATACCTAAATACATCCATGTGCTCCCACTGTGCAGTACAACACCAACAAATTTGAGTGACATGGACTTTTATGCTATAAAAGGGAATGATGTGCTGCAAATCATTGTAGAACTAAGCCATTTCCTGCCCTCTTTCAACAATCTTCCTTAGAGTTGAAGGCAATTGATGGATGATTATTTATCTATATAGCTAGTTGGAGGTCTCAGTTAAAGTGAACCCCTCAACAGGTATGAATACACACAGAGAGAATTATCCGCCTATGTTTGTAATGTCAAGTTTGTCACTACTGACATTTCAGACAGGATAAATCTTTGCTATGGGGGGCAACCTCCTCTGACACTTGTAGACTGTTTAGCAATATCCTGACCCCACCTTCTAAAGGCCCGTAATATTACCCCCTAAACTATGACAGCTACAATTGTCACCACACATTATGAATGCCCCCTAAGCTACAACACGGCATCTACATTGAAAAATAAATATATAATTAATATCTCACACATAAATAACTACATATGAACATATTAACATATTATATGTGTGAGATTTATTCATATCATATTATTTTGCAGCTAATCTATATGCCTATAATATTTTGCTTATTGTATAAAATGTATACAAGGAAAGTGCAAGGCAGTGTAAAATATTAACTAAGGTAATATATGTTTATCTTATTTTTGTGTATATTTAACTGCTAAACTTTCCACCTGAAACAGTAAAATTCCATCCAGAAGTGGGAGCTTTTGATGCCCATGTGGCAGCCTCCACATTACCTAATGTTAGAGGTGAGAACACCCTTCCAAACACACCTTCCTTCTCAGCCCTCCTTTTTGCCTTTGACGCTATCAAGGTTCATTTTGTCATACTTTATTGACTAAGGCTGATGTCTCTTAAAGTTTGATGTGACATACCTGCGTCTATTAAAATTCAGACTTTCATTCAATAGGTCTTAGGAAAAGGATTGATTTTAGTATTCTACAGTTCTGTTTATCCACATAATAGGATTTGGGAAGCACTAGATCTCCTTTTTCCCTTACATTCTCAGAAGTTAATTTCATCCCTACTCCTAGTTTTGCCTATTTTCTGTCTCTTTTGTAGGATTTTTCTGAAATTTTAAATTAAAATAATCCAAACAGAAGCATAAATAGTGTGAGAGGGAGAGAAAGATCTAGAGAAGAAAAAGTTCATGAGGTTAGTCAATGAAACTAAATCCATGTAATGTTATTAGTGACTATGTGCAGCAATGCTAATATTTTTGTACTTTATGAATGAATATATTTAGTCAGTTACTTTGGTTTAAATGTCTAATGTCTAGTTTTTTTAGCGTGCTTATAATTTGTACTATTGATAGATATTCTTGGACTATAGGGGTTGTCAATGTGTAATTTGCGTTATTTTATAGAATCATCAAAGGTGATATACCAATTTTTATAAGTAATATTTAGATAATTCTAATAACTGTATATTTGACAACATATTAAAATGCTTTGCTTTGGAGCTTTTTGCCCATCAAAAAAACTAAGGTCATGTACCTATGACATATAATTATTTGATCTCATTATTTTGCTCTTTTCCCCATGTTTCAAGAAGAAAAAACCTCAGAGGTCTTTATTTGTGTTGAGAGTTCCTCCAGTGTTGACTTTAACATTCATGGAATACTTACAGAATTCCTTGTAATTAAGTCCTTCATACAGTGGACCCTCCAGTTATGACCAGCCTGACATAGGATTAACTTGGGTTAATTAGGTTAATGGAAGATTCGTCTGTCTCTTGTTTTTATTATTATTATTATTATTACTATTATTATTATTAGGGATTGAAGTCAGGACCTCAAGCTGGCCAGACAGGCACTGTGCCAGTGAGCTATATCCCAGGCCATCATCTGCCTCCTGTTATCTGTCGCATTAACACAGGTAAATGTCCAGATCTCAGCTATATTGACTTATCACTAACCCTCCCTCAAGAACCAATTGAATTCATAATTCAAAGCCTCTTTCTGTTTGGATGGTTTCATTATCTTGGACCTAAGAGGATGGTATCTCTATTACTTCATGTCAAAAACAGAAAATAACCCATCTTCTCTATTTGAACAAGCAGACACTCCCTGTATGTTTCTTTCTTTGGTTGACATTTACTCATTGATAAAAGAGTACTACAAAACATAGGGAAAACTGCCCTGGATACATTTCTATAAATGTTGTTAACTTTGAATCTGCTAGATTTCCAACATTTTCTCAAAGCGTCAGAAATATCAAAGCAAGATATTTAGTAGCTGTGCCAACCAATTGATAGAGAAAACTTATAAACAGCAAAAACCTATGAAATGTCACAATGTAAAATGACTTCTGCCATCCCTAACAGCAGTTTTTTTGTTTGCTTGTTTAGTTCAGAATCAACAGACATGGGAGGTATCTAGTCCTACTCAAAAGTTTTGATTGTAAAGATGAAAAGAACCATTGTTAACTTCGCTGACCAGAGATGCCCACTTCCCCTAGACTAGAATAGATAACTAGATGAATTTTAAAGGTAACCTCCCCTAACAAAGAAGTGCTATATCTGGGCTGATAGCCAGAGGAATCTTAAAGGTAAACTCCCACAACAAAAGCGTGCTACATTTGGGTTGAAATTCAACTGTCTCACCACAATGTTTTGAGTATCAGAGATAATGATATCAGCAAAAATGAAATGTAACCACCTGAATGAGATCAAGACTGTTAATCCCTATAAAAGAGGAAGTTGTAGCCCAGTACTTGGTCAGTCTGGGCACTGCGATTAGGTGGGATTGATCTTTGTGGACAAATAAAACTTTTTGTTATTTTTCTTCCATTCTGCCACCTCTCTGTGCTACTTGCCAATTCCTTCTGCAACACCACGACAAGTTATGTTATGGGAAGTATAATACAATCATTTCCAAATCTCAAGCTTTTGAGTCAGTTTTCAAAACTTTAGATTTATGAACAAGCATACTCATGGCAAAATTTAAGTGCTAGAAGACATTGTGAGTTTCATTCCTTTGTGAGCAGAAATTCTGGGTTTTCCAAAGGGATCTGCAGGTAGCAGCTTTTGAAGAGTAGATCAAGGTAATTATCATGCTACTAATGTACTCTAGCAGGAAAAAAATTTCTTATGCTTCAGGTATGCAGACCTGATTGTTCCTAACATCTCTCTTTTCCCTCCTCATACCCTCCTCTATCTGTCAATATCAGGTGCAGAGAGAGTAGGGCATTCGTCTTCTTGTTCTTCTCTAAAAGCAGATAGCTTATTATTTTTAGGTGCTTTAGGTCGTTCTTCTCAGGGGCAAGAGGAGAAAGAACAATTGCTGCCACTTGTGGCACTTTTCATCTCCAGCTCCATAAATTTACTACTTTTCCACTCTTTTCTGTCCCTTCTATCTAGGTTACAGATCTTAATTCATACTGCACTTGCTAAGTAGATCTCTAGGTAATATGGAAAATGAGTCAAGTAATTTGCATATGTGTAGAAAATAGCAGCCGAAGGGCAGGTATGTGCACTTCACCCCCACAGATGGAGCAGTGAGGATAGCACACTCCTTCATAGTAATTCTGGTACCGTATGATTCCTGTCTATGGTCTACCAGCATACTGCTCTCTTTCTCTTTACCCTTCATTTTATATTGTAAATATAACATAGTATATATAT
>NW_022900915.1:13222221-13254371 GCF_012274545.1 Fukomys damarensis
ATACATATACACATGTATGTATACAGACCTCAGAGAAAGGCAAGCAATCTGTGGGCACCACCAAATCCCAACCCCCACACCAGCTCTTCTGGCAAGTAGAAGACCAGCAAAAGACTAGGTAAAAATTCTATTTAAAAAAAAAAGTACAGCAAAATTGTGCATAAATAATCTCTTTCCAAGTTTCCACTTACAAATCAGATGAGGAAACTGAGACCCAGAGAGGAGAGTATTTATGTTTGGGAGGATTAAAAAAGTAGTGCTGTGATTTATTAAACTCTATACTCCAGAGGCAGAAAGAGCAAACAGAATAAGAAAAGAAAGAAGCTTGAATGCACAGGTGGAAGTGGAGAGTCCAGGGGAATGGAGAGAAGAAATAAGCTCTCTGTGTCACAAGTGCAGGTGGCTTTGTGATTGTAGGTCTTGGTTATGCCAGGTCGCTTCATATCCACCAGGGAGCAGGTTGGTTGGGACAGCGCATGTGCACTTGGACCTAATCACAGAGAACAGCAATTCCATTTCAGTGTACTAGGTGCCTTCAAGGCACACAGTGTGTTTTTCTTCTCTTTACCCTAATAGGCCATGCAGGGGGTCACAGCAAAGAGACAAATCAAGGACACATTTTAATCCCCAGACTTTCTCCTTGGTGCTTTCATGACATGATTGCAAGAAAAAGTGATGGCCCCGTGGAGTACACCTGTAGCTCTCTGGTATTTGGAGAATTTGAAAAATCTGCCCATCTGGGCCTTTGCTGCTGACACGTTGTTACTTTTGAGGCTTAAAAAGTGAAGTTGGTTTATTTAAAGATGCTGTTGTTCTGGCTGGCCTGGAGATTTTTCTGCCCCCCTATTGAGAGAAACACCTATCAAGACCACTTTCAGCGGCAGCTGCCACATTAGCAGAGATTGATGGGCGCTCTAAGTGCTTTGCAGGCATAGGAAGGAACACCGCTTTTGGATTAAAATTGGAGGGGAGGTGAAGTATTGTCTGAGGGGGGTGTTTTTGCCTATTTCACTGACCTCATTCCACAAGCTATGAACTTTCTGATCAAGTCCTGCTCAGCTCAGTTTATCCAAAGAATGAGGCTTTGGGTAGCGACTATGTGTAGGCATTGGCTTCTTGCAACTACAGTGCTGAGGTGATGAGAAAATAGTCCACCCAGATCTCTCCAAGGATCAGAAGCAGAATGTCTCCTGATCCATCATCAGTGCTGTATATTCCCTACGTTCCCTCTTTTTCTTCCAGTCTCCCAGGTAAGTCAAGAGAACAACTTTGTATTCTCACCGTCCATATCACTCTCTAATGACTCAAGAGTATTCTTAGAACCCTTGATTTGTGGACAAGATAGCTTCTGTACTTGGCAGAAAAATGGTGACAAATTACATGTTGTTTCTCTTCCGTTAAGGCTACAGTCAGTTAAATCAGTATCCAACATTTCCTCCTTTCGTAAATGCTTGTCTGTATCCTTCAGGAATGGTGGCTCTGTCTTTCTCTGTAACCTGAGTCTAAGGAAGTTATGGCTCTACTTAAACAAGTTTTAATGTGTCGGGGGTTATTAACTTCACAATTTCACAACACAGGGGCTTCCCCTCTAAGCTTTTCAGAAGAAAGCCCATAGCTTCCCACATAAGAATTCATAGGAAAATCCCTCTCCAAATGCCTTCACCACTTTGGTCTATGTAGGCGCTTATCATTCTAGTGGACTGAAGTTCAGTGTGGTCCAATATCTGTTTCGCAGTGATGACAATATCTGCAAATCAGTGATCTCAGCAGTGACTGACTCTAAAATATTACTGCACATTGGTTCTCACCTGTCACCTGCTTGGCTTTCAGTACTTCATGTGATTCTACTATGGATCTAAGCAAAGCAGATTCTACAACCTTAGAGAAGGTTTTCAGAAGGACCTCATTACTCTTGCCAGCCATTTACACCAGAGTAACTTGGTACAGAGTATCCTTGCCTAATTCCATAGGTGAAGTTATAAACTCAGAACCTCTACACCTTTAACACACCCTCCCCTCTCTGGGTCTCAGCTTTTCCCTCCTGAAAGAGAAAAAGACTGGCTAAATCAGCACCCCTTAAAGTGTATGTTCCCAAACTATGAACATCCTTGGTGAGAGAAGTCTGGGAGACTCTCAGAAAATAAATTTTGCAAGTTCCTTTTCTGCAGATCTTCAGGGCTTTGTATAGGAAGAACATTTAAGCATTATGAGGCAGTTTGTGTACACAAACAAGTTATATTTTTCAAACTGCACATCATCCCATTCCTTCCGTATTTTGAGTGCACATCGTGGAGGAAGAGTTCTGATGAACACACTTCACATTAGCAAAAAGCCAAATTATTTCTAGAACGCCTTCAGGTTCAAGAACTATTTTTTTCTCTTTATAATCTCCTCTTCTGATTAAGAAGCACAAGTATTTAACATTATAGGAAATGCTAAAGAGGAAAATATATGTGTGCGTGTGTTAAAGGCAAACTCTAAAACTTGATTTGAGTAATAGTAATGAAAATAAATAGGCATTATTAAGCATCATTTTAATGTGTTAGATACTGAGAAATGCTTTGCTTTCATTATCTAATTTAATTCTCACAGGAATCTTATGATCTATTATTTTTTATCTCTTATTTACAGATGAGGAAACTAGAATTTAAAGAGGTTTGATTATTAATAAATAAATAGTGCAAATCACTCAACAAGAAGCAGGGACAAGACATCCATCCTTTGCAATTTCATTCTAAATACATTAAATAATCAACGTACTAAGCTTTCTGCTTTTGTACCCCAAATCAGCAAGTTGCCACACTAAAGTAGATATAAACTAATTGCAATAGCAATTATCTTTTATGTGAAATTCTGAAATTAGCATGAAATAATGTTGAATCATCATTCTCATATATACTGAAAATATATATAACAACTAAATGTTACCAAATGATTTATTATGATTGGTGCTAGATTACAATGTATATGAAATGGAGTCATTTATGGAAACACATAAAAATAGTTACCTATTTCTGTAATTATATTCACACAAGAATCTGAAATATAGCTTCTGTTCTGCCTTTTAAAATATATCCACAGAATGACTTTTGTAGTTTTCACCATACAATTTTACAATACTGATACCGCACCTGTATCATCTACTATACTATAAGAACTAAACAGAATATGAAAGCAGTTAATAGCAAATTAATTTTTATATCTATCAGTGATTTCAAAGAAAATAGTTTGTTTCCATTGGCAGTGAGAATAGATGGTAGTAATTAGCACTGTCGATATTGCATACGTATATATGTATGTATATATTTATATGTTGCTCAGGGCTGTTGTTCCATCTACAGGCAGTTGCCTTTTGAGTGAACCAATAATTGCCAAAATAGTGTGCAATTCCACTGGGACATTAGTATTACTATTTTTAGCATGTTTCTCTTGCAAAAATACATAGGTAAGAAAGAAATACAGCAGGCTGAGATGTACAGTGTTACATACCAAGGTAAAACAGCTACTGAGTTATCAGCGTCACAGTAGTTTATGTATATTTGCTATTCACAGACTGCAGCCTTTTGCTGAATCACCAAGCTGCTGGAAATTGACGACGCGTAGACATGCATTCGTGTGAGTCCATAATTAATGACGTTTATACTGTAATAAGCACGTTCATTTTAACACCTTTCAGTAAACAGATTCCTTTAAAGTTTGAGTTAAATTAGTTATCACAATTACACACAAAAAGAACCTGGAAACAATCTGACATTACACTTATGTACAAGCAAACTGCATTGGAAAAGAGAAGAGGTAATTTCAATGGGTGTCACTTGGTATACATCTGTGTGCAAGAAACTGACCCAAATCATCAAGTGCTTGAATGAGGTCAGGAAAAAGTAACATGAGCAAGGCCCTAATAAATTGCCATTGTTAATTCTAGCAAAATTCAGACTTCTTTGTGCTGGCATCGCTTTCAAAGCATCAGAGACAGAAAGAGGAATTTGACAATCCCTGGTAAAATATATTTGAAGATCTCCAGGTAATCTCACCAACAGGGTCCTTAATTTTATGTGTTAAGGGTTGTGCTGATATTATTTAATCATGTCAATTTAACTTGGACAAATTATTTTGTTAGGTTCTACCCAGTACTGTCTTGGTTATAAACGATGTAGGAAACAAGAATTTAACTAAGATTTCTATTTAAATTCCTTCGGCCAACACAAAGATTCATTTTACAGACTAAGCTGAACACTAAGACCAATCCAAGGAGTGATTCACAGAAAGCAGATCCCATTAACAACTTTTACTGGGTTCTGAAATGCAGCTTCCCTAAATTGGTGTTTCTATGTATTTTAAGTAGTATATTTTTTTCAGCAGTTCACGAATCTATCTTTTAGAACAGAAGCAAGGTCAGGAGTTCTGACAGTCCCACTCTCATGATTAAAGAAAAATACATTCAGGAGAGAATTTTAAGAAAAATTCTCCTGATTCAACATTTTCCTTTGAAATTAAAAATAAACAACATGGCATGGGAACTTGAAGCCAGGATGATGTAAAAACCTCCTTCTGTTCCAAACTTCTGGAGAAAAATAATCATTCCTTTGAGTGTCCTTAATCCTAATTAGAATATTTAAATATATAAATACTTAAGATTTAAATAGTTAAATAATTAGAATATTTAGAATATAAGAAATAACTTTTTGCTAATGCTTTTAAGACTACATATTCAAGGAACTCATAGGGGAAAAATGAATGACGATATTTGCTTCACTCACAGGTGCTGTAGGTATGTCAGAGGAGGAGTCTATGCCTGGTATCTCAGCTGATTCCCGGCCTGGGAACCATATATTTCTGAAGGGACAGGCTTGTTCACATACAAACTGATTCCAAGGAGCACCAGGGAAACTCTGTTTGCATAGGTTGACTTAAATATTTTTCATATTTCCCAATAAGAGGCAAAGCCCATGGCTATAAGACCATAACTTACTGTATTTGTAGGAGTGCCCATAATTCAGTCATTTGGTTGTGATATCTATAGAATGCCAAAATAAATAACATTTTATTTCATTTGACTATACATTGTTCCTTCTTTGAGCAACTATTTTGGTATTTCTATAAACAGGCTGAAAGGCTTGTTCCCAGGAGACTAGTGTTTGGTTATTAATACATGTGTCCTTGAGCTTCAGTATCTATTTACAATATGTATATTATAAATTATCTACTATAGCTTCAAAATAAACAATTAATTCCACCTGTAAGTTGTGTAGGCCATAGAGAAAAGCACAAATGATAAAATAAAAACAACTAGGAGATGACAGATGATCCAATATGTACCATGAAGGCAATAATCTCTGGTTTTGTGCTATCCATATTTATATTTTCTTTTTCTTTTGTTCCTAAACATCATCATTGTTCATTTGGATTTTTAATTTTTTTTGTTGTTTTTTGTAATGAATAAGTTTGAAAACACATAGTTTGAAATTCCTACAAATGGTTTAATAAGCCAGTTTTATAAGTTTGACATTTCTTGAAATGCACTTTTGTATCCAATGATGTTAAATCTACGGATTTCAATTGTATGCTCTGTACTACAAATAAATATACACATTCATAGTGGAAGAAAACTTGGGAAACCAGAAATTAGTAGATTATCTAGGAAACTAAATATAAATTATAATAATTTTCCCAAACTCAAAATTCCAAAGATTTTCAAACTATGAGTTTCATGTGTGTATACATATATATAGATATTTATATATATATATAAATTTAGATAGATATAAACACATATATACATATATATGTAGTTTTATAAATAAACTTACATACATACACACACACACACACACACACACACACATACTCACACTCTTTCACCTATGTCAGTGCAGTCCCTTTTCTGCTGCTGCCTCTGTTCCCCAGCCTACAGCAGCAACAGTGAGATGTTGGGGGCATTCAATTCTGTTGGATTTCTGAGCTGACTTGAATTTTAAAAACAGTTTTAAACTCAAAGGTGAAACTAGAAGAAATCTAAATACATATATGTATGAATACACATATCTACACTCACACACCTATTTTACTTGTGAAACTTGCCCTGGTGACCTTAATGCAGCATAGCACACAGAAACGGGTAGAATCCTCCTGGGTGGAACCTGGTCTGCCACTTGGGGTTTCATAATGGACCAATACTTATCAGAAATTTGTTCTGCAATATTATGATTCCATATAATGTTTGTGGCATAAAGTACAGCCCACAGCAGGAAAAACTACCCTTCCAAATCTGCCCCTCCTTTGTCTTCTTAGAAGACGCATGCCTAGTTGTATATATAATTTAAAAATAAATAATGACTTTTAGGAAACATGTCAGGCTAGGATCTCCCTGGCCTCCCTTTCACTTAGAGTTGAAGAGACAAGGAACAGACAAAGTCCAGAGAAAAAACAGCAGAGGTTATGAGACAGGTGAGCCTTTGGAGTTCATGACAATCAGCCCTGTCACTGTTAACTATGGGCCTTTGCTACTTCCTGTTTCTGAGCCTCACTGACCTCGTGTGTAAGAAAGAAGATAGTGCCAAGGCCTATTTCATGGGTTATTACAGGATTAAATGAGATAGGGTTTGTAAAGCACTTGGAATTTTGGGCACAAAATCCTTAATATGCATTATTTATAACTTAATATTTAAACCATAATTCCAGAACGTTGAGCAGAACTACAAAGAAAAATAAATTAGTCTAGGATTTTAGGGATTTGAATTCAAGTTCTTTATTCCACATTTGATTCTCTAGTCTATTATAACATTCATTATAGTGATCTGTACTTGGTATGCATTCAACAATCATTTTCTGAATGCATGCATAAATAAACAAATAAGTGAATAACTAATTTAAATTCTCTTGTCCTTGGTTTCACTTGTATACAATGGGAAGTGAGTGATCTGACTTTTATTTCATCACTTGTGATGTTGGTATACTAAATTAGAGGAAAAATGTCAAATTATCTGAGATTACATATGTGTTTTATGTCCTAATAAAGTAGTTTATGCACATGCCATAATAAGGCCTGTAGCCAGGGCCTGTACTAAGACTCACATTCTTGAAAACAGGAAGTGAGATCCTATGTGGCCCTAGAAAGGATATTTTCCATAACCTTCATGCCATGTTTAATAAGTAGGTATTTAGCCCAAAGACATAAAGTGCTATGATGAGCAGTTAAAGATGAAGAAAATATTGGCCCATTCTAAAAACTTTCTCCCAGTACTGGTTTCATGTCTACAAGTACCTTGTTACCTGTTATTGATCACTCTGAAAAACATATGCAACATAAGTCGTGAAAACTAAAAAGCCTCCCAAAGAGCTTCACTGATAATTTAACTTTTACAAGTTTGACAATGCCAATGAACTATAATTTTTCTGAGGCACAGAAATTGAAGTAGAGGATACAATAAACTACAGACCTGCCTCATCACTATCAGAATGCTATGGGGGATTCTATATTTTTCTCTCTAACGCTTACCTTTCATGTTGATACAAATGGATAATTGTACCTAATTTTAAGTAAACCCTATATACATTTAAATTGGTAACTAATTATTATTGTTCTTTTTTATCTTATCACTTCTGGACATGGTACAGGAAAATGCTTCACAAATTTAAACCAAGCCTTCAGAGTTTCTCAACCTAAACACCGTTGACACTTGGGGATGGATAATTCTACGTTGTAACAGTCTTTACTGTGAACTGCAGGATTTTTAGTAGCATCTCTAGCTTCCGTCCATTAGATGTCAACAGCACCCCTCAATCATGAAAATCAAAAATGTCTCCACACATTGCTAAAAGCCCCCTGGGCTACAGAATCATTCCTTGTTGAGAATCACTAACTTAAATGTACACAAGCCACATAAATCAAAGAGACTTTTCTTAAAACTGTCTCCGTCTCTCTTTCATATAAAAAGATAAAACTATGGACCACTGGCTATAACTGAGAAAAACTGCTGGTGATCAATGTGAATTCTGTGTCTGTTTTAGCTTTCAAAATTGAATTCTAAGAGGCTGGGGGTGCAGCTTAGTAGAAGAGTGCTTACCTAGCAATGAAGTCTTGGGTCCTAGTACCCTCTTCTTCTTTCTTTCTTATTCTTTTCTTTTTGGTAAGACATTATTCTTGACCATTAAATAAAAAAACGTTTTGATTTTCTCCCACAAATCTGTAATGTCATATTAAAAGACCATTTTACTCAACATTCTCAAGGACTGATATCCACCATAAGACAAGCATCCTTCAGAACTAAGCTGTTCAACTTTGTAACCAAAGAGTTCTTCCCTTATGGCACTCAGCACTCACATGCACATTAGCCAGTGACCCAACACTAACCTGAAAAGTACACCTAGACCCCATGCACACACATACATGCACACAAATACAATCTTGAGACAATTCTTCACTATTTCGTGGTGTATCAACTGTTTCCATTGTGATGGATGGAACCCACATCAAGGAGGATCTGAAGTAACACTGATTTTAATTGTGCAAATGTAGACAAATTAGCTAAAGGTCAATCTAAGAATGAATTGCCTAGTGGAGCATTCACTGGAGAAAGAAGACTTACTAAATCTCTTGTTAAGTGCTTTTAAAGGTTGATTGATAGGAAAATAACCTTCACCCTCCCCCAAGACAACTCCCCTCATAACTGCTGGGCCAGGATACATTTTTCTTTATGGTTTTTAAAGTAATTCCCCTCAATAAAGCAAGAATGAAGGTCTAAAACTTAAAATTAATTATCCAATTAACAACACAATTTGTTCACAAACAAGTGGAACATTCTTTAAAGGTCAGGAAGTTGGGGGAGCAGAGATCGCATTTGGGGAAGGAGAGGAGAGAAGGCAACAAACCAAATCAAATTTGTTTCGGTTTTATATTGACCAAGTAACCTTAATTAGCAGCACAAGTTTATCAATTTTATTAATGATTAGTTTGCTTTGGCAATAATCTTTAACTAAATATTCACTAATGATCATGACAAG
This sequence comes from Fukomys damarensis, assembly GCF_012274545.1. Classification (NCBI taxonomy): domain Eukaryota; kingdom Metazoa; phylum Chordata; class Mammalia; order Rodentia; family Bathyergidae; genus Fukomys; species Fukomys damarensis. The sequence continues at coordinate 13,231,225 of NW_022900915.1, forward strand.
CCATTCATTCTCTAATCCATCCGTTCTCTATTTCTTATAAAGTGGGAATCTGGCATCTGTTCTGTGACTTTATAATGTCGGTAGGGCCAACTAGGTTATCATTACAGCCTTATAGGGTGTTTGTTTTTGTTATGTTTTTTATTTGAATAATCACAGCATAGCCATCTCTTTTGATCAGAGTGACTAAAAAATTCTAAGACTTCACTTGCACTTTCTTTTGTGTTATTATGTGTGGAATAATACCATTTGGAAGCATCCCTTCTTCCTTTTGCAATTATTCTCATATATGGGGTTTTCCTTTAACTTTTTAGCATTCAAGAACTTCATTATCTGAGATCCTCATAGTTCTACCACAAAGTGGGGAAAATAAATATTTCAGTGGTTCAGGATTTTATTGACAATATAACCCAAATTCATTAATCAATACATATCCACATAGATCTAACAGAATGAGCTTTGGGGCCATAGCCATCATTAAGTAACAGATGGCTTCTCAAGTCTCTCTGACTCAAAATGAGTAAGCAAATGAGAAGCTCTCCTTGGAAAAGATCCTTTTCTTTATTCCTGGTTCGATAGTATCAGGATATATCTCATTTAAAGATGTACTGTGACCTACCTGGGCATAAAACTATAATGATGGGGTGGGGATGGGGCACAAATGCACCTTACAGGGAAGGGACTATGGCTGAGAGGCAGATGGATGGCAAAGGGATCCTGATAAAATCTAATCTACCCCAGTACTACCAATGTTCTGTTTTGAGCCCCTTCTTTTAGAATAATGAATAATACATGCTTTCACTTATTTGTAGAGGGAAGAATGTTAGAGGATAAGGAAGCACCATTAGCATGTGAGAGAAACCCTGACCTCTCCACAGTCTCCAAATAGCAGTTACTAACAAAAAAGGTCAACAGACTGTCTTCAGTAAACTCAGTAAGAATGCTTTTTCAAAATGCAGATTCTTTGGCCTTGATTCAAGTTTCTAACTCAAACTTTGGCATTAAGGTGAAGAAATCTGCATCGAAAAAATGCTAGATGATTTTGTGCATATTGAGTGCTGTGAATCCCTGCTGAAATGTTCACAAAAGGTAGCTGGGGAAAGACTTCATTCCAATGTATACAGCAAGATGAGGAAAGCAGACATTGCAAACAAACTCAGGTTGCATCACAAGATTGTGATTATTAACGTGTAAGGCTTCTCTTTCAGCAGGGGTGGAGAACAATAACCATTTTGTCTACAAACAGAAGGATGAAAGGAATATAAATCAAACCCATTCCAGCAGGTTTCATTTGGTCTAATTTCTCTGCAGATATTAATCATCGTAGAGGCTTGTACGAATGACATCTAACTCCACTGTAACTCAGAACACCGAACACTCATTTTGAGTCTTTATATTTGTACAATATAAAAGAAAATAAATAAATTGAAACAGTGGGCCATCAAGATTGCAAGGCATCAACTATACCAAGATATGAAAGAGAAATGGCTCATACTAACCTATCGCCCAGCATTCAAACTGGCAAAAACATTTATCTGCCAGAGTCATCTGAGGGAAAAATAACTTCCTTTATTTTTCCTTTAAAAATTGCTATGTCAAGTGGAGGTGACAAAGATTCCTTCCAAAAAGTTCAGAGAAAATTCATATTAATCCTAGTAAAGATCATCTAGAAGTCCAAGTTTAGTCAAATTCCCCAGCAATGTGTCCAGTGGCAGAAAATACCAGCACTCACATGCCGTTAGGCCTTTATAGTAGGTGAAAATTGAAAGGGTGAAACTGCAGAAAAAGGATGCTTGAGAATCAAAGTTTGACTCCTACTGCAGGAACTAGTGTCAAGTGATTTTGCAAAAACACCTTTCCTTTTTCTCACTGGAGCATGTTTTGCTTAACACTGACAAAAGACACTCAGGGAGGGTATAAAGCCCAGGGAAACAAAAGTAAACTAGCAGCACAAGCAGTGGTTAACAAGAGAATTCAAAATGAGCAACACACTTGTGCCTGTGAATAAGGGTGCCCCTAAATCAAACAAGGCCAACTGAAAATTGAAAAGTTCCATGTCAGCCCCCTTTAATCAGTGTGCCCCCAAAAGTGAATCAGTTGGAACAGACGTAACTATGAAGTAATAAGGAGCAGAAGAGATGCTAATGAGAGCATTGTTCTCCTCTTTTATTTTAAATTGCCACTTGGGCATTTCCAGTAAGGTATCTGTGCTTGTAATTTCAAAGGAAAACATCACTGAACTCTACTTTGGAAGCCACTTCGCGTTTTTCTGTGACCACATCTCAGTACAATCATTTCTTAGCATAGGAAGGAGCGATCTGGTATTTTTATTTTCCTGCCTTGCCATTTTTCTACTGAATGTAGATTACTTCTTTTTGTTGATAGGAGGTAAGAGGGCTTCATCAATATGTTTATGACTCGGGGACCAATACACCTATAGGGAAAGGCCTTCCCAGGCTCATTAAATTTAGCATTGTGGGATTTGGGGGGAGACAACCTAAAGGATGAAGTGGGGGGTGCTCTACAATAAGATTTCCCCATTCATTTGACCCACCGGATACCATTAGTTTCTTCATATCAATAATTCAGTGCCCTTGTCATAACCAATGTTCAACAAGTGAACTACCTATATGGTTTTGTCCACAATCGAACTGAAAATTCTGAAAACCACTTTAACTTCAGTGAAAAAGGACTGACTGCCTGAGCCACTAGAACATTTATTCTCATAACTCACACAGATAGAACTCATTTCCACTGCTGCAGTCAGCCTGGGCCACAGTAGGTAACTCAGCAAGTCCTCAGAGCCACTCACCGACCCAGTTGATATTCGTCTCTATTCCAACACCGCACAGATTAACACCATGCTGTTGACCTAACTATTAGAAATTTTACAAAGGGGAAGGTGCCAGTCTAGAGCCAGCTAAGAGTAAGTGTCCTGTTGTTGTTTTAAAAGATTTCCTACTACTACTTTTGTTCACTGGGTATATAAAAATACCTGCACTGAAACAAAATAACATAGCTGCCCAGGAGCTGGAGGGTCAGTGCCATGAACACCTCTTGCACAGTACTGAATTTCCAGTTTGATATACACAGTAAAAAAAGTGGGTTGACTGACAACTCAGTTCTTCAGTTCTTGTCTGCTTGTGTGTCTAACTTCATGCTATTATAGCTAGGTATGAAATTTTAGGAAGTTGAGGCTTTGGCCAATTTACTTAAACTCCAAATTTTTTTAAAGCTCTTCCAAATGAGACTACAAGAATTATTTAATTAAGTTTCAAATTCAATTTATAATCCATAACTCACTGAGCTCTGCAATTCTGATGATAGCATTTTGATGTATCATAAGACACACTTAGAAGAATGAAGGCTTATAGATGGGTTTTACAAGCAAAGCTATGTTGTAGTTAAAATTAAATACCTGCTAATATATTGATACATAAAAGAACACTCAAATTCATAAATTATAATTCTTTGGATGACTCCTAAAATAAATTTCTTTCTTTTACCTAAGTAAAATTTTAAACTCCATTTGAATCAGTAAGACAAGGAAACATTGCCTGAGTCTATTGCCCAGGAGTGAAGGCAAGAAATACAAAAATTTAGAAAAGGTATTCATACACTGATACCACTAATAACAGAAATCAATACAAAACTTTTACGTAGTAAATGTGTATCAAAAAAAGTTTTCAAAAAGAAGAAAAGTGATCATTAGGATTTTCTCCTACAGGCACCATCCAGTTGCCCTTATTACCTTTGATACACACACACACACACACACACACACACACACATAAACACACACAAAAAATTTAAGAGTACTTGGCACGTAATGAATGACCAATGATCTTTTTTCAGTTACCACTGAAATGCAGGAGGAAGGCTGAAAATTAAAACTGGTCTTTTAACCTTCATTTAGTACGAGTCTACAAAAGAACTAGCTGTTGGTGCATTAATAAAATACAAAGTCACATGGACGGATGGCTATTAACATTTTCTTTTTGGCTGTGTCCATACAGGCAAGGATATGATTTAAAAAAAAAAAAAGATAGTTTAGAAAGCCGAAATCTTAACTTTGGAGCTCCAGCTACCTAGTTGGATTGTCATGGACATCATAGAAATGACACAACTACACCTTAGTATGGATACAGCCAAATACCAGAATCCTAAAGGCAAACCAAAACTGGCTACAGCAAGTAATAATGTAGCATTGTAATTAAAATTCTTATGAGAAATAATTAGGAGGTATGTGAAATGCAATTCCTCGAAAACAAACAAAAGCTCTATCCTTATCCAAATATGGTACGTTGTTCTTAGCTCCACAATCCACAAGGAGGATTTTGTGTGAACTGTGTAGAGAGGCCACACCAGTAAAATGCTGCTAAGAACTCTGAAACACGGAGAGGAGGGTGATGATTCCATTCGTTCAGTAGTTATTTTTATGAATCTAAATGTTTGTTTAATGTACAGAGTATCTGACTAGCTCTTCTCACCCTCTCCTAATGCAGAGAAAGAGCAAAGTTGTAAAATGGAGCCTGAGGGTATTAATTTTAAAATAAGAAAGACAATTTGTTGATGATGAGGGTTATTCCATGTTACAAAGTGTTGCCAAGAGAGGCTGGGAAATCTGCCCATGAGCCAGTGAGCATTTTAAGAAACAGGCAGAGGCTCATGTGTCTGAAGGGCTCCGGAAGGGGCTGCTGGCAACAGGAGTACAGTCCTTAGGATGTCCAGGCCCTGGGTCCTGTGCGCTGTGTGTATGTACAGACTTAGTTGTGCTTGTGTTGCACAAATACTCATGCATACGGAGTCAATATAAACTGGCACGTACAGATTTAAGTGAAAAATCATATAAATTTGCCATTTCCCCTCACCCCATAAACAAAGGAAAGAATAATAGTAAAAACTAAACCTATGCCATTTGGCCAGATCTCTTTCTACCACATATCCTCGTTCAAGGGAAGGAGGTAGAAAATGAGAGAAAAAGCCCAGTTTGGGATAAATGACTCCCCAGGTCTGACAGCTACTCTCACGTAGCTGGTTCTCATTGTATAGAAGGTACTGAGTACGTGGGACCAAGTTAACAAACAACAACAGAAATTTTTTTCTTGTATTTCCACATCTGGAAAGAAATTTACCCTGTGGATTTGCATGTTAAGGTGAACTAGGTAAAAGTAGGCAGTAGTGTACATCAGTGGACTATTATGGTCTAACAAATATGTATCATTAGCTGTTATTTTTCCTTTAAAACATGAATTTCTTTTAGGAGGTTTATTTCAAAACGGTAACTTGATTTTGTTTTTGTTTTTCTTCTCCCACCCCCAGCCCTCCCCTATAGATGATACTTCCGTAAGAGTTCAGATTGCCAAGGGTGTTTTCTCTCAGGGAACCGATCTGGAATTTTGATCTTTAGGAAATCCTGGATACATTTCTCCAGCTCTTCCTCAACTGAGAGCTTTTCCTTAACAGCTTTTTTTTTGCTGCTCATGTTCGACTCCCTAGAGCCTGAAGTCAGAGTCCGGAGCAGATCACTTTTCCTCCGCATCTCTGACTGCTGGATCAGCTGGACTGGGCCCTTCTTGATGGGACGGTCCAGAGTCTGGATGTTTGTCTGGCGTGTCACGGGCCCACAGATGACTGTCTCTTGCGGGGAGCTGGCCTCGGACTGGCTGTCGCAGCTGGAAGTAGAGAGATCATTGCAGGACGTGCCGCTCTCCCCTTCTTTGCCGCCCTTACCATTCTTGCAGCAGCAGTCGCAATGGGAGGATGACCACCTGGAAGGCTCACCTGGAAGGGAAGCACAGAACCCGGGGGGTTAATGCCAGCTCAGTTTGTAGCAGTGCAGCAGCAAACACAGGCACAAGCATCGCACAGGTAGGTTTTTGGAAGAAGCAGGATGAACACAGGGTGAGCTACAACAGCAGCAACCAGAAAGCCAAGTCCTTGAGGGCAGGAAGATAGTGTGGTGTACAACAAATAGTAGGTACCATAAGGCTTAAACCTACAGATGCCTTACACAGAAATGCCCAGCTACATTTTATCAACCTTGTTACCCTAGCAGACTCCTTAAATTTTTATAGCTTCAGTTTCCTCATCAGTGAGATGAGGATAACTTTTCTACTTCCTAGAGTTATAGGAGAGGTTGAGATAAGTCTGATGAAATGCGCTCTCAACACACAGTATGCACACAGTACATGCCAGCCAGTTTTCCTGTGGATGACATTAAATCCTAATCCAAATCCCCAAGTGACAGCAGTCAGGTTCAACAGTGAGGAGGCTCTGTGAGCCCAAGGACAGGGCTAGTGCGGGCGGGACTGCTTGTGTGAGTCCCATCTAAGGTCTGTGCTCACCTTGGTTCTCATGGCAACTCTATAAACTCAATACTTCTACTTCTAATTTCCACACATGGAAACTAAGACTCCCAAGAGTTTAAGAAACTTGACACAGTTTACATGACTTGTAAGTAGCAGAGCTTGGATTTAAATACAGATCTCCCGATGTCATAAGCAAGGCAACTATTCTGTCTTTAATTTGCCTGTCTGTGAAATTTTTGATACTCCTTGAAAATAATGTTGAAGCTTTAACCTCTTTCTGGAGTCCTTATTTACTTTTCTGCAGAAATATTTGCCTTATCTTACCTCTGGGTATGATTATATTTTTTAAGAGCCTCATTATTACACATTGTGATTCTTTTTTTTAAAAATCTTATACAATTTAGCTACCAGCCCATAAAATCTCTAAAGTAGACATAGTGAGGTGTTCATTGTCATCTCAGGAAATAACTGAAGGAGTAGCATGAAATTTCAAGAAAGAATCCTGATAACAAGTTTTAAGCATCTGGATCCAGCCACTCTTGAAGCTATTCTTGGCAATAGGCTTTTAAATTATATGATCCACTAACCTCCCTCTTACCTTTAAGACAGTGTGAATCCTTCTCCCTACATTTTCTTAAGTCTTGACTCATAAACCTGCATTCAGCAGTATGGAGACAGAGCGATTTTTCAGATACACAGTTGGTGACTCTGTGAATCAGAAAAATCTACAACCGTGACAGAAAGACACTTTCTAAACATAAGTCCTTAACCCCAGTTTTCCACCCTCTGAAGTCATGCATGCTGATCATATAGGTTGGGCATTTCCTATACTTTATTGCTCTGAAATCATGAAAAATTAAAAAAGTAATTCTCTGTGCTACGAATATTAAAGGCAAGGTTAATGTAGTATCTTTATCCATTTTGTAAAAGAAACCTAGTTTAATTTTGCTATGTCTAATTCTCATAAATAATAGGTCTCATTATAACAGGGTCAAATTTTATTGCCATTTCTAATATGGTCAAAGCACAAGAAACAAAATACTATGAGGAAAGTTATTCCTTTTTTTCTTGTATAATTTTTGTTCTTTACACATCTGAATGATTTAAAACAATTTATCTTGATACATTTTTTCCAGAGGTGTTTCAAGTCACTTTCTAAAATGTGGCTGAGTAATCATTGTATTTATATAGTCATTAAATGCAGCAATCCAATTAGCTGAGAGGACTCTTAACAGCAGAAATGTCCTAGCTATTACAATACAGTAAATATCTTGCATGGAAAAGAGAGCTGCTCAACAGGACCGGCTGGTGCCTGAAAATATCACAGCGAGAATGGCTACTGTTCGCCAGCGTGGATTTTGAGGGGAACATTTCTTGCCTTCAGTAGGCAGAATCTGCCTTCACCTCCCAAAACATGGCCATCCTGTGCTAATGTGACACAACTGAGAAATAATTCCAATGAATTGGGCTAAAGAGTGGTAACCACATCAGACCAGAGCTGATGTAACTTGATTCTTTTGGGGAAAGTACAGCAATACATTATAGAATTTAAAAAAGGGAGGAAGAAGGGAATTATAGAAAAGAGAAAGGTAAAAATACAAACATATATTCTAGGACACACTTGCCTATTACCTTAAAGCAAGACAACAAAATATTTTGGCCACAAATCCTGCTGAAGTAGGAGAAATGCAAGCCCGATATATTTCTGCTCAAGAGTTACCTTCCCCATGGAAGTCATTCCACTCAATGGACTCCAAAGGAAACCTGTGTCTTCTTCAAATATCATTTTACCAACTAAGCACCATTCTGTGCACGCAGCCTTCCACTGTCTACCACACCAGGAAACTGGCAATGCTGCAGCGATCCCGTCCCTGAACTGCTGGGACGATCACGTATTTCAGCGTCAGCTGGAATCTTTTGGCTTCCAGGCAAACAGAAGTATTACTTTCCACTTATTTTAAGCACTACCACTATTAAAGGGAAATTGAACAACTTAATTTCAGTGTAGCTTGTTACATTACCACATGTTTCAATGTTTTATGAGTGCATTTGAGTGTCTTACCATTTTGGCAAGATAATTCATAAGATATTTTCTGACATCTGTATATTAGTTTGAAAGCAAAAAAGAGAATGACATTAACACAGTCCAGGTACAATACTATTTGAAGAGTTGTTATAAAATTTGCAATAATCAAATTGAAAAGCAAACCACCACACTTCTTTTTTAGGAAAAATTACCTGCCTGACTACCTCTTCCCAAGAGCTTAGCCATAAGCAAAGAGGTTTTTAAATAGAACATAAAAGTGTTGTGAGTACCACAAGACCCTTTGCCCTTGTAGTCCCACTGAGACATCCTCACAGGTCCTGCATATGTGGAAAGAGCTATGAAAGGTCAGTTCTGTAACCCAGGATATTCTTGAATCCTTCCAATTATAGCAAACAAAGGTCTCATAAATACCTTCATGCTTTAAATTGCAACATATTTTTGCACCTAATTTGCTGAGGTTTCAATACTGGCTGGAATAATTCTCTCCATTTGGGGAGAAAATAGGTTACAATTGATTAGCCAGATGTAGAGAGAAAACCATTTCATTCTAAGAAAAGGCTGATTTATTGATATTAAAGAAAGCAGAAAATCTATTGCCTTTGGGGGGGAATTGTTAACTAGCTGATGATCAAAAAGCCTAATAGCCTCACCTTATTTTTGAGTAAGTCATTGTTGAATGTGTTAGATGTTATATCATTTTTGGTACCTGGCACATAATATGGGCTTGATAAATGCTTGATTAATGACGAATGAGCCAAATACATATATTGAATTCTATCAAATTGGTAACATGGCAGAATAGATTTCAGGCTCCAGAGTCAGGCCTTACAAAGAGGCATGTGGAGTCTTTGGATAAATTACTTTACTTCACTGAGACTGTTTCCTCACCCGGAAAATAAGGCTATTAAAAGTTTCTTCTCCACAGAAGTTTTAAGAAAATTAAATGAAGTGGTTAACATATAGGCTATTTCGTAGTTTGTGGAAAACAAAAATTAATCCATTTATTCAAATGTATTGATCTTCCTAAGACACTATTCTGCAGAAAGAAAACTAATCAGATGTTGCCAGATATTATAATGTTTTCTCCAACACACTACAAACTAATATTTTGATATTCATGCAGCTATGTTAGAAAGCGCACTGGCAGTACAGCTGGACACATCAGGAAAAACGTTTGAGTACTGAGTAATGTCGCACCTAGTGTGGGCATAGGGAGTAGCCATAGCACACACAGGGCCCGGCATTAGAGTGTAGATACAGCACGTTGTGGGGAGCAGTGAGTCTTTACAATACAGTGCTTAAAATTTCACAAATGGATGAATTCTCTAGAATAGAAAATTACCTGAAAACACATGAAGTCAAATGCAGAACAAAAAGAAATTTGTCCTATAGATTAAATGGGAAGTGGCAGGAAACTCAGTTGTCCTAAGACCTAGAAGCCCAAAATCTTTGAATATTTTACAACTTGGAAAAATCGAGGACCACTGAGGCAAACTGTATAGTAGATGTTGCCCTTTCTGCAAAAGCCTTCACAGTGGTAGTCAGACTGATAGGAAGTAAAAGAGGAGAAAGACTACAGAATATTTCTACCCTATGAAAAATTCAAGCCCAGCTGAGTGAAACATGATTTAGCAAACTCACAAAGTGCTTATGCATTTTTAAAAGAGGGAGCTCTTCAATCTACTCACACTTCAAATTCTCCACCTGCTAATGGCTGTGAGTACAATGCACATCATTTACAGCAACATCTGGGAAAACTGCTTTTCCCTGTCTTCTCTGTCAATGATGTAGGAGCCTGACCGTCTGGGAGCTCGGTGCTAGATTTAATTTATTGGGGTTGCTAAAAGACTCTTTTGGTATCCTAGCCGAAAAGTCAATAAGGGTGAAATTGATGTTTTTATAGTTCTGCTAACCTTGGAAAAGATACTGCACAGTGGAGATTGGGAATGGGCAGACTGAGTAAGCTTCTCAGAAAAACGGATCTTCAGATTTAGCAATCATCATGTCTTGCTTGTAGTTGACCTTTTTCACTCATGAATATTTGGCCCTGGATGTGCCCAGCTCCTCATTAGCAGGTGGTGATTATGGGAAAAACACACAGTAAAATAATCCCAGCATCAGTTAGAGCTAGTAAGACAAATAGACACCTTGACAGTTATCTTAATGGGGAGCATTTAATATAAGAAATAGGCTAAACAGATATGGGAAGAGTCAAATGTGAACGGTGACACTGAAGAAACAAAGACGCAGACACAAGGTGCAGCTACCACCCTGAAGTCTGGGAAGACAGAAGATGATGCAGTTATGCGAGCTTAGTTATAAGGCTTAAGAGAGGCATCTTGGGGAGGTGCATCGATACATCTGAGGAAGTGTGGTAACCTGCTGGGAGGCAGGAGAGGGGAGGAGGGAAGGGAAGGAGAGGAGGGGAAGGAAGAGAGAGGGGGAAGGGAAGAAGGAAGGAAGAAAGGATGGTCGTTAAGCAGTCAAACTAAATTCTCAGCTGTGGCGTACAGAGCAAGGCAAAGCGGAGCGGACCTGAGTTTAGAGACCACGCCTTGATAACAGATTAAGCTATACTGCCAGGCAGAAAACAAACTGCTTTTGACCTGCTAGAATGCGTGCTCTCATAGAGGACTTAGGAAATGGAAATAAAAGAAACCTGTCTCCTGGATTCAGTTCTTGCTCTGCTCCCTTTATATATCTCAGGTTTTGTATTTTCCCCGTGTCTTCTGCTTCTCACCTGCTTGATGCCCCTCCTCACAAAATTGGCTTAAGTACAACTTCTCCAAGTGGTTTTATCTATCCATCCCCCACCCAGGTGTAAGCTCATCCCACCAGCCTGCCCTTACTACCACAGCACCATGACGTATATTTAGGGATGTTTCTAGATTTTTTTCTTAATATGTGTTTTCCATACTAGACTATAGGGGTTGTGCTTCTTTCCTTCTAATTTCTAGGCAAACATGAGCCAGGATGCTAGAGCACACAGTAGTTTATGTTCAGTAAATATGTGCAGGACAGACAAGTGGAAGAGGAGGCTGATGGTAAAGAAAATGTAGCTTAGAGAGTGTATTTCTGTGTTGGAGAGTAAACCTTTTACCACTACAAAAGACACAAAAAGGTCACTAGAACAGAAAATATGTAGGCGCATCACTCAGCATTTCATTTGCTTGTGACCAAAACATGCTGACAGAGATAATAGCAAATTTCATAGCTCTCTCCAAAATTTTAAGCATATATACATATATATGTGTGTGCATGAAATGATCATCACTAACGATTAATTAATGTAAAACATCCTTAAATATTATACAACTTAAATAAAACAACCTAGAGTCACTACATACAATTCTCTGCCTTGGTAATATTCATTCACACCTTCCTAGCTCAGGTTTTTCACGTGTCAGATTTTACTTCAGTGCAACAATTTGCATAAAGTGAGAAATCTAGAATTCGGACTCCCTAGTTTGCTGTCTTGCTCTTTCAAGCATCAGTTCATGATGCATTTACTCTATTTTCCAAGTCCTTTTTACTCCTGTATTGCTTTATTCCCCATTTATTTGGGCATACTAGCCTCAGCTTTTTTTCAGCAAAGATCATAATTGGTTACTTCTGTCCAATAACAATTACTTTCCTTACAACACGCTCATCCTGACACCTCTTCCTGCCTAGTCCCCTTCATCTGATAGACTCTTTTTCATTGTTCTTCACCAATTTGGTGTAACCTGAAACAAGTGCCGTGAAAGCTACGAATTCTATCCATACATAGGCATCTTTTTCTCAGCCAATACCAAAGGTGAAAGGGAAGAAACATAGTCCACATGTGAAGAGAGGACCCCTTGCCTCCTGGTCACAGTGGGTAATTCAGGCAATGGCACCGGATACATCCAAGCCCTCACTGGGGCTGTTCTATTGGACCGTGTAGGTCAACTGGCCCTGAGATGTAGGAGGTAATTTGGCAGGGAAGACATGTGCACAGTGGCTGTCTTCCACACCAGTGAGAGAAGACATTCATGTAGCAATGCGCAAGTGAGACAAGCAGAATTAAGAAACAGACAAGAGAGAGGGCTGTGCATTTAGCTGTGTCCCAATTTGGTTCTTTATCTAGGTTTATAATTTTATAAACCTAAAGATCATCCTTTTGCTTAATTGAGTCAGAATTAATTTTTTGTTACAAGAGCCATGAATACTACATCAAATTCATATAAATAATAGTAATATTTAATATTTGTTGAATTTATCCTGCTCATCCTCTGATCACTTATGGCACTCTAAAACTGCTCTTTTGGGGATAAACAGTATTACTATTGCAAAGCTACTTTCTGGATGACCGGTTTCTTTTCGAGAATGGTAGCCTCATTCCTACACTAGCTCTCTTTTTTTTTTTTTCGACAAAATTCAACACATTCATGAAAAAAACCCTAAAGAAAATTTCAATAGATGGTCTTTATCTCAACCCGATAAAGGCTATCTATGAAAAATCAACAGCCAATATAATTCTAATGGTCAAAAACTAAAAACCTTCACGCTAAAATCAAGAACAAGACAAGGATGTCCACTGTCACCACTCCTGTTCAATATACTTATAGAAACATTAGCCACAGCAATTAAACAAGACAAAGAAATAAAAGGAATAAAGATAGGAAAGGAAAAAGTTGAACTGTCACTATTTGCTGATGATATGATATTCTACATAGAAGAACCAAAAAACTCTGCCAAAAGACTGCTATACTTAATTGACAGACTCCTTAAAGCATCTGAATACAAAGTCAACACTCAAAAATCAATAGCCTTCTGTATACAAAAAACAGACTCACTGAGAGAGAAATTAGGGAAACAATTTCTTTTGCAATAACATCCAAAAAATGAAATATCTAGGAATCAATCTAGTGAAGGAGACAAAAGACCTCTACACTGAAAATTACAGCACTCTGTAAAAAAGAGACAGAAGAGGATATAAGAAGATGGAAAGACATGCCTTGCTCCTAGGTAAGAAAAATCAACATAGTGAAAATGAACATACTTCCAAAACTTCTATACAGATTCAATGAAATCCTGATTGAAACCCCAATGGTATATTTCACAGAACTTGAGAATATAATCCCAAAATTCATTTGGATCCGGAAGAGACCTACAATGGCAAAAATCATTCTAGGCAACAGAGACATGGCATGGGGTATCACAATCCCAAACCTGAAACTATACTACAAATCCACTGTGATAAAAACCACATGGTACTGGCAAAGAAACAGACCCAAGGATCAATGGAATATATTAGAAGATGCAGAAACAACACCAGACATACTCAGCTACCTCATCCTTGACAAAGGAGCCAATCATCCTCACTGAAGGAAAGATAGCCTCTTTAATAAATCTTGTTGGAAAAACTGGCTTTCAACTTGACAAAGATTAAAACTAGATCCCTATCTTTCACCATGCACTAAAGTAAAACCCAAGTGGATTAAACATCTAAATATCAAAACAAAAACACTAAACTTACTGGAAAGTAAATTGGTAGAACTCCTGAAGATCTTGGCATAGGGGAATAATTTATGAACAGATCCTTAGCAGCATGAGAACTTGCACAAAGAATCAACAACTGGGATCTCACCATATTAAAAATGTTTTTGCACATGTGTGACTTATTTATTTCACTTAGGAGTATATCTTCAATATGTATCCATTTTCCTATGTATGACTCTAATTTCTCATTCTTCCTGGCTGAGTAATATTCCATTTTATAGAAAAACCACATCTTCTTTATCCAGTTTCCAACTGATGGGCAAATGGGCTGTTTCCAAGTTTTAGATACTGAATAGTTTCTCTGGTGTGAATAAACTATAGTAGTACATAAGATGTTAATGATATAATGGACAATGTGAAATAGGAAGAAAGCGGCTAAAGGTGTAGGGAAAGTGGGAAGGGTAGGGGAAAGCTAATAAGGGAAAAGAAAAAATATGAGAAAATGAAAAAATGGAAATGAAGTGTTTGTAAAGGGTGAGGGGAGGGGAAAGGAAATAAGGGAAAAGAAAAAATGTGAAAAAAGGAAAAATGGAAACAAAGTCTTTGAAAACAGGGAAGTGTGAAGGGGGTGAAGGGAGGGCAAGGGTATAGGAAAAAATAAGAACCAAGATATATCATGTAAAGGTACAGTTTCCCAATGATAAATGTAACTGTGTTTTTTTTTTGCTTTAAATGTACCAATAAACTTAATGGGAAAAAATTTAAAAATTAAGATCTGTTATCCCAGCGGAATTGTTTAAGAGCTAGAGAACTCAGTGAATTTTAAGAGAAATACACGAAATAAATGAAGGTTCTTAAAACAGTTATTAGTCACAAGTTATTCTGAAGGAAGTTAGGGCTGACTAGAAAACTTTGAATGCAAAAGAAGGTCAACCAAGAACATAATGCATAAGTTCACTGTTGCAGGTCCACATAAATACAGTAGGTGTCTAAAGATAGAATCACAGTGAGACCTTGATGGATGAAGAGGACACTAAGTACCCTCCTTTTTAATGAGAAATCCACCAAGAGCATGGAAAGAGAAAGGTTATAACAATGTCAGAGTCCAGTTTTTATCTATAGTCCGGTTTGAGACTGTGGCAGAGACACAGCTGGGAAGCTGTGGCATCACGTGGCCCAAAGATGGATATAGCAAACCCAACTGGAGAGGATTTCCCATCTGAACAGTCTATCATCTGGGAGCGGGAAAAGTCTCTCAGGAAGACTGTTACTGAGATAAATAATGGAAAGAATGGATAAAATAGTTTGAGAAAGGCAATTCCTGCAAGTAACCACATGCTTAACACAGAGAGGGGAGAGAGAGAGAGAGAGAGAGAGAGAGGGGAGAGGCAGAGAAGGGGGGAGAGGGAGGGTGAGCAGAAGAGACACTTCACAATGATAACGCCTATCTAGCACCTACCTTATGTTGGACGAGAAAAGGCTGGGCACTTTCCCTGCATCATCTCATTGAGTCCTCAAAGGCAGCAGAGTGAGAGGCAGAGATCATAATGCCTAATTCCTACCTCTTAGGGTAAATGGGTAGCTAAAGGAGACCCACTCTTCTCAAATACCAACCAGAGAGGCTGATACTCTGTCCGAGATTGGCTCACAATAAGCACTAACATGTATCGTTTAACTGTATATACTTTGTCTAAAGAATACCGCTCAGACATCTCAGTTTGAAATTAGTTTATCACAATTGGACCCTCCAGAAGAGGAAGCTTGGCAATGCCTGGAAAATGTACTTTCGAGAAATACTTGACGAATGAATCAACTATGAGCACCTGTCATATACTGTGTATGTCTGTAAGGTCTTTATAAACATTTTATTTGTATTAACACTTTAAGTCAAGGTGTTTCAACCTCAGCACTACTGATGTTTATGCTACCCCATTTCTTGTGGGAGATAGGCCTGTGCACTGTGGGACATGTGGCATCATCCCTGGCCTCCATCCACTGCCTTCTAGCATATACTTCTCCTCAGTCGAGACAACTAAAAATGTCTTCAGACACTGCCAAGTGTGCCCTGACAGAGGGTGGAGGATCACCTCCAGTTGAGATCAATTGATTTAGCATCAGCGTTCCTATTTGAGAAGGAAAATCAATTTCGTAAAATTTTACTATTTGGCTCACGGGTCACCAAGATAGTAACAGGCAAAACTATGATTTGGTTTTTGGTGGCTCTGACTTCAAGGCTAATGTTCCATCTCTATGTTGTGGCACTTCTGTGAAACATTGCCTTTTTGACAGGAGCTTATCAGGCAAAAACCCAACCATCCAATTCATCATGAGTAGTCCTGGAAGAAGCGTGGTGCAAAGAGACCAAGAGTATTGAGCTGTCCTTTCTTCTTAAGGGAAATGGGAAGAGCACTTCATTTCCACCAGGCAGACTTCAGGTGATACAGAATAAGAAGTCGTGCAGAGTTTAGCTGCTGTGCAAAAACATGCATCTCTGATGATTGGTCACTAACTAAATACTATTCTTTTATATAAGTTTCAAAATGGAACAAACAAAGTGAAGCTAAGCAAGAATTTTCCCCACAGAGCAGCAGTCTATGGGGAAACATTAATTGAGGGCTAACTGCGCCATGTGTTGATTTCTCCAGTTTCCTTAGCAGAGACAGAGACTTGCTCATTTGAGAGGACAGCAGCCCAATGCAATGGACTCTGTTGGCCTTCACATTGCGCAGAAAGGCGAACTGAGTCACAGAGAGGTTTAGCAACTAACTGAACATGTTTAAAAGATGGAGGCAGGCAGTCGGATCCCAGAATTTCCAGAGAGGCAGGCAGTAACTCCTGTAGTGCAGAACTCAGGGTTTGATTTAAAGACAAGAATGGGGCACAACTCCACAGGTGACATGCAGTTTCTTCATTTGAAAATGTTAGAAATAACAATATTTTTTTGGCTAGGAGAGTAGAAACTGAATGCTATGATTGAGCTACAGAATTACTATAGTGCCTAGAATACATTCGCCGGCCACTAAATAACGAGCTTTAAAAACAAGACTGATTAATTTTTATTCATAATTTGGGAAGATTAACATTAATCACACTGTGAATATCTTAGAAGAGAATTCAATGAAAATAACTGTAGATAATCCCTTATTTTACCTGTTATTCTTTCAGTGTACATTCTACCCAAAATACCCCATCAGTTTACTGAACTAGTGTCTCTACTTTGTACTTCCATCCTGGCTACCATGATCGGCCCCACTTACACAAATTGATCATATTTACGGAAACACCGTCAACACACAAGTATACTGACACTGAAGGTTTCCAACTCTTGGTTCTCTGTGAGAAAGATGGCCATATGTGACCTCCAGTGACCCAAAGGACAAATGGAATTCCTGAAATCGATGATGAACTGGGCACTGTGATGACAGTTCACTGTTCACCATAACTCACTCTTGCCTGTTATTGCTAAATCACATTAGATACACAAAAGTGCATAACCTCGTAAGATTTCCTAACTCACTCTGATGGGGAGAAATAGTCTTGAAATGTGAAATTCACCATTGCTTCTACAGTGAATTCACTTAAACTCTTTTATATTTTTCTTATTTAATTTATTGGCACATTTTTGGTATACAGTACAGTTACATTCATCATAAAACTCTTTTAAATGATTTGAAAGGTGTATCCTATGAACAGTAAGTGCAAAGCAGTGCAGCCAAAATAATAGCACTAATAATTTCCAGACCAGAGGGAAAAGAAAATAAATGGTAAATCCCTGAAATCAATATTGCAAAGTTAGATTGAAAAATATTTGAATTCTATATTGCTCAGCTCTATGGATTTAACACACTACTCCCTCTGGATTGGTGATTAAACCTTCAGTAACATGCATACTCTTAGTTCTTAACATTTGGAAAAAGACACGGGAAAAACATTTTTAAAACAAAGAACCAAAAGAGAAGTATTCTGGAAATAGAACATCTTCGGGGGCTTTAACATTTCATTCTATTTCCTTCTCATTTTTATCAGATGGAATTTTCTTTTTTCTCATCGCACCTTGCTAACACTGAAGGCAAAAAGAATTCCTGAAAGAAGTTTGTTTTTTATTTTAAAATCTAAAGTTAGGCAATATTTATATCAGATTGTTAAGAAAGCAGTTATTAAATCATTCAATTTAGAATTCTAATATAGATTACTCTGACCCAAAAAGTGGTACTTAAATATTGAGCAGAGAAGAAGCAATCGAAAAGGGTAAATGGAGAAGAATAAAAATCTGGAGACAAAGAAATACAATACCAATACCAGAATAAGATTAAAAAAGCAAATTTGAGATGGTAAAAGAAGCAAAGGAGACACCAGCAGAGTAAAAAGGAAGAAGGGAAATAGAAGCAAAATAGAAAATTTTGGGTTGGGTAATGGAAGCACAATCAATTCCTAAGAAGAATCTGGAAAACAAATCCTAGTAATCAGGGTAGTTTTCTGGGTCAATAAATGTAACTCTCAAGACTATGTACCAGGGCCCCCAGTACATCTTCAGGTAGTAGAAAAAGTTCTAGCAGTATCCTTGGAGAAAGTTGCATGTGTCTATAGACAGGATTGAAAAATAAATAATGTTAGGAAGAAAAGACTCATAGAAATTCTGTGTGATATCAAAAATAATGTGCGATGGCCAGGAGTGAGAGAAAACAGGATGTATTTGGGGATCCAGAGCAGTACACTGGCTGCCAACATGTGAGACTGAGTAGCAGAGGTGAGAGAGACGTGGAGTTAGATCATGAAGGGTCCTGTTAGAGTGGACGAGGAGAACCATTAGTGCCTAGATCATCAGTGCTTTAAAGCGTGGAGAATTGAAAGCTGTAAGAAATGGCAGAGGGGTCAAAGACTAGTTAGGAGGCTGTTAAAATAACCTAGGGTTGAGGACATGGATAGTATAAGATACAGGTATTGCAAGTAGAAAGAAGCAGCTAGATTCCAGACCTATTCAAAAGATGAAGGGGACAGATGTGACTGAAAGGAGAGATATGTAAAGAGGGTTCCAGAAGACCTTGGCTGAGGCAGCCGGTGCCTGATGCTTTCATTCTCTGAGGTAGGCGATCTGAGCTGAAGATAATGAGTTCAATTCGGGAATTGGAGGCCTGCAGAACATTCAAGTCAATAAATCCTGTTCTCCTTCTTTGTTAACACTATTTCAAATTTTCCTTTTTCATGCTTCTCCCAGAATCTCAAAAAGACCCCTTTGTTTCTATAATTCTATGATATGCATGTATTTATACACTTGTATGGTTCAGAAAGATACAAAAAAGAAAACTGAGCTCAGAAAAATGAATGCAGGGTAGCTTACATTTTTCTATAAGATTTAACTTTACTTTTGTGCAAAGCTTGTCTTTCACTAGATTGTGAGTTATAGGCTCCTGAAAAGTAAGTTCCCATTTGAAAGAGAGTTCCTAGCTGAAAAATATGCTTATTTCATTTTAACAAAGATTTGAGGAGACTCGAGACTTGCAGGAAGTGAGAAATTATAGCACCTAGTATTGTAAAACAATAGATTATAGAACTTTTCGACTCATTTTACCTCATTTGATCCTCACATTCATTCACTCAACTAGTATTTGGCCACTGTCTGCCAGGTCCTCTTTCATCATAGGCAATTTACATTCTACTAAAAGAGATGAACAAATAAATAAAAGATAAAGCTTCAGAAAGTTTCAAGTGCTATAAAGAAAATAAAACAGGACAATATGGTAGAGTAACTTAGGATGAGGGAGTTATAGTCAGTTGGCAGAGTAGCCAGAGGTCATCAGGGAAAACGACATTTGAACTGGGACCAAATGTCTAAAATAAGCCAACCCATCAAGATCCTGCAGTAGACAATACCGGCAAAATGAAGAGCAGATGCAGAGGTCCTAAGGCATTCTGAAATAGCTGCCCAGGGAAAGGGAGGAAGACCCACGCGGATTGAATGCTCCCAGAGGAGGAATGGTAGTGAATGAAGTTAGAGAGACAGAAGCCAAATCATGTAAGGTCTCAAAGCTTATAACCAGGGAGAATTTAAAAGAAGGACAAAAAGTAGGATGATTTTATGAAAGGAGCTGCATGACGTAATTACAAGTTTCTTCTGTGTGTTCTCTAGGGAACTGGTTACACGTAAGCAAGATGAAGATGGGAAAACCAAGTAGGAGGCCTCAGGAGACATCCAAGCAAGAGAAGATCATCAGTTCTAGAAGTGGAGACAAAGAGGGTAGACTACCTGACATAAATTCCCTTGTTCCTCTTTTACAGAAGAGCAAAATGAAGCTTCAAGGTTAGTGACCCCAATATCCTGATTATTTATGTCAACAAAGTTTCGTTTTTTGACAAGAAGATGCTTTCGAAGTCTCTAACTCCTGCACGCGGAGCACTTACTTGGTTCGTGTTCTTGGTGATCTGCACCTGCTGGGGTTGTTTGACTTCACAAACTCGAGCCTGGAGTTTAATTCTACAATCAGAAATCATTACATTGTTTGTAAACAACGGCAGGCTATGATAAATATGCATTCTGGTTAATTACTGTCTCCCGTGTGCCGTCTGCACTTTCTCTTTTCCATCATCCTGTCATTTCATAATACCTGATTGTGAGTTCTCCACAACAGGAAGAGGAAAAAAAATAGCTGCAAACAACTGAAGTGCGAGAAGACAGCCCTGTATCCCGATGGGTTCTTAGGAACAGCAGCAAACATGAAGTTCAAACACGATTGAAAACCAACAGGCTTTCAGTATGTTCAACATATATATATATATATATTTTGGTTTTTATATCATGTTTTTATCCAAGAGAGAGTTTCTAATAGATTTCTATTATAGCCCATCCCTGAGGCTGAATTAGTAAGCATATAGTAAACCAAACTCCATTAGGGCATAAACATTTGCCTTTTCTTTTTTGACAGCAGGACCAAGGAGTAGTTAGTAAACATTCTGGGACTGAGTTCCTTTATCTATAGAACAGCAGCTTCTGCATCAGAATTCTTGGAACAGAATATGAAGTCTCCATATGGCTTATTAAATACCAACCATTCACATATGGTGCATACAGGTGTTGTGCAACTCAAGTGGCAGTGCATGGGAAAGGCAGTTCACACAGAGGTAAGAGCATCGGCTGTGAGGTCAGACGAATCTCAGAATCGATTTCATGTCTGCTGTTGATCACTTACATGATGCATGTGGGCTACTGAATCTCACTTTGCTGACCTGCAACAGGGGGACAATAAAACCTGCTTCCTGGGGTTGTTTGAGAAGTAAATGCAAAGATCTCTGCATGATGCTTGACCTCCGATAATCTCTTAAATAAATATAGTTGTGCTTATCAGTACTTCTTATGCTTAGTACTAAACTGTCAGTTTCTTAGGGACCACCCTTGTTTTATTTCTCTCACTTGAAGAGAATGAATTTGCACACACAATAGGAGCCTTCTCCACCATTAAGAGGCTTGGGCTTGTCTCACTCCACCCCCTCCACCCACTTCCTCATGACCACTCATGAGTGGGAAGATGGCAGCCTGGATTTCTGGATTACTGAGGGCTCTGAGCAAAGGCATCTCTGCTGTGCCACTGGACAACTGTACCGCACCAGACGTACCACAAGACCTGCATCACAGACCCAGTCTGGTACAGGGATTTGGCTAAATTCCTAACAGCCCTATGTTTTGTCATCCCTAATTTCGACTATATTATTGGCCCAATTACACTCTTCTGTTTTCTTTATGCCAAACAAGAGTGTTATTGAAAGTATTTTGCAAAATAATAATATCACAAAACATTTAAGATAGAATTCATGCGGTTGGTGTCATTTCCTTTATTTTCACTCTTCACTTTTAATCTCATTCACACTGGACAAGTCTCCTCAGCAGAAGAGATGAGCTCCTTGGTCAATGTTTTTATTTTCTCCTTCTACTTCCTCTATTATTCCGTAATGTTTGTATATTAAGTTTCTTGCCTCATTGACTATTCAGATTATCCTTTCTGCTTAAAATACCTTTCCTTAGCTGGGCATGGTGGCGCATGCCTGTAATCCCAGCACTTGGGAGGCTGAGGCAGGAGAATCACTGTGAGTTCAAGACTAGCCTGGACTACAGAGTGAGTTCCAGGTCAGTCTCAACTACATAGTGAGACCCTGTCTCAAAGAAACCCCCAAAAAAATAAATAAATAAATAATCTTTCCTTCTTCTCTCTGCCTGGTAACTTATCAAAGAATCAGCTTCAAAACCAGGGCATGACTTGATTGCTACCATGCCCAGACTGGACCTCCTGGAAGATGAATCAGTGAGTTCTCCTCCACCCTCACATCTCTCTTACACACTCATTACTGCACAATAAGTGAACTCTAAGCATTAGACTCTTAGCCCTTTACCAGCAGGCATCACACCTAATCATCTGTCTCCAGACCAAAGCAAGGTATCTGACATGTAAAAGTCACTTTCCCCAGTCATTCAAGTGAGCAAATAAATGAAATATATATTTAATTGATTAAGCTTCTGATCACAATTTATTAAACACTAATTATACTTAAATTCATATACTGCAAGGATAATCACTTTTCCATTACAAGTTTGCATTTCATATAAGTATAGTTTAATTTGTTTCCTCAACTATTTCAGTTTAAGATTGAATTTCATCTTCCATCAATGATTATGTGGATGCTCTATTTAGAAAGGTTCTACATCCCCCCTCCTCTCAGATCTTTAATATTTTCAATAAGAAGAGTTTGTATAATGTAAAGTGTGACAATATTAAGGGAAACCCAATTTTAAAATGACTCTCTTTGCAAGTACTCATCTTTTGGAGTCATTACAAGAGAATCCTGTGGTGTTCTGTTTGTACTACACCTACCAAAAGGAAAAAAAAAAAGTTGTGATATAGTCTCAAAGAGTGTTTTCAATGTACAATTTAATATGTCAACAAAAATACAAATAAAACAGGGAAAAGGACAATTCTTATCCAAATGTGTTCAAAAGCCTATATTTACCCAACTATAGATTTATCAGTCAAAAATGCACAAACCAGCTAAATGAAGTCATTGAATCATACGTTAAGGAGTGAACAGTTAGCCTGAAACCAAAGCAATTTACTTTCCTCAGCTGAATGAAAAACAGACAGGAGAAGTTTGGCACTCAACCTGTTTCATAATATGTGCCTAATAAATCTAGGCTATGGTAGATCCTTTTGTGTGTGTGTGTGTGTGTGCGTAGAGAAGAATGAGAGACAAAAGATAGAACAAGTCAGAGAGAAAAAGAAGTATATAACTAGAAAACAGAAATAGTTTGTGTTTTCACATATAGTTGCTTTTTTTTTTTTTTTTTT
>NW_022900915.1:13254451-13267466 GCF_012274545.1 Fukomys damarensis
TTGTTTTTTTTTTTTTTTTTTTTTTTGGTACCAGGGATCAAACTCAGGTCCTCCAGTCTTTGAGAGGCAGGCAGCAGAACCACTGAGCTAAATCCCTGGCCCTTACATGTAGTTGATTTTAATTTTTAAAAATATATGATTTTCTCATGTATTTTCTTTGACATTAAAATGTTAGTGTTAAAGGTCAATAACTTACTCTTATGTACAGGGTGTATGTTCAGGATCTCCATTGGATACCTGAAAGTGAAGATAGCACCAGGCCCTATAGATACTATTTTTCCTATATCTACATACCTATGGTAAAGTTGAATTCATAAATTAGGCTCAGTAAGATATTAACTTGAAAAACAATAAACAGAGGGCTTTGGAGTCATTATTAAATAAAAGTCTCTCAAATACCAGAACTGTGTTAACATAACAGTGATTCTGATGACTAAGTTACTTCGAGCAGGTAATTTATCGTGTGGATGTGCTTAACAAAAGAAGGATTTACATCACAGAATGAAGCAGGAAGGCTGAGAAAGTTAATTATGCTTAGAAATGTGAGCAGTTTAAGACTTATGAATTATTTCAGGATTTTTCCATTTAACATATTTGGACTGCAGTTGACTATAACTGAAAGTATAGAAAATGAAACCACAGATATGGGGTGAATACAATACTTAGTGAACAGGGTTAAGTTCCAAAATATTACCTTTATTTTTGCTATTTGAGGAATTTGTGAAAGATCACGCAAGCCTGTTACAATTTTAAATGGCATAGAAGGAGACATACTAAGAGCTTGTTTTTATATTTGAACCATATTTGCATTTTTAGCATTCTAAATGCTGAGCACGTGGTTTACCATTGTGGTTCCGGTACAGGAGAATCGGGCATGATACTGGGGCACCAAGAAAACTGTGCCTGCAGAATTGCAAGTATGTTCAGGCCTTGTCAGATTGTCTCATTCCAAGTTTATGGAAGCGCTTTCTTACACACCATAGATGGTCAAATCTCCACCTCAATGCTTCACACCTTCTTTAAATACCTCCAGTTCTAACTCGAGTCATTCTTTCACCCTACTGCTAACTTTTTAAACTGCTACAATCCTTTGCCCTATGGTGACTGACACATCCTCTAATCTCAGCTCCTTCCATTCCACTATGGGGTCAACCGATCTGGCCCTCAGTCCAGTGCTTAGGTAGAGAAGGAACAGAAGCTGGGCTTTGGGAAGCACCAAACTCCATCACTTGAGTCTCCCTCAAGCTTCCTTTCCTGATCTGTCCTTTGCACTTCTCTTGGTCCTCAAATTATGCTACCATAATCCCTACCACAGCAAGGGAAGACTTTACTGTCCAGTAAAAATGAATGCAAATGCAATGAGAGAATGCAGGCCCTTCATGCATGGTGCTGGGGATCACACTGCACGACTGTGAAATACGTAAGAATTCTGGCTGAGGAGTGGAAAGAGTCCTGCACTTTGGAAGGAAGGAGCCATGTGAAATGAAAAGAATGTTGACTGAGACACCCCTATTTGTCTCTCTTCAATGTTCCTTTATTGAGGGGAGAAGAAGAAAGGCCCTCTCTGCCTCAGGGAGAAGCTGAAGGAGGGGGATCAATACAGACAACAGGGAGCTAAGACCTCCAATATCCTTCTGGAACACCAAAGTCTGTACTAACTGCCTCAAAGGTTAAACTAGCTGATATGCTTCAAAATGTAACCTCCAGGAAAGCAAACTCCTTTGTCTGCTTTATCTACTGCTGCAACCTTCAGATTTCTTCATGTACTGAATCGGTGTTGACCATTTGACCATTGTCGTAGTGTATTACAGGAAAGCTTAGGTTGAATAAGGTCTAAAATTTTACAAAACAGGAACGTATTTAATAAACTTTCTTCTGTGGAAAAAAAAGCAAGGAAAATAGAAACTTTACCTAGTGTATTTGGTGAGGATAAATGAAGATCAGTGTGCGTGAATGTTTGTCAGGATGATGAATATCAGATAAGTGCAGCAAAGTAAATATCCCATGCTTTTTAAGTTTACATGGGAATTGTATAAAGTTTTGCCTGCTTGTCTTGTAGGGTGCTCCTGAAGAACAGAATGTGGTACTGACCATCACGCACACCTCCAGTGAGGTAGTAGAACTCCACAAGTACCCTGGGATGGCTCGTCACATACATCCAGAAATGAGTTCAAAGAGGAAGAAAGCACTTGATCCCTAGCTGGAATGCAACTGTCTAGTTTGAACAAAATTCCTCAGGAAATGGGGTGCCGGGTCCACATGATCTCCAATATTTGAAAAGAAAGAAAAGAGAAAGAAAGATATCTCACATAAAAGACTCAAATGCAATGATGATCTCAGAACACAGCAACTTCAGAATGTGGTATAAGAATGCTGGAGTCTGTAAAAAAAAAAAAAAAAAAAAAACAGGGTCTAGCTGGAATGCAACTGTCTAGTTTGAACAAAATTCCTCAGGAAATGGGGTGCCGGGTCCACATGATCTCCAATATTTGAAAAGAAAGAAAAGAGAAAGAAAGATATCTCACATAAAAGACTCAAATGCAATGATGATCTCAGAACACAGCAACTTCAGAATGTGGTATAAGAATGCTGGAGTCTGTAAAAAAAAAAAAAAAACAAAAAACAGGGGCGCAACTTTCATGAACAACTCTACCCAAAATATGAAGCTCGGGCCTAGTGCTTTTTGAAAGGAGTTAAAATGTGGCCTAATTCAGAGAAAAACCGTATCACTAGTTTTAGTGAAGAAACCTCTTAGAAGGGAAGAAGTCAGTCACCCTATCCACTAGGGTGGGGTAAAGAAGATGACAGAGTTTGCTTCTGTAAGCTAAGATATTGATGAAGCAGCTTTATGAAATTCCAAGTCATCCCACAGAAAATCAAATAAGTTTTAATTAGAATTCTAACCACAAATTTTCATATGGCCTTTTTGAAAAAATAGGTTTCATATTAGATGCTTACATAGTGGCAGAAATGTGGCTCATTTGTAGCTTGGGCACCATCTTAAAAATTTGGCTTGAGAAGCATCAGTATGGTACAGAGATATTAAGGGCAAAATACAGAGTCGTGTTAGCTATAGCAAATAGATGCTCTCTTACAAAACAGCATGGATTTGTACCATGTCCCTGTGACAAAATTTAAAAAATATATAAATTTGATATAGCTGTCTCTGGTTCTTTGAAATTTTTATTTAATAAAAGACATGGATAGTCCTGCATAAATTGGACACTGAAATTAAAAGAGCTAAAAAGTATTTTGCTGAGGAGACTGAATTCTAAGTTATGCAGCAAAGTAGGGCACAAGGTAAGGACAGGAGATTACCACAGAGGTGACATGCTCACACATACTCTTGGAATCTACTGTTGATTTCTGGAGTGCAAGAACATGTTAGAAAAATGCTGTGTCAACCTTCTCATTAAAAGAAATTTCGGAGGTCAATTCGCCTTCATTCCAGCCTTGTCTCACCTCCAAAATTTCTGTGGGAAAAGATTACTTGGTTCATGTGACACCAATAGCCTGGCCGTGATATGACATCAAAACCAAACGGGGCCAACTCTGAGGTCGTTAGAGAAATTCAGTCTTGCAAAAGGTTGACACAATTTTTAAATCTCAGTCCCAGATTGAGAACGGTCTAATACCAGCTAGTAGGCAGCCACTTCTGGATTTGAAATGAGAATTTTGATAGGGCCAGCCTTCTTCCCTCCAAAAATGCGCTTCTTCCTGTGACTGACAAAGAATTCTACCATGGTGACTATCACAACACTAAGACTGTTCAATGATGAATAGTTTATTAGTGGATTTTATATGGCGATAATTACATTTCATTATTATTTCTGTGAAATAAATTATTCTTAGATTTGTCAAATTAATAAATTGAAATTCATATGAATTAAGAACTTTCCCTAGGTTTTCAGTTAATGTAGACAAATAGGGGTGCTTGTGACACTAAATTCCACCATTATTTCTTTTAAGGCATTTTATCTTCCAGACTTTCCTAACAAAATCCATAAGATCATAAAGACATCTTGAACTGGCCAGGAGACACAACTGATGGTGAAGTTGCTTCTTTCTAGCATCAAAATGAGAGGAAGACAAGAAGGAGCGGCACGTACTGTCATTTTTGATAGGAGAAATGCCACGAGAGTCAGAAGTTCATGCTGGCTGCTTGGGTGAATTTAGTAGGGGATTCTGAGAAATCAAAAGCGACCAGAGGTACAGGGAACACATCAGCAGTGACGGGAGATGTGCATCAAACAGCAGTGATGCAGAGATGCAGAGACACTTCGCTGGCCTATGATCAGGTCTAATTACAGATTACTGCCCCGACAACACACACAGATGAAGCAGGGAGCTCTAGCTTCAGGGACGAAGGGGCCAGAAGTGCCAAACTCCTTCTCTGGACATTTTAGATGCATTCTTCACTTCCTCCAAGACACCCTTCTATTGTTGCCTATATGTGATGACAGTGGACTGAATGATTTTACCATTCGATTCCTATGTCTCAGATATGATTAGCAAGATATGCTGCAGGTAGAATGCACAGTTCCTCAATACCGGGAACTTCAGAGCCAGGAAGTTCTTTTCTGTACTGTTGATACCTTATTTCTTTCCTTCTTTCTCACACAGCCTTTATGTTCTATCTTCACGGTAATGAAAGGCTCTGTTTCATTTTGGCCCAGATTTGACAGCTGATTTGGCAAATAATCAAGGCTAACTGGTCATTTTCAAGTGCTCTAAGTGAATATACCCAAGTAATTCCCATGTTTTGAAACCTGGATACTCTATTTTTCTCTAGCAGAGATCTTTCTCTCTTCCCCCCTCCTTTCTTTTTCCTTCTCTTCTGTCTCCTCCTTCTTCTCTTTCTCCTCTTATTAGACACATCCTTCTTATAACTAACAGTCACTTTTTCCCTTCCTCTGCCGGAAGCAAAGATTATTCTGCATCACCACAAACTGACACTCTTGAATCTGTATTTCATCTAAGTTTCATTCTCTTTCTTGATTCACTAATCATGATCCACAAAGATGAGTTAAATTTTATTTAGTTGGTTCAAACTCAGATTATCCTGAGAATTCACAACATGTTTAATCTCAGGATTACGCTCTATCCAAAATTCCTCCTACTGAAGTAACTCATAGGGTGAAAGAATACTTGTTAATGTGGAAGAGGAGGTGCATCTTTCCACTCAATCTGATCATTGAGAAAATATTAGGAACCCACTAATGGCTTTGATGGGAAATATTAGAGAAGTGCTTATTTGTAGTTCCAAAGAGAATGACCACAGAAATTAGTATGCTGTGACTAATACAGGTTCATTCCGAACTGTAAGATCTTTCCACATCTCTCTCCTTCTTGAATATTCATACTGCTAAAAGAGATATCTGAGGTGCTTCTTACAGTTAAGGAGTAAGGATGCTGAAGAGAAGACCTGAGAATACCTGTGTCTGAGCCATGATGTTGAAGTGATGAAATCCCAGTTCCAATTTGCCTCCGGAAATGTAATGCATTCATATTCCACGTACAGCTACAAAGTCCCTCAAACTCACTTTGAAAGTTTGCTTAGAGTCTAAATAAATCAAACTGAAAGACTTAATTATGAAACCCCAGAGCTAGTCATGAGGATAATAAAGTGCCTGGATTTCTGTTTCAATAGAAATATGAATATTTTAGCAGCTCCTAACTGCTTGTGTTCTATTTCACAATTAATGATTGAAGTTTGATTTTAATAGAGCTTTAAAAGTGGTCCTTGTGTTTCAGTCCTTCTTATAGCACTGGTTCATCTCTTCCAACATTAGTTAATGCTCCCCTTTTAGTATGATCATCATAGTCAAAGAGGAAGACAGTGGAGGAACCTGGTCCACATCACAGCAAAACAAAGAGCCAGCGGTCAATTTCTGATGCTGTCTGTGTCACCTACACTAGGTACAGGTTTGAGACTGAACACAATTTGGATAAGCTAACTGTTCTGCTTAAAATCTGTTCTGTTCTTTAGCTGGGAATTATGACTTGAGACCCTATGGAAAGGAGGCATGAAAGGAAGCAGGGTAAGTTGTTCTGAGATACTCTAATCAGATGAAAAATATTTAATATATTCTAAGAAAATCACTAGTAGAGCATTTCAAAAGCTTTATTAAATTATAATTCATAGAAAAAAGTGCACAAGTTGAATGTATACAGTTGGATGAGTCCAGACATAGGCTATACACAATCTGTGATACCATCCCCATGAGCAAAGTAATGAACATGTCATATCCATTGCCTCAAAATGTTTCCTTATATCATGTGTTGCTTATTTTTTAATAGAAGTGTTTAAGATAAGATTTAATTTTTTAATCGAGTTTAAGTGCTGAGATACTATGTTAACTGTAGGCAGTCTATTGTAGAGCAGATGCCTACAGCTTACTCATCGTGCATTAAGCAAACGTAGATCATCTAGCATCATCTTCCTCATTCTCTCTCTCCCAAGTTCCTGGCAGTCACAGTTCTGTTCTCTGCTCTTCTATTGGTGTGACTCTTTCAGATACCTCATGTAAGTGCCATCATACAGTATTTCCCCCGTAACTGGCTTATTTCTTTTAGCATCACATCTTCCAGGCACATCTATGTCATCGCAAGCGGTAGGTTTCTCTTCCTTTCTAAAGACTGGATAGTTCTGCTATATGTATATGCCATACTGTGTTTATCCATTAATGTGTCCGAAGATATTTGGGTGGTTTCCATACCTTGGACATAGCCAAGCATGCTGCAATGAACATGAAAATACTCTTTATGAACCTGGTTTCAGTTAAATTTGGGATTTCTGGATCTTATGGTAGCTCTACTTTTGGTATTTAAGGAAAATCCTCATTGTTTTCTATGGCTCCTACATCATTTTATATTTCTACCAACAGTTCAAATTTCTCTACGTTCTTACCAGCAATTATCTTGTTATTTTTCTAACAGTCATTCTAATGGGTGTGAGGTAATAGCTCATTGTCATTTTGATTTATAAATCTCTGATGATTTATGATACTGAGCACCTTTTTATATATGGATGGGCATTTGGGTATTTTTTTGAAATATCTATTCAGGTCCTTTGTCCAGTTTTTGATTGCTTATTAATAAGGTGTTTTCTATGTATTCTTTATTTTAATCTTTTATCAGATAGTGGTTTGCAAATATTTCCCCCATTCTATAGGTTGACTTTTCATTGTTATTGAGTTTTTTTTCTGTGCAGAAGCTTTTTAGTTGGATGCCATTCCACTTCTCTATTTTCCTTTTTGTTGCCTTGCCAGACCCAAGAAAGTATTGCCAACACTATTATTGAAAAGATTTACCCCCACAGTTTCCTAGTAGTTTTACAACTTCAGACCCAATGTTTTAAGTCTTTAAGAAGTTTTGAGTTGATTTTTGTCTACAGTGAAGGATGAAGATCCAGTTTTATTCTTTTGCATGTAGATATCCAGTGTGCCTAGCACAATTTGTTAAAGGTATTACCATTTTCCCATTCTGTGTTTTTTGCATCCTTATGAAAGTTCAGGGCTGGGGATTTAGCTTGGTGCTTCCCAGTGCCTGCCTTGCAAGCACAAGGACCTGAGTTCGATCCCTGGTACAAAAAGAAAAAACGAAAGAAAGAAAGAAAGTTAAGTTTATTGTATTTGCATTAATTTATTTCTAGGCTCTTTATTCTTTTCCATTAGCCTAAATGTCTATTGTTGTGCTGGCTTCATACTGTTTTTATTACTATGGTTTGGTCACATATTTTGAAATTAAGATATACAGTTTTCCCAAGTTTGCTCTTTCACAAGATTGGCTTGTTATTTTGGATCTATCTATGTGAATTTTAGGATTTTTTTTTTTTTGTAAAAAATGCCGCTGACATTTTGATGGAGATGACATTGATCTATAGATATAAATGTTTAAACAATACCAAGATTTTCAATCCATGAATACTGAGTATCTTTCCATTATTTGCTTCTTCAATTTCTTTCACCAATGTTTCATAGTTTTCAGTGTAAAGGAATTTCATCTCCTTAGTTCAATTTATCCCTAAATCTTGAAAAAGATCTTAGAGGAAAGCTCTCTAAGTAGACGTCAGTCTAGTTTAAATGTATCTGTACACGGACAAATGCATATGTATGTAGTCTACATGTATATTTATGTTTATATATGTGAAATGTGCATGTGCACATGGATATTCATGGTAAGAAAATCAGATAAAAGCATTTAAAAAACACTGCAGTTCTATCATAGAGCTACTTACTTTTGCTATCTTCATGTGAGTCCTTTCAGATGCTATATCGCTATCTTCCCACACTGTAAAGATATCTCTAACATTATTCTTAACAGCTTCATGGTGGTTCTCTGGCTGTACCAAAAGTCTATCTTATTCAAACCAAGATGAGTTGCTAGATGTCTATTGGGACACCATGTGATACAATAAAAGCCATTAGGAAGAAGTGGTTTCTCATTTTTCCTAAGAGAAGAAGCATTAAGAAAAGGAGATTTGATGAAGAGAATATGGAGACAAATCAAAGTCTTTAATCCAGAGCTTAGTCTTTGGAATCATGATTTAATCTAAAACAGGAAGCCTCCTTAGAGCTGTCATTGAAGAAATATGCTTGCTTTTGTCTCTGGTGCTGTTTTAATGCAACTGCTGATGAGAATCCATGCCTCACAATACAACAGCCAGGCCAAGCATATTTTACAGTGGCAGGTCCAATTTCCAACTTTAGCCTCAGTGCTATGAATATAATATTTTAATATCAGCTAGAGAAGTAAATACCCTATGAAGATCCTGCTTTGCAACTCATTCTTCTTAATAAAGCTTCCAATGATCAAAGTGTAGTCTCCGTTCACCTCTAAGCAGGAACTGTTTCATATATGCACACAGCTAGGGTACAACATTAGGTCTAGCACCAAAAAATAAAATAAAAATAAACTTACAATCAATTGTCCATTCTCCTTGTCTTATGTTAAAAGCAGATAGTTGTAATAATTCTTAAATCTGCTACTACCTACAAGTTATACAATGATTGTCATGTTAATCATCATTTTGGCAAAAGAAATAATTCTAGTCAGAGAGAACAGAATATGCAAAGAAACGCAGTGCAAAGAGGGTAGAACATTTTAGTAACCACGTGTGATATGACGTGACTGAAGCATGAATTACTTGTGATTTGTCAGACAAAATAATGATAGCGAGGAGAAGTAGACGAGAGCCGCATCAGATCGTAAAAGCCTCCTATCAGTAATTTCCAACATCAGATTACAAGGGAACCTCTACAAAATACTGACGGTCCCACTTGCAGAACTTCTAATTTAATTAATAGGATATCTGATCTGGGCATCAGGGTTGTTAAAAACATTCTGGGAAATTCCAATACAAAGTTTGGGAACTAATTTCTAGGCCATTATAGGAAGCATAGATTTAACCTAACGATAATAAAAAATAGAAAATTATTATTTTTAAAGTATCATATTTGGACTTCTATTATGAAAAGCTCACCTTGCAGAATTTGGAGATCAATAGCAGGGATAGCAGCAGCATTATTTTTAATAACTTCAAATGCCTACATAAAATCAAAATAACTGGTTGAAGCAAAACTGATGGACAATATTTGGCAAAATTGGCTAACGGGGTATCCTGGAAAATATTAAAATATAGGTAGAAAGGGAAAAATTGTGTTTAGCACAAGACCTACATAATAATGACATCTGTGTAGGAAGATGAAGAAAACAAAGGACTTGAGTACAGGAGGACCCCAAAGTAGCCAACAGTCACGTAAGGGAAAGCACAGTGAGCTAATGTGAGACCAGAAACAAAAACTAAGAATTCCTCCCCAACTAATATTGGGGAGCAATGTAAGGACTAAAGGACCAGAGCAGTATAGCCTCATAAATCCTCAATATTCACCTATCAGAATACCCTTCTGAGATAGGGCTGCACACTGAGAAAAAATGGCGGGGAGTAGAACACATTTAAACAAGATGTGAAGAACATCCATGAATGCAAAATGGAAGAAGAGAAATACAGTTAAGGAATCCCAGGAAGCAAGCAACCGTGTTTTAAAACAGTATACCGAAACATTTTATTTCCATTTTTTCATTTTCTCCGATATTTTTCCTTTCCCTTATTACCTTTCCCCTACCCTTCCCTCTTTCCCTACACCTTTAGCCCTTTTCTTCCTATTTCACATTGTCAATTATCTCATTAGGGTCTTATGTATTATTATAGTTTATTCACACCAGAGAAACTATTCGGTATTTACACATGTATGACTTGTTTATTTCACTTAGGAGTATATATTCAACATGTATCCATTTTTCTATGAATGAATATAATTTCTCATTCTTTATGGCTGATTAGTATTCCATTTTATAGAAAAACCACATCTTTATCCAGTTTCCAACTGATAGGCAGATAGGCTGTTTCCAAGTTTTAGCTATTACAAACTGTGCCGCTATAAACATCGGTGCACATATATCATTGTGATATGATTCTTTTAATTCTTTTGGAAAGATACCCAGCAGAGGGATGGCTGAGTCAAATGGAACCTCCAGTCCCAACTCTTTGAGGTATCCCCATATTGATTCCCATAGTGGTTGCACCAGTCTGCACTCCCACCAACAATGGAGAAGGGTTCCTTTCTCCCCACAGCCCTGCCCACATTTGTAGATGGGGAAGGGAGGAGGGGGGTGAAGAGAGGTCAGGGATAAGGGGAAAAAATGAGAACCAAGACCTGTCATGTAAAGATACAAGATCCCAATGATGAATGTAACTGTACTGTGTACCTAAAATGTACCAATAAACTCAGTGAGGAAAAAAAAAAAAGTATACCAAAACAACCAAAGGTGGAGTTCGGTGGAAAAAACACTCGTAAACAATATCTAATTCTACAAGTTCAGAAAATAATCACATTTAATAAGCAAAGTAAAACTGTCTTACTCAAAACCTATACAAAGATTTACTAAAGGAAAAAAAAAAAGACTAAATGACAGAATAAAAATTTCCATACGAAGACATTATAAGGAAAAGAGAAAAAGAAGCAGAATAATAGCCCTGCAAGGAATTCATACCAGAATGTAATACATACAGGAGATTAAAATTGACACTTACTGTTTCAAAATGAGTTGAAAAAAAAAAAGTTTGAACAGCAATACGTGTTGGAATTAGAAGATATTCAGAATTTAGATGGCAATATTTATTATAGAGTGATTAAATCAATAATTTAAAAAATGAAGACTGAACTAGAAGAAATACAGAAGTTCATAAATATAACAGAGAATATCTTTCTTTGCTGTCATGCCTGACTGGGACTTGAACTTTAGATCCTCCTGCCTCTGCCTCCAAAGTGCTAGTTACAACCATGTGACATCATGCCTGGGTGTTGTTCTGTTTTTTTCATCTGGATGCTGGTAATGCAGGTGTGCTTGTCTTCTGAAAACTATTTGAACTGTGCATTTATGCTTTGTGCATTTTTCTATTTTTATTATAATTCAAATAATTGTTTTAAAGTTAACAAACTTTCATGATGGCAAAAAAAAAAAGCATGGATCCAAAAAAGTTTACATAACTTTAGAAAAATAGGAAAAAGAGTGACTTTATGGCATATAAGCCATGGCCTTCTCTATTACATATACCCCGTCCTATAAGCTTGGAGTAATGGGAGCACTAACCTAAAGTTGTACATCCCAGAAGGTGGTTGTAGCCTCACTATCTGCATTCCAGTACTAGGCTACAGTTTACTCAAGGAGATGTAGGCCATCAAAATTTCTCCTGCTCCACCCACCAGATCCCTACAAGAAAAAATGGCCAGGAGAACCTGGTGTTTCTTCTTCCATCAAACTTCATTTGGTACCAAGCTACAGCAGGCTGAAAATACTGGGGCCACAACGGCTTCATAGCCTCTTTGCTCAGATCATGGAAATTTCTTGACAAGAGGAACAAGCCACAGAAAACAGAAGCTTCAACCCTCGCCAGTTTCTACTAATACAGAAGTTGTAGCTATCTGGGAAAAGCATGTCATTACACTCAGCAATGTAGTCATAGGATAAGAGACCCAAAACTCCACATGGGGAAATGAATTTATGTGAAATAAAGTGTTATTAATAGCAATGAAGAGGGCTGGGGATTTGGCTCTGTTTCTGCTGCCTGCCTAGCAAGTGCAAGGGCCCGAGTTTGATCCCCAGTACAAAAAAAAAAAAAAAAGCAATGAAGACCTGGGAAGAAAATGATTAAGAAACGGCTGATAGCTCCAATACAAATGAAGTGACAGGGCAGCTAGGAGTCTAATAGAGAAAAACAAGAAAAGCAGCAGCCAAGAAGAGCCCTCCTAAGATTACCGTTAACTCTAGGGCTCAGAAAGGCAGTAGAAAGTTCTAAGAAACACACACTCAGGAACAATCTGAGCAAAATCGAGGGCTGCTTTGAAAGTATCTCTCAAGGCTTCATTCAGAAACATCAAGAAAAGCTGAAGCCTCACTGTCACAAAGAATTTGTGTAAGATATTGGAAAAATAATAAACTATAATGGTCTGAAAGCAACTTCAAGGAAGATAGACTGTACAACACTGTAGTCACCTCTGGAAGACTGTGTGTATACTGAACTATAAACCTGCAAACTGTGATAGCTTCCAAATTGCTTATAATTATAATGATAAAGGGCTAAAATCTGATTGATTAACAGTGTTTTAGCACAAAATTTAACAAGCAAATGGCTTATAGCAACTTAATATTAATCCCTAGAGCTAATTCCTCAGGTGCCAGTAAAAAAGATAAAAATAAGAGATGTTGAAAAATATGAGCATAGGACATCAGAAACCACACAATATGAAGAAAACAAACAGTAGAATTAGACACTAAATAAATAAATGACCCTGAAAGCAACAAACATTTTTAGGAAGCAGGTGGATCTAACTGTATTCTTTCTATGTGAGAATGGCTATAATACACAGTATTATCTAAAATATATCAGTTTGAAAATATTATGGGAGATAGGATAGTGTACTATATATACATATACATTATATATATACAT